>NC_142812.1:2408763-2726530 GCF_049724085.1 Artemia sp. Qi Xiang Cuo
ACAACTGCAACCCGGATTAAGTGGCCTATAAAATTTACTATAGGCAAGAGGTCGTTCTTTATTATAATAATTTTACAACTTAAATTAACGAAGTCATAGTCTAAGCGGCTAGCACGATCGGCGGATAACCGAAAGGTTGGTGGTTCAAATCCAGCCAGGGTCGTTTTCTTTTAATTTGTAATTCATCCATAAATAAAACCATATTATTACTATATCATTAACTATAATTAAGGCAAGTATCAAATCTAGTATAGGCAAGCGTTCGTTCTTTATTATAACTTTAGTTTTTACTATGGTGCGTGGTCGTTTCTTACTAGATTGCTAGCTACCAATGCAACCCAGATTCCTTGCTAGTTTGATCTTTAGTTGAAAATTTTTCATTTACCATCCTTATTGTAAAATTTTTTACTGTGGTCTAGAGTTCTCCCTTTATTATAAATCAAATGTAACATTTTATGACGTCATATATACCACATACCTCTTTTCTTTTTCCCGTTGCATTAGTTACTATGAGATAGACTTCGATCCTTACTGTAAATTTTTATATTTCTTAACATTGGACGTGATCGTCTCTTACTAGGTTGCTAGCTACCGCTGCAACCCAGATAACACTGCAACCCGGATATAGTTAAGTGGCCTATAAAATTTAGTTTAGGCAAGAGCTCGTACTTTATTATAATTACTTTAAACATATCGATCCTTTATGTAAATTTAAAATGAGCCATTGAACAACTCTCTACGAAGTTCCAGTGCCATGCTATCTGTGGAAAAAAAAAAGCTGCCGTTTAGGCAGAATGCTTTTAGTATAGGCAAGAGGTTGTTCTTTATTATATTCTATTCACATCATAGCTCTAATATAAAACTATGATGACATTCATTATTTATCTAGTAGGGTTTCAGACAAGGTAATTCTAATGATGTACTTTTGATTTGATCTGACTCTATTTTTAGGAGTTTTGGGTTTTTATATTTCTTAGCATTGGACTGATCGTCTCTTACTAGGTTGCTAGCTACTGCTGCAACCCAAATTCACATATATATTCATGGAGGCAGCCTGGCAGAGTGGTCCAAGGCACTGGTGTTAGCCACCAGTCTCTTCGGACGCGTGGGTTCAAATCTTACCGCTGGTATACGATTATGTTTGAAAGACTGCAGTGTGAAAAGACATCAAAAATGCAGTTTTTGGTAGAAAAAATTTATTCTCTTTTAGAAATAATTTATTTTAGTTACTATAGATTTTTAACCCAATTAATTTCCTTTAAAATGAGCTATTGAACAACCCTCTACGATGTTCCAGTGCCAAGCTATCTCTGGATACAAAAAAAAGAAAAAAAGAAAAAAATATCCCGTTTGTGAAGAATAACGTGGTTAATGTCAATTTTCTTGATTTTCAAGCCTTATATATTTCCCTTGCTGTTCAAGCCAAGGGACAGAAAGTTTCCTATACAGGGGTTTCGGACAGGGTGGTTCTAATGGTTTACTTTTTGCTTTGATCTGACTCCTTTGTTAGGAACTATGGGTTTTTATATTTCTTAACATTGGACGTGATCGTCTCTTACTAGGTTGCTAGCTACCACTCCAACCCGGATATTCACATAGTTATGTGAGGCAGCGTGGTCGAGTGGCTTAGGGTGCTGGTGTTAGCCATCCATTGCTTCGGAGGCATAAGTTCGAATCCCACCGCTGACAGTATTTTACACCAAAGCAAACAAATTACTTGTTTGATTCATAAATTATAACCTTATTTTATTTACTATGGGCTGAAGTTCGTTCTTTACTGTAAATCGGTAAAATATTCGTTCTTTATTATAAACTTTGTGGAGAATAACGTGGTTAAAGTCAATTTTCTTGATTTTCAAGCCAATATATTTTCTTTGTTATTCAAGCCAAAGGGTGGTAAGTTTCCCTTATAGGAATTTCGGACAAGGCAATTCTAATGGTGTACTTTTTGTTTTGATGTGACTCTTTTTTTAGGAGTTATGGGTTTTTATATTTCTTAACATTGGACGTGATCGTCTCCTACTAGGTTGCTAGCTACCACTGTAACCCGGATTCTAATGGTGTACTTTTTTTTTTGATCTGACTCTTTGTTAGGAACTATTATATTTCTTAACATTGGACTTAATCGTCTCTTACTAGGTTGCTAGCTACCTCTGCAACCCGGATAAATTTTCATAATATAAATACTCAATTTTCGCATGTCTATAAACTACATCATTATAATAACACTGTTTGTCACTATCAATTTTCGCATCTCGATACGCCTGGTCGGTTGAATACCTTTGCTTTTCTCTTTTCAAGATGCTATCTCTGTTTTTTTGGTAGTGCTGTTTTTTTAACTTGCGTGTAGCTTGCTTGATTGAAACCATTATTTAACCATTAGTTGATTGTTTATGTCACGTATCAAGTATCAAGAACTTAACAAAAAATTAAACTAATTTTTAAATTTTCAGGTATTTTTCTAGTCTAAATTAAAAGATTAAAACTATTGTTCAGACACCCTAAATATTTTTGCAGGTTATAACTTTAGCGATTCTGAACTAAAAACGAAAATAAAATAAAAATTAATTTTTTCAATTTTTACGTCACGTTGCTCATTAAGTCTTATATGGTTATTAGTACACAATAGGTTTTAGGTATTACGTCATGTCACTTATTACGTCATATATGGTTATTAGTAGATAATCGGTAAAATATTCGTTCTTTAAAATGGTTCATTGAACAACTCTCTACGATGTTCCAGTGCTAAGCTATCTATGGAATATAAATTTTAAAATACAACCTTACCACGAACTGTTTGATTGCTTCAAAAATCAAATGTCTTTGAAAAGACAGCAGTATGGAAAGACATCAAAAATACAGTTTTTAGTGGAAAAATTTATCCTGTTTTAAAATAGTTTGTTTTAGTTACAAATTGTTTTTAACCCAATTAATTTCCTTTAAAATGAGTCATTGAACAACTTTCTACGATGTTCCAGTGCAAATCTATCTCTCTGGATAACAAGAAAGAAAAAAAATACCCCGTTTAGGCAGAATGTTGTAGTAGCTGCCACATTTCTTGATTTTCAAGCCAATATATTTCCCTTGCTGTTCAAGCCAAGGGACAGAAAGTTTTCTAAATAGGGATTTTGGACAAGGCGGTTCTAATGGTGCACTTTTTGTTTTGATCTGACTCCTTTTTTAGGAACTTTGGGTTTTTATATTTCTTAACATTGGACGTGATCGTCTCTTACTACGTTGCTAGCTACCGCTGCAATCCGGATCATATATATTATTATCAAACCTGATTACAAATAGGAAAAACGACTTTTTCTTCTTTGAAATAGTAAGAGACGAACCTCAAACAATCAAGTAGCTAACTAAGTCCAATGTATGCAATGGTTTGTTATTTCAATGATCGTCCTTTAATGTAACAGCAACCCGGATCAATTAACATGGGTTAGAGGTCGTTCTTTACTATAAAATCTTAATTACTACACGCAAGAGTTTGCTCCTTATTTTAATTATGAATTCAATTATCAATCTTTAACATGAGATTGAAATCTTATTTTAGTTACAATGGGCTGGAAGTATGTTCTTTACTGTAATGGTTTGTTCTTTACTAGGTTTCAGCCATCTCTACAGCAATGATACTGATATAAATTCCATAATCCCTATTTATGTTTCAGTTAACATGGACTAGGTGTCGTTCTTTATTGTAATGTTTTAATTACAAAAGGTTTTTAACCCCATTAATTTCCTTGAAAATGAGCCATTGAACAAATCTCTACGATGTTCCAGTGCCTAGCTATCTTTGGAATTACTAAACTATACTATAATTAAGTGATGCATAAAAATTAGTATAGGCAAGAGGTCGTTCTTTATTATAAACTAACTCAGTCCAATATATGCAATAGTGTGCTTTTCTAATGATCGTCCTTTAATATAATTTTTAATATTTTTTTGCGATATAAGGACAGATCTTGTTTAATTTTCTTTAGTTTCTTTATTATATTTTTTTAGGACTTATGAATTTTTATATTTCTTAACATTGGACGTGATCGTCTCTTACTAGGTTGCTAGCTACCGCTGCACCCCGGATGTTCTTTACTCTAATAATAATTGACAAACACCATTTTTGATAAGTTACATCGGTCCTTTAAGTAATCTGAGACGAAGCAGTGATCACGTTGTTTTTGTGCGTCCCGCTTTTGCAGTATAGTCAGAATTTTATTTATGCTAAATATGAAATTGACCGATATTATCATTCTATCCTCTCTGCTCTGAAAGAAACGGAAAAAATTTCTGTCCCAGTAAAGCAAATCCGAAAGAATACTCAAAAGCCTCTTTGGTCACTTGACCCTAACCTTAAGGCCTGTAAAAATAAAGCTAAATTTTGGCTAAAAATTTGGACAGACGGTGGTCGGCCTAGGTCCGGTAATGTTTGTCTTATTAAACAGAAAACTAAATTAGAATTTAAGAAGTATCTAAAAAGTATCCAATACCGAGGGCTTGATTTTCCATCTTCGCCTAAAGATTGGAGGAAAGTAATTAATTCAAGTAAAACAGACGATTCTGATGTAAGTAGTATTGATATTCCACCAAGTTCTTGGACTGCATATTATTTGAAGATTTTCTCCGTTTTGAATTATTTTATTCATAGAAAGTTTGGTGAACCGTTTGTTAAAATTGTCCCTAGATTTCTAGGTCAGCGCTTTATTTTGCCTATATCGCGCTGTGAAGTTTTGAATGCTTTGAATCGTCTTAAGCCAAAATCTATTGATAGTGATGGTATTTCTAAAATGCATCTAACTCACCAATTTGCTGAACTTGTGTCAGATCTTTCGCTCTTGTTTTAAATGTGCTAGGCATCTTCTGTCGTCCTGGGAATTTCTTTGTATGGCAGCGTGACTTCAATTTTAAAAAGAGGTAAACCGCCAACAGATTGCTCTTCTTACCGTCCAGTTTCAGTTTCTTGCAATATTAGCAAGGTCTTCAAGTATATTCTTTTACCTAATTTAACTCGAAATATTTCTTTCTTTGGTGAGAATCAACTTGGTTTCAGACCTGGTGTGGGGTGCCAACATGCTCATCGTGTCCTTCCTTCTATTCTACTTTCTAATTCCTCTAAGGGTAAAGGCGTATATCTCTGTACACTTGATCTTTCAAAGGCTTTTGATTCTGTTGTTCATAACCAGCATTTCTTTTCTTTGGCTTCTTCTGGTGTTAATTTTTCGGTTATTTACCTTCTACGGTTTTGGTATTCTAATTCTTACCTCCGCTTGAAATCTTCTCCAGAAACAACTTAAAGTGCTTCGCGGTGTTAGGCAGGGAGGTGTTTTATCACCAACCCTGTTCAAAATTTGTATTTATAATGTTCTGGAAAAGATCTCAGGCACTTATTTTTCTGGTTCTACTGATGTTTCTTACATTGCCTATGCTGATGACATTCTGTTGATTAATCGTACTAAGTCTGCTCTTTCTGCGATGGTTTCCTTAGTTTATCAGTCTTTCCTAAATATTCGTCTATCCCTGAATCTTGACAAGTGTGAATTCTTATCTTATAATCTGTCTTCGTCTGCTCCTCTGGTATGTAATAAATTTTCTGTACTTTCTGTCTCTTTCTTTCGGTGGCTTGGGATTACTGTTTCTAATTCTCTAGCTCTCTTTCGTAACCAGATTGTTGCTGATTCAGTAAGAAAAATTCAGTTCAGTTATTCAAAAATTGTAGCAAACCGTGGAAAATATAACAGAAGAGCTCTTGGGTGGTTATTCTCGATTTTTTCTGATCATTCTGTGCTTTATTTTTCGGGTGTTTATTCTGTTCTTAAGCTAAAAGATTTAAAAAAGATTAAAGTTACTTATTTCAAATTTTGCAAATTTCTTCCTTCTCTGCCACCTTGGACTAGAAATCGGTATCTAGTTAAAAAATTTTATGTTACGGATGTAACTCAAAAGCTCGGTGACCTGCACAAAATGCTTTCTGCAGAAACGTTTTGTAAATTTGGCCCTGACCACGGTCTTTTACAGTTCTTTTCGTAGGTTAATTTAATTGCTAGTGTTTGTTGAGTTTTTTTTTGTTTCTCTTTTTTATTATTATGTACTTCACTTGTACTACTTTTTGTTAGTTGAGGGTATAAATGATTGATTGATTGATTATAGCTTAGAGTCTTATAGCTTAGAGTCTTATAGCTTAGAGTCTTATAGCTTAGAGTCAACCCCATTTTCGATAAGTCAAAATAGCTGCCAAGCCTACCACGGTCCCTCCCAACCACGCACAAACATTCACCCAATTCTTTTTCCTATTTTCATTACTTTCTTTATTTTTATAATTTTTTAGAGGATGCAATTTCCATATCTCGTACTTTTGAAGTAGCTTTACTTTGTCTTGGGCGTTCTCCTCAATTTTGTGAAGTGGTATTTCATCCTGTATTGGGTCTGCACCTTCTAAGTTCATATCCTTAGAATTTTGGTGTTCTTTCATTTTGGAAAATACTTTGGCACTTTTTGACTGAACCTCTTCATCCTTAGACTTTTGGTGGTTATCCATTTCGGAAAATTTTCTGGCACTTTTTGACTGAAGCGCTTCATCTTTAGGCTTTTGGTATTCTTCCATTTCGAAAAATACTATGACACTTTTTGACTTAACGTCTTCGTTATTTGGAAAGGGAGGTACTGGAACTTGCCTGGAATTTACTTTGTCTTGGGCCTTCTCAATTTCGTTGATTTCTATTTTATCCTCTATAGGGTCAGCACCTTCTAATTTTATATCCTTAGACCTTTGGTATTCTTCCATTTTGGAAAATACTTTGGCACTTTTTGACTGAACCTCTTCATCCTTAGACTTTTGGTGTTCTTCCATTTCGGAAACTACTATGGCGCTTTTTGAATGAACCTCTTCCATATTTGGAAAGAGAGGTACTGGAACTTGCCTTGAATTTACTTGGTCTTGGGTGTTCTCCTCAATTCTGTTTGGTGGTATTTTATCCTCTATTGGGTCAGCACCTTCTAATTTCATATCCTTAGACTTTTGGTGTTCTTCCATTTTGGAAAATACCTTGGCACTTTTTGACTGAACCTCTTCTTTCTTAGACTTTTGGTATTCTTCAATTTTGGAAAATACTAAGGCACTTTTTGACTGAACCTCTTTATTATTTAGAAAGGGAGGTACTGGAACTTGCCTTGAATTTTATTGAAAGGTATTCCACCCTTGGGATATGAAGGGTGCTCTAATAGCTTTTTTAATATATTTTTTCTCCAAAACTTTAATTCTTCTTGAATATCGTAGCTCACAGTTCTTACAAACTTAGAATCAAGGCCCATTTCTTTGCAAAAGGCTGGAAAAACAATAAAATTTATGTTCAGAAACAACCCTATATCTGGAATTTCTTAGCATAGCTTTGTAAAATCCCTGCTTCCATTCTCCGATAAATTCCAGATTAATTTTGTTGTCTTTAAATAACTAGTGATGAATTTGACTTCGTTTGGGTTACATGAAAAGTTTCTATTTTCTATGCATATCATTTTTATTTTAAGCCAACAGATTGCTCTTCTTACCGTCCAGTTTCAGTTTCTTGCAATATTAGCAAGGTCTTCGAGTATATTCTTTTACCTAATTTAACTCGAAATATTTCTTTCTTTGGTGAGAATCAACTTGGTTTCAGACCTGGTGTGGGGTGCCAACATGCTCATCGTGTCCTTCCTTCTATTCTACTTTCTAATTCTTCTAAGGGTACAGGCGTATATCTCTGTACACTTGATCTTTCAAAGGCCTTTGATTCTGTTGTTCATAACCAGCATTTCTTTTCTTTGGCTTCTTCTGGTGTTAATTTTTCGGTTATTTACCTTCTACGGTTTTGGTATTCTAATTCTTACCTCCGCTTGAAATTTTCTCCAGAAACAACTTAAAGTGCTTCGTGGTGTTAGGCAGGGAGGTGTTTTATCACCAACCCTGTTCAAAATTTGTATTTATAATGTTCTGGAAAAGATCTCAGCCACTTATTTTTCTGGTTCTACTGATGTTTCTTACATTGCCTATGCTGATGACATTCTGTTGATTAATCGTACTAAGTCTGCTCTTTCTGCGATGGTTTCCTTAGTTTCTCAGTCTTTCCTAAATATTGGTCTATCCCTGAATCTTGACAAGTGTGAATTCTTATCTTATAATCTGTCTTCGTCTACTCCTCTGGTATGTAATAAATTTTCTGTACTTTCTGTCTCTTTCTTTCGGTGGCTTGGGATTACTGTTTCTAATTCTCTAGCTCTTTCGTAAACAGATTGTAGCTGATTCAGTAAGAAAAATTCAGTTCAGTTATTCAAAAATTGTAGCAAACCGTGGAAAATATAACAGAAGAGCTCTTGGGCGGTTATTCTTGACTTTTTCTGATCATTCTGTGCTTTATTTTTCGGGTGTTTTTTCTGTTCTTAAGCTAAAGGATTTGAAAAAGATTAAAATTATTTATTTGAAATTTTGCAAATTTTTTCCTTCTCTGCCGCCATGGACTAGAAATTGGTATCTAGTTAAAAAATTGTATGTTACGGATGTAACTCAAAAGCTTGGTGACCTACACAAATAGTTTTCTACAGATGCGTTTTATAATTTTGGCCCTGACCACGGTCTTTTACAGTTTTTTTCGTAGTTTAATTTAATTGCTAGTGTTTGTTGAGTTTTTTTTGTTTCTCTTTTTTATTATTATGTACTCCACTTGTACTAATTTTCGTTAGTTGTGGGTAATAAATGATTGATTGATTGATTATAGCTTAGAGTCTTATAGCTTAGAGTCTTTTAGCTTAGAGTCTTATAGCTTAGAGTCAACCCCATTTTCGATAAGCCAAAATAGCTGTCAAGCCTACCAAGGCCCCTCCCAACCACGCACAAACATTCACCCAATTCTTTTTCCTATTTTCATTACTTTCTTTATTTTTATAATTCTTTAGAGGATGCAATTTCCATATCTCGTACTTTTGAAGTAGCTTTACTTTGTCTTGGGCGTTCTCCTCAATTTTGTTAAGTGGTATTTCATCCTGTATTGGGTCTGCACCTTCTAAGTTCATATCCTTAGAATTTTGGTGTTCTTTCATTTTGGAAAATACTTTGGCACTTTTTGACTGAACCTCTTCATCATTAGACTTTTGGTGGTTATCCATTTCGGAAAATATTCTGGCACTTTTTGACATAAGCGCTTCATCTTTAGGCTTTTGGTATTCTTCCATTTCGGAAAATACTATGACACTTTTTGACTGAACGTCTTCGTTATTTGGAAAGGGAGGTACTGGAACTTACCTGGAATTTACTTTGTCTTGGGCCTTCTCCTCAATTTCGTTGAGTTCTATTTTATCCTCTATAGGGTCAGCCCCTTCTAATTTTATATCCTTAGACTTTTGGTATTCTTCCATTTTGGAAAATACTTTGGCACTTTTTGACTCAAGCTCTTCATTTTTAGACTTTTAGTGTTCTTCCATTTCGGAAAATACTATGGCACATTTTGACCGAACCTCTTTATTCTTAGACTTTTGATGTTCATCCATTTTGGAAAATACTTTGGCACTTTTTGACTGAACCTCTTCATCCTTAGACTTTTGGTGTTCTTCCATTTTGGAAAATACTATGGCACTTTTTGCCTGAACCTCTTCAATATTTGGAAAGAGAGGTACTGGAACTTGCCTTGAATTTACTTTGTCTCGGGCGTTCTCCTCAATTTCGTTTGGTGGTATTTTACCCTCTATTGGGTCAGCACCTTCTAATTTCATATCCTTAGACTTTTGGTGTTCTTCCATTTCGGAAAATACTTTGGTACTTTTTGACTGAACCGTTTCATCAGGCTTTTGGTATTCTTGTTTCGGAAAATACTATGGAACTTTTTGACTGAACCTCTTCATCCTTAGACTTTCGATATTCTTCAATTTTGGAAAATACGATGGCACATTTTGACTGAACCTCTTTATTATTTAGAATGGGAGGTACTGGAACTTGCCTTGAATTTTATTGAAAGGTATTCCACCATTGGCATATGAACGGTGCTCTAATAGCTTTTTTAATATATTTTTTCTCCAAAACTTTAATTCTTCTTGAATATCGTAGCTCACAGTTCTTACAAACTTAGAGTCAAGGCCCATTTCTTTGCAAAAAGCTGGAGAAATAATAAAATTTATGTTCAGAAACAACCCTATATCTGGAATTTCTTAACATAGCTTTGTAAAAGCCCTGCTTCCATTCTCCGATAAATTCCAGATTAATTTTGTTGTCTTTAAATAACTAGTGATGAATTTGACTTCGTTTGGGTTACATGAAAAGTTTTTATTTTCTATGCATATCATTTTTGTTTTAAGCTTGATTTCTTTCATAATCTTGAAAATTGCTAAATAATCAAAGGTGAGTCTAGCTACCACTGCCATTGCCTCATCGGTTGGCATGCATAGATCGCTGGATACAAGATCACGAACTAACAGTTTGACATTACTACTGTTTTCAAGCAAGTTAAAAAACATTCTTTTGGTGTTCTTGTAGCTATATATTGGCATATAAGAGGTTGGCTTAGAATTATCAGCATGAAAAACATGGACAGACTCATTTTTGTCCTTTGCATTCAATTTTTGCTGTTGCAATACTGTGTTAAAATGTGCATTCCTATCCAAGGTGGTAGATTTCATGACCCTAGAATGAAGACTGGAGTCTAACAGGCTTTTTAATATTTTTTTACGATATAAGACCAATAAATAAAATTTGCTAAATTCAAGATCAAAAGCTGTTTTTATATCTTTATAATATAATTCTAAGCAGGTTTTGACACACATATTGCTTCCATTTTCTAATAAATATGATAGCAGTTTCGTTGCCTTTAAAACATGATGATAGGATTTCTTGTCATTCATTCTATTCACAATTATATTTATAACCGTTGAAATTGCTTTTTCTTCAAAGGTGATTTTAGCTACTTCTGCCATTGCCTCATTAGTTGGCATAAATGGATCGTTGGAAGTTACTTCCCTGACCATTATTTCTACATTACTACGACTTCTTATAAAATTTTTAATTTTCCTTCTGATTTTTTTGGAGCTATATTTTGGTATATAACCTTGGTTTAAAGTTCCAGCCTCCATGACGTTCCAGCCTATATCGTGGTTTTTTTCTTTACCGTCCAGTCTTTCTCTTTTCTGGTTTACCTTTACATTTATTTGATCTGACAGCTTTTTTAATAGGTTATTCCTCCAAAACTCTAAATTTTGATTACTAGTTTTTTCTATTCGAAGATCATTTCGTGCACTATTAACTTCGAGCATGCAGTTATTAAATTTAGATTCGAAAGCACTTTTTAGACGGTCATAATAAAAATCAATGCAAAGTTTCACTACTTTGTTGCTTCCGTTTTCAAATAAATATGAAAGCAGTTTCGTCGCCTTTAAAACATGATAATAGCATTGTCGGTCTTCGATTCCTTTCACAATTATTTTAATCACCATAAATATTACCAATTTATCAAAGGTGAGTTGAGCTACTTTTGCCATTGCCTGATCAGTTGGCATCGATAGATCGTTGGATGTAACATCCCTTACAAGCATTTCAAGATTACTGCGGCTATTAACTAAATGAAAAAATTTTCTTTTGATGTATTTAAGTCATTCTGTATTTGATCCCGTGTTAAACTTACGTATCTAGTAAAAAAAACGTAACAAAAATTAAAACTAATTTAAAAATTTTCAGGCATAATTCCAGTTTAAATTACAAAATTAAAATTTTTGCTCATATTTCACAAATATTTTCGCAGTTTATAACTTTATCGATTCTGATCTAACACTAAACTAAAATAAACATTGATTTTTTTTCAATTTTAACGGAATCACTTATTACGTCAAATATGGTTATTGCATACTTAAACTCATCATAAAAATGTAAAAATCCGGATTTTTAGAGTTTCGGTTACTACTGAGATGAGTCACTCTTACTATACGGTTCTTTACCATGAACCGTATTACGAACGCCTCTCCTTTGGCCTCCTCCGTTCAGTATGCCACTTTGTTCAAATAAACTTAAACATATTCTTCCACTCAAAACTGTGGCATCATTAAATACTTTTATTGATAGGACGAGACTTTTAGTTTCGTACCAGAACGATACATATTTTTGCCAAATTTTTCATAAACGGTGGGAATTATAAGCATTTGTTGAGAAAACGAATGCTTATAATTTATGGCATCAATTACATATATACCAAAGGCAATGTCGGTTCAAAAATGCTCTTCATAACACACTTTGTTTCTATCATGTACCTAACTTATTTGGCATCTTGGCAGTTCAATTGTCTCAAAAAATGTAAAACCAAGGCCCGAATAATATTTGCACTTTACTCAAAAAATACAAATAAATGTGCATTGTCAGTTTAATATACATATACTTATATTTAGTAATCAAAATGTTAATATTATTTGATTTATTAAATTTATAAAAGTAAAAACATTTATATTTTACAGTAAAGTGCAAATTTTATTTGGGCCTTGGGAAGGCATAGGGGATTTGCACCCAACTTATGTTAATTTCTGCTCGTTTTGAGTTTGAATCGTTTATTTATTGTAATTTCTGTTCGTTTTGGGTTTCATTTATTTATGGATCCTGATTTATGGTATTTTCACGCTTGGTAGATTAATTGATTTTATTTTTGCTCATTTTTTGTTTAATGGAGTTCTTTGCAACCTACGAGTCTTATAGCTTAGAGTCTTATAGCTTAGAGTCTTATAGCATAGAGTTTTATTGCTTAGAGTCTTGTAGCTTAAATTCTTATACCTTAGAGTCTTATACCTTGGAGTCTTATAGCTTAGAGTCTTATAGCTTAGAATCTTATAGCTTAGATTCTCATCGCTTATAGTCTCATAGCTTAGAGTCTTGTAGCTTAGAGTCTTATAGCTTAGAGTCTTATAGCTTAGAGTATCATAGCCTAGAGTCTTATAGCTTAGAGTCTTATAGCTTAAAGTCTTATAGACACTTTTTGACTCAACCTCTTTATCCTTAGACTTTTGGTGTTTTCCATTTCTGAAAACACTATGGAACTTTTTGACTGAACCTCTTCATCCATATAGGAATCTTTGCTTATCAATGCTGGAATGATGTTAGTCCAGAGGTTTTTCGTGATTATTTTAATGACAATAGGTCTTTGCACCATTATGAAACTCGTCATGCTAGTGATTTCATTGTTCCGAATAGAAGTGGAACCAGGGCCGGCTTCCATATTAGATTTTCAAGACCTAATGTGTGCAACTCTATTCCGGAGAGCATTCGGGCGGCTGAGCACCTGGGGATATTTAAAAATAAATTGAAAAAATATTTGTTAGGTCAAGGTTCATAGTTTTTTTTTGTCTTTATTATTATTTATCTTTATTATTATTATTATTATTATTAAATGAATTGATGAGACATTGATTTTTTTTTAGTGTTTTTTGTTTTTTTATTATTATTTTTATTAAGTTTTTTTTTTTGTGTTTTTTTTGTTTTTGTTTTTTTTTGTTTATAGTTAATCATTAATTAGTAAATGAGTTGTATGTACCCGCCCAGTCGCAAGTGCTTTTTGGTATCTTTCTTGAGGCGGGTATTGGCATATTTGTTAAATGTATTTTGATGTTAAATAAAATGAACTGAACTTAACTGAACTATACTTTTGGTGTTCTTCCATTTCGGAAAATACTACGGCACTTTTTGACCGAACCTCTTCATCCTTAGACTTTTGGTGTTCTTCCATTTTAGAAAATACTATGGTACATTTTGACTTAACCACTTCATCTTTAGACTTTTGGTGTTCTTCCATTTCGGAAAACACTATTTTTTTTTGTCTGAACCTCTTCATTCTTAGACTTTTGGTGTTCATCCATTTCGGGAAATACTATGGCACTTTTCGACAGAACCTCTTCATCCTTAGACTTTGGGTGTTCTTCCATTTCGGAAAACAATGTGGCACTTTTTCACTGGACTTCTTCATCCTTAGACTTTACGTGTTCTTCCATTTCAGAATATACTATCGAAATTTCGACTAAACCTCTTCAGCCTTAGATTTTTGGTGTTCAGCCATTTCGGAAAATGCTATGGCATTTTTACTGAACCTCTTCATCCTTAGACTTTTGGTGTTCTTCCATTTCAGAAAATACTATGAAACTTTCGACTGAACCTCTTCATCCTTAGACTTTTGGTGTTCTTCCTTTTCGTAAAATATACTATGGCACATTTTGACTGAACCTTTTCATCCTTAGACTTTTGGTGTTCATCCATTTCGGAAAATACTATGGGACTTTTTACTGAACCTCTTCTTCCTTAGACTTTTGGTGTTCTTCCATTTCAGAAAATACTATGGAACTTTTTGACTGAACCTCTTCATCCCTATAGGAATCTTTGCTTATCAATGCTGGAATGATGTTAGTCCAGAGGTTTTTCATGATTATTTTAATGACAATAGGTCTTTGCACCATTATGAAACTCGTCATGCTAGTGATTTCATTGTTCTGAATAGAAGTGGAACCAGGACCTGCTTCTATACTAGATTTTCAGGACCTAATGTGTGGAACTCTATTCAGGAGAGCATTCGGGTGGCTGAGCACCTGGGGTTATTTAAAAATAATTTGAAAAAATATTTGTTAGGTCAAGGTTCATAGTTTTTTTTTCTCTTTATTATTATTATTATTATTTATCTTTATTATTATTATTATTAAATGAATTTATGAGAGATTGATTTTTTTTTTTAGTGTTTTTGTTTTTTATAATTATTATTATTAAGTTTTTTTTGTTTATAGTTAATCATTAATTAGTAAATGAGTTGTATGTACCCGCCCAGTTGCAAGTGCTTTTTGGTATCTTTCTTAAGGCGGTTATTGGCATATTTGTTAAATGTGTTTTGATGTTAAATAAAATGAACTGAACTGAACTGAACTGAACTATACTTTTGGTGTTCTTCCATTTCTGAAAATACTATGGCACTTTTCGACCGAACCTCTTCATCCTTATACTTTTGGTGTTCTTCCATTTTATAAAAAACTTTGGCACATTTTGACCGAACCACTTCATCCTTAGACTTTTGGTGCTCTTCCATTTCGGAACATACTATGTGTTTTTTTGTCTGAACCTCTTCATTCTTAGACTTTTGGTGTTCTTCCATTTCGGGAAATACTATGGCACTTTTCGACAGAACCTCTTCATCCTTAGACTTTGGGTGTTCTTCCATTTCGGAAAACACTGTGGCACTTTTTCACTGGACTTCTTCATCCTTAGACTTTACGTGTTCTTCCATTTCAGAATATACTATGGGACATTTCGACTAAACCTTGTCAGCCTTAGATTTTTGGTGTTCATCCATTTCGGAAAATGCTATGGCACTTTTTACCGAACCTCTTCATCCTTAGACTTTTGGTGTTCTTCCATTTCGGAAAATACTATGAAACTCTCGACTAAACCTCTTCATCCTTAGACTTTTGGTGTTCTTTCGTTTCGTAAAATATACAATGGCACCTTTTATCTGAACCTTTTCATCCTTAGACCTTTGGTGTTCATCCATTTCGGAAAATATTATGGGACTTTTTACTGAACCTCTTCTTCCTTAGACTTTTGGTGTTCTTCCATTTCAGAAAATACTATGACACTTTTTGACTGAACCTCTTCATCCTTAGACTTTTGGTGTTCTTCCATTTCAAAAAATATACTATGACACTTTTTGACTGAACCTCTTCATCCTTAGACTTTTGGTGTTCTATCATTTTGAAAAATACTATGGGACTGTTTGACTGAACATCTTGAACTTTTGGTATTCTTTCATTTCAAAAAATACTATGGCATTTTTTTTACTGAATATCTTCATCCTTAGAGTTTTGGTGTTCTTTCGTTTCGGAAAATATACTATGGCACTTTTTGACTGAATCTCTTCATCATTGGACTTTTGGTGTTTTTACATTTCGAGTCTTATAGCTTAGAGTTTTATAGCTTAGAGTCTTATAACTTAGAGTTTTATAGCTTAGAGTCTTATACCTTACAGTCATATAGCTTAGAGTCTTATAGCTTAGAGTCTTAGAGCTTAGAGTCTTATAGCTTAAAGTCTTATAGAAACTTTTTGACTGAACCTCTTCATCCTTAGACTTTTTGTGTTTTTCCATTTCGGAAAATACTCTGGAACTTTTTGACTGAACCTCTTCATCCTTAAAATTTTGGTGTTTTTCCATTTCGGAAAATACTATGGCACTTTTTGAGCGAACCTCTTCATCCTTAGACTTTTGGTGTTCTTCCGTTTTAGAACATACTATGGCACATTTTGACTTAACCACTTCATCCTTAGACTTTTGGTGATCTTCCATTTCGGAAAAACTATGGCTCTTTTTGACTGAACCTCTCCGTTCTTAGACTTTTGGTGTTCTTCCATTTCAGATAATACTATGGCACTTTTCGACTGAGCCTCTTCATCCTTAAACTTTGGGTGTTCTTCTATTTTGGAAACATTATGGCACTTTTTCACTTGACTGATTCATCCTCAGACTTTACGTGTTCTTCCATTTCCGTGTTCTTCTTTTTTTTTATCCTGTTCTTCGTGTGTTTCTTTCGTGCTGAAGACGCCTTGTTTGGATACAGGCGAAATATCCCTGTTGTTTTGCATTTGTGTTTTCTTTTCTCTCCACTGGCCACAGTCTCGTTTGTTTTTTTTTTAAATTTTTCTCTTTGTTAGTTTTTAGAGTTTTATAGCTTAGAGTCTTATAGCTTAGAGTCGTTTAGCTTAGAGTCTTATAGCTTAGAGTCTTATAGCTTATAGTCTTATAGCTTAGAGTCTTATAGCTTAGAGTCTTATAGCTTAGAGTAATTAAGGTACGTTTATGTTTTGTGATTGTCTTATTTCTTAATGTGTTATATCTTTTAGTCTTATAGCTTAGAGTCTTATAGCTTAAAGTCTTATAGCTTAGAGTCTTATAGCTAGGAGTCTTATAGCTAAGAGTCTTATAGCTTAGAGCTTAGAGTCTTATAGCTTAGAGTCTTATAGCTTAACTTCGGATTGGAATCGCAGCACCCTTGTGAGGATCTTTAAGAAAGACAATGCGTCCTTCCCAGGCAACTGGCGAGGAATCTGCAGGCTTTCCATACCTAGCAAATTGCTGACGCATATTTTACTGCAGAGAATCAGCTCGAGAGACACCTTCGCGACGAGCAACATGGATTCAGAACGAACCGTTCATGTTCAGACTTGATATTTACCCTACGGCTACTGATGGAAGAAAGCAGAGAATGGCGCTCCAAAATCTATATGATATTCATCAATTTTCAGAAGGCATTTGACTCAGTAGACCGCCAAAGTCTGTGGAAGATCCTACTGCATTACGGAATCCCTGAAAATATAGGTTCACTGATTGTTGCGTTTTATGAAGATAGTGAGTTTTGTGTAAAGACACCCGATGGCCAAATTCGTTTCTTTTGCATTCTGTCAGGAGTAGAGCAAGGTTGTGTCTTGTTACCGCTACTTTTCGTAATTCTCATTGATTACATACTGCGAATTACAAGCACAGACGGAATCCAGCTGAATCCAGAAACACGCTTCAGTGATGTAGACTTCGCTGACGACATTGCCGTCCTAAAATCATGCAAGCAAAGACTCCAAGAACTCCATGACAAAGTGAGGGACAGAGGTGGCTATGTCAGCCTGAAAATAAATAATGAGAAAACAATATGCATGGCTACCACAGATTCACCCCTGAGCATAACTTGCGGATACCAACACATAGAGAAAGTCGTCCATTTCAAATAGTTGGGAAGCATAATAGAAAGTACCGGATCGACCGCAAAAGAATTGCTCACAAGAATCGGCCAAGCCAATGGGGCTTTCAATAGATTTCAGAAAGTAAGGCGGTCCCAAAGCTTCTCTATACGGCTAAAGCTACGACTCTTCAATAGCAATATTATGCCAGTGCTGCTTTACGCAGCAGAAACCTGGCACCTCAACCAGGGGCAAGAGAGAAGAATACTTTATTTCAAAAACACATGTCTCAGAAGATTTCTCAACATCCGTTGGCAGCTAAGAATAACAAACCAATGCATCCGTGACAAGACTGACCAGCCTCTTGTGACCTATATCATAAGAGTCCGCCGATGGAGATACCTTGGCCAGGTACTACGCTTGGACAATCTCCGACTAACAAATGCAGCGCTCCATTGGCAGCCATCGGGTCGACACCGCAGGGGAAGACCCAGAAACACACTGCGTCAAGTGTACCAGACAGATCTCCGTAATCTGTACACATTAATCCAAACTCAGTGGGAGGACATTCTTGGAGCAGCAAACTTGCGGGAAGATTGGTGGCTCCTTCTTGATGCCCTGGGTGCCTCTGGAGGCACAGGCGGATCTAAGGTTTAAGGTAAGGATACCACCAACCCTACGAACGGCTCTGTAAACTGCAATTAATATTTGGATAGCCATTTTACCTATTCCCTTTCTAAAAAACGATTTCCATTGGCTGTCCGTGAAAAATGCCAATTGCGATCAATAGAGGATTTTTCTTATTTGGCCTAGTGTTTCTCACAGTAATATAATTTCAAAGATCAATTATCCAAAAAAAATGTTAATGGGTAAGAAACAAAATAATGAAAGTATACTTTATTATGAATTCAAAGCTCTTTGGAGCATTAAGGCAGACAAATAGTCAAAATTAATAGCACAATATTATCTATAAATCGGAAAAAAAATTAATGATCCCCAGTTTACTAAGATCTTAATGTATTTCAAATAGGATAATATTTCCTAAATAATTGAATTTATGATCTGCAACTTCTCAAACATGCCGAAGCTAATATTCTTTTTGTATTCTTTATGTTACAAAACATCAATTTTTGTAGAAAAGCTTAAAAGTCAGGAGAAGTAAAACCTGCATTTAATGCACTATTTTAACAAAAACTCGTTTTAATTTCTGCCAGACAAATATCTCTTATCAAGATTTATTGTGTACTGATCAAAATAATAGTTGTCATTCCTAACCAGCTTCAAATGGCAATTATTCCTTGCTTGGCTTTTTTCACGTTTCTACATTTTTGGTTTCTGTGGGCTAGTTTCGTTCTTTACTCGGCTGCCCCAAAGGGGAAAACCGTGATATTTAAAAAACCTAAAAATGAGCAAAATGCTAATTGAAAAACAGTAATTTTGATGGTACTATAGAGTGAAGTTGGAGCTTAAAAGGAACGCTTATTCCTTCACAGTTGCTCTGCACCACATACATCTGTAAAACTAGCTTAAAAGAACAGACTAGTGATATTGTCGATAAATGCAAGGCTATGATGTGAATAAAAAATACCAAAAAAGGACGCGCATATTTAGGATATCAGGGGAGGTCAATCCCCCCTGGTTACGTTTCTGATTAGATGGCAAATACTAATAAACATATATAGTTTCCTTTAAACGATGGTAAATTATTTATTGCAGAATAAATCACCCTTGGATGGTTAAGCTCTACTGAATATCTGTAGACAGGATAAAATACATAAAATATATCCGCCGAAAACTATACTCACGCAACAGGAAAAATCATGAAAATGAAAAGAATGCTGCTACAGTTATTCAATTGTTGAACTACTACTACTACTACTGAGAACTCAATACAGCAACAAGCGGCACGGGACCAATACAGCCAGGCACGCTTCTCCTTCCTCTCAATCTATCTAAAAATCCCTCTTTATACCCTCCCACAAAGTTCTCATTTTCCTTATTTCTTTCCTTACATTCTTCCAACCCAAATAGAGAAGACCAGCTTTTCGGTTAGCTCTAAATGGTTGGCCAAAAAGGGCAATCTCTGGTAATCTGTCATCTTTAATCCGCAGAACATGCCTTGGCCCTCTTAACCTGTCTCTAATTATAACCCAGAAAGCGGGATTATACCACACTTTTCGTACATCCTACTGTTTGAGAAACAGTAAGTCAGCTGGGTACCCAAATTAATCCGTAGACAATTTTTCTAGAAAAATGAAGCAAATATTCCTCTGTCAATTAAATCTTCCTAACAAATCCAAATGTTAAACGCCGAGTCACAATTAGAATATTTTATAAATCGATTTTATTTGCAAAATCCCCTCTATACTATGCAGAAAAAGTAAAGTAAAAAAAAAATCTCGTTATGAATAAATTTGGGTCCGAATAAATTTCGAGTGGCAACCCTGCAACTGAAACCTGTTTCTAACTAAACATCTGTCAGTTCTCTTAGGGAGACTTTCACATACCTTTGGAGAGACAAAATACCGGAACCAATGATAGATCCAACAATAATTCCAACTCCATTAATAAGCGTAATTTGCCTTCTTGAATCAACTTCCAATTTTCCACTGTTTTTTTATTTAGTATATTTTTAAGATTTTTCTTTGCTACTGCGAAAGCAAGAGAGACACTGATCGCTCAGAAGCCATAGATGAAACGTAGCTTCTTGCGTAGTACTGCCAAGATTAAGTTACAGCAAACTTCTAATATAACCATGGTGTTAATTACCAACATTTGAACATTTGTTCATTGTTGTTTAACAAGAGGGAGTGCCCACTTTCCGCTGTCTTCTGGACATCTCAGATCGCCATTTGTGCCGCAAGTTCCACCACACTTTGAACAGTTTCCATCACATCTGGCACAAGTGTGGCACGCGGTACCTTGTGTAGCTGATTTCTGATGGTACCGCCTTTAAAAACAACTTAATGATCAATTCAAAGTAAGAATAATAAAAAAAAATTAAAAGGGGTCGCCTTATTAAAGAAGACGATGTAACAGGATTTTTCCACATTAGGAGAATTTAGAGGTATTATTTTCTAATTTTCTTAGAGGGCTTCTAAATACTGACCTTATGCCCCGTCTCAACCTTGTGTAGTCTTGCATATCCAAAGTTTTAACTAGGGATCAATGAACAAATAACTAGGATATTATGTGAGTAACATGAATTTACATTTTTTTTTTAGTCGGGACTTTGCACCGAATAGTTTTTGCATCGAACTAGGATCGAGGTCATTTGCACATTGAATAAGAAGTTATCATGTTTGTCCGCCAATTAATCCACATTATATAGTTTAGATTTACCCCTTTCTTCTACTGAGCTCGAACTTGGCTCGATTATGCACTTAAAGAGGGCAAAGACAAGAGAACAGAAGATAATATGTAAAGTCTTAATAATTTTGGATTTATTAAAGTTAAGCAATTAAAAACATTAAACATTTATTTTGTTTTCAGTTAAGTGCAAATTATATTCTGGTCTTCAAAGGTGTCGGGGGGAGCTTCGGCCCCACTTTTCATAGTTTCTGCTCGTTTTAAGTTTGACTCAGTTATTTATTGTAATTTTGTTGCTTTAGGGTTTCATTTATTTATTGATGGTGATTTGTGGTAGTTTTTATACTTGAAGATTATTTGACTTTATTTATGCTCATTTTTGGTTCAATGAAGCTTTTTACCTTTTTTTCAAAAGCCTATTTTTAAAAGAAATTGTTTAAATTAATTTTATTTCATTTTTTTTTAAATACGGTTCTTTCATTGAAAAAAATACTACTTTAAATCTTTCTGGTCTTTTAAACAGTTTGTGGTAACCAAGGTCGTACCCAGGGGAAGGTTAGGGGGTTTAATCTCCCCTCCCTAAAAAACAATGTTTGTCGGACTCGTAAAAACGTAACAAAAATGAATATAATAAAAAATTTTTACATTTTTTGTGTACCCCCCCCCGAACAAAATCTTTGAGTAAAGCCCCCCCCCCCCAAAAAAAATAAATCCTGGGTACGGCCTTGGTGGTAACGAGCTCTAAGTAGGGGCCGAAGCAACTCAATAGTAACCGAAACTCTTAGAAACAGGGTCTTGACAACAATGGATACATTAAAAAAAAAAAAAAAAAAATCAAATTCTGATGCTTATTCAAAATATATAAAATTCATAAAGTTTAATGTTACGCATAAACAGTTACGAGCCTAAAAAAAAGCTGTTCAATTTTTGGAAAAAGGGGAGAAACACCCTCCAAACATCAAGTGATCTTATTGAAAATTACAAATCGGATTCAGCATACCAGAAAATCCTACTGTAGAGGCTTCGATCTCTATACACAAAAGTGTGGAATTTTGATTTTTTTTTTACTTCAAAGCAAGTTCAAGGATGCGTGGTTATTTGTGCCCCTTATTGTAGTAACATGTTAAAGCGGCCAGTACCCCCTTATTGTAGTAATACGTTTGATCGTTCAGTGCCCCCCTATTGTAGTAGGCAATCCAACAATACAGTACCCCCTGAGTGTAGCAATACGTTTGTGCGGCCAGTGCCCCCTTATTGTAATAACACGATAAAGCGGCCAGTATCCCCTTATTGAAATAAAACGTTTGAGGAGCTATTAACTCCATATTTTAGTTATATATTTGAGTGGCCAGTGCCCCCTTATTGTAATAATAAATTTAAGTGGCCAGTACCCCCTTATTGTAGTTATCTGTTTAAGCGGACAGTACCCTCTTACTGTAGTAATACGTTTTAGAGGCCAGTACCCCGTTATTGTAGTAACACGTTTAAGAAGCCAGTACCACTTTATTGTAGTAACACGTTTGAGCAGCCAGTACCCCCGTATTGTTTTAACACATTTGAGTGGAAAGTTCTCCCTTATTAAGGTTACTACTAAGGTCATATGTGGTTATTAGAAAACAATCGGTAGAATTTTCATTCTTTATTATAAATGTAATAAACAGGAAAAGCCTGCGGCTTTTTCTTCTTTGAAATAGTAAGAGACGAACCTCAAACAATCAAGTAACTAACTAAATCCAATATATGCAATAGTTTATCATTTTTGATCGTCTTTTAATATAATGAACTGAAAACGAAAATAAAATAAAAATTGATTTTTTCAATTTTTACGTCACGTTGCTCATTACGTCAAATATGTTTATTTAGTATATTTTATACTACTATATTTTATATAATAATTAGGACGACATGGCGTAATTATTTTATTTCATGACGTCATGGCGTAATGAAATTATTTCATGACGTCATCAGAAATAACAAAATCATGTCGTATTTTTCTATTCGCGTCATAGCTCTAATAAAACTATGGCCACATTCATTATTTATCTAGTAGGGTTTCAGACAAGGTGGTTCTAATGATGCACTTTTGTTTTGATCTAACTCTACTTTTCGGATTTCTGGCTTTTATATTTCTTAGCATTGAACTGATCGTCTCTTACTAGGTTACTTGCTACTGCTGCAACCCGGATTCAAATATATAGTTATGAGAGGCAGCTTGGCCGAGTGGTCCAAGGCGCTGGTATTAGCCACCAGTCCCTTCGGAGGCGTGGGTACAAATCTTACCGCTAGAATACGATTATGATTTATGTACAAAAATCAAATATCTTTGAAAAGAGTGCAGTATGAAAAGACATAAAAAATGCAGTTTTTAGTGGAAAATTTTATTCTCTTTTAGAAATAAGTTATTTTAGTTAGAAAAGATTTTTAACCCAATTAATGTGTTTTAGAATGAGCCAATGAACAACTCTCTACGATGTTCCAGTGCCAAGCTATCTGTGGAAAAGAAAAAAAATATCCCGTTTAGGCAGAATGTTGTAGTAGCTGCCACTTTTCTTGATTTCAAGCCACAATATTTCCCTTGTTGTCGAAGCCAAGGGACAGGAAGTTTCCTATATAGGGTTTTGGACAAAGCAGTCCTAATGGTGTACTTTTTGTTTTGATCTGACTCCCTTTTTAGGAGCTATGGCTTTTTATATTACTTGACATTGAACGTGATCGTCTCTTACTAGGTTTCTAGCTACCGCTGCAACCCGGATAAACAGGAAGAATCCTATGGCTTTTTCTTCTTTGGAATAGTAACATACGAACCTCAAAGAACCAGGGAGCTAATTATGTCCAATGTATGTAAAGCAGTGTTATTTTAATGATCATCTTATAATGTAACTGAATTATGAAATATGCACTTTTTCGCAAAAAAACTGATTCTATTTTACAAATAACTTGTTTTAATTAAAAAAAGCTTTTAACCCCGTTCATTTTCTTTAAAATGAGCCATTGAAAAACTCTCTACGATGTTCCAGTGCCAAGCTATCTGTGGAATTACGAACCTATACTATAATTAAGTGGCGTATAAAATTTTGTATAGGCATTCTTTATTGTAAAAAAATTTGAATAAAACTTAAATATATAAAATGTAAACCTGATAACAAACAGGAAAAATCCTACGGCCTTTTCTTCATTGAAATAGTAAGACACGAACCTCAAACAATCAAGTAGCTAACTAAATCCAATGCATGCAATGGTTTTTATTCCAAGGAGCGTCTTTTAATGTAACGATGATCGATCCTTTATGTACTAACTACATCCAACGACTATAACGTCATTAATCAATATTGTACATAAGAAATTAAGTTTTTCGTCAAAAAATTATTAAAAAAAAAAATCAAGTACAAATGGCTCTAGATCTAGATATTTCGTTTAAAATGAGCAATTGAACAACTCTGTACGATGTTCCAGTGCCAAGCTATCTTTGGAAAAGAAGAAAGAAAAAAAGATGTCATTTGTGGAGAATAAGGTGGTTAAAGTCAATTTTATTGATTTTCAAGCCAATATATTTTTCTTGCTGTTCAAGCCAAACGACAGAAAGTTTCCTATACAGAGAATTCAGACAAGGCGGTTCTAATGGTGCACTTTTTGTTTTGATCTGACATTTTTTTAGGAGTTATGGGTTTTTATATATCTTATCATTGGATGTGATCGTCTCTTACTAGGTTGCTAGCTACCGCTGCAACCCAGATTTATTGTATTACTGCTGCAACCCAGATTCACATATATATATATATATATATATATATATATATATATATATATATATATATATATATATATATATATATATATATATATATATATATATATATATATATATATATATATATATATATATATATATATATATATATATATTTATGAGAGGCAGCGTCGCCGAGTGGTCCAAGGCACTGGTGTTAATTACCAGTCTCTTCAAAGGCGTGGGTTCAAATCTGACCGCTGGTATATGATTATGATTTATGCACAAAAATCAAATATCTTTGAAAAGACTGCAGTATAAAAAGACATCAAAAATGCAGTTATTAGTGGAAAAATTTATTCTTTCTTGGAAATAGTATATTTTAGTTACAAAATGTTTTTAACCCAATTAATTTCCTTTAAAATGAGCCATTGAACAACTCTCTATGATGTTCCAGTATCAAGCTATCTGTGGAAAAGAAAGAAAAAAATATGCTGTTTAGGCAGACTGTTGTAATAGCTGCCACTTTTCTGGATTTTCAAGCCAATATATTTCCCTTGCTGTTCAAGCCAAGGGACAGAATGTTTTCTTTACAAGGGTTTCAGACAAGGCGGTTCTAATGGTGTACTTTTTGTTTTGATCTGACTATTTTTTTAGGAGTTATTATGTTTCTTAACATTGGACGTTATCGTCTCTTACTAGGTTGCTAGCTACCGCTGCAACCCAGATAGCTACCCCTGGAACCACCGTATATCAGTTACTATGGGTGAGAGATCGGTATTTACTGTAATTCCTTTAAAATAAGCCTTTGAAGGCTTATTCTGTGCCTTTGAATTATCTGTGGAAAAGTAAAAGAAAGAAAGAAAAAAAATATCCCGTTTAGGCAGAATGTTGTAGTAGCTGCCACTTTTCTTGATTTTCCAGCCAAAATATTTACCTTGCTGTTCAAGCCAAGGGACAAAGAGTTTCCCATAAAGGCGTTTCGGACAAGGTGGTTCTAATGATGTACTTTTTTGTTTTGATCTGACTCTTTTTTAGGAGTTATGGGATTTTATATTTCTTAACATTGGACGTGATCGTCTCTTTCTAGGTTGATAGCTACCGCTGCAACCCGGATAATTACCGCTGCAACCCAGACTACCGCTGCAACCCAGATTTCAATTACTATGAACTATAGTTCGTCCTTTAATTTAACTTTTTTAGGAGCTATGGGTTTTTATATTTCTTAACATTGAACGTCATCGTCTCTTACTAGGTTGCTAGCTACCATTGCATCCCGGAAAAACATCTATTTCAAAGAGTTCTGGGTTTTATATTTCTTAGCATTGGACATGATCGTCTTTTACTAGGTTGATAGCTACTGCTGCAATCCGGATTCAAATAGTTATGAGAGGCAGCGTGGCTGAGTCGTCCAAGACTCTGGTGTTAGCTATGAGTCTCTTCGGAAGCGAGGGTTCAAATCTTACGGCTGGTAGTATTTTAAACCAAAGCAAACAAATTACTTGTTTGAGTCTTAAATTATAATCTTATTTTAGTTACTATGGGCGGGAACTTTGTTCTTTACTGTAATTTTACGTAAAAATTGATTATATTAGAACAAAATATTAGAGATGGCTCTAGATGTGGCAATTTCCTTTAAAAATTATTACTATATGAAGAAAAGAAATAATTAAAGAAAGAAAAAAATATGCCGTTTAGGCAGAATGTTGTAGTAACCGCCACTTTTCTTTATTTTCAAGCCAATATATTTCCCTTGCTGGTCAAGCCAAATAACAGACACTTTACTATACAGGGGTTTCGGACAAGGCGGTTCTAATGGTGTACTTTTTGTTTTGATCTGACTTTTTTTAGGAGTTATGGGTTTTCATATTTCTTAACATTGGACGTGATCGTTTCTTACTAGGTTGCTAGCTACCGCTACAATCCGGATAACAAACAGGAAAAAGGAAACGGCTTTTTCTTCTTTGAAATAGTAAGAGACGAACCTAAGGCAATCAGACGGTAATCCTCATCATTTTTGTACTTGACTTTTAATATAAAACATAAACCATTTTAAAATTGTGTCCTTGAAGGCCTACGTGGCGCAGTGGATAATGTGTTGGAATTCAACTCCCAAGGTCAAAGGTTCAATTCGTGCCGAAGGCAATTTTTAAACATTTGTCTTTTTAAAGTCAAAAAAAATTTCTATTAATAACTAATACATGAGGATCCTCTTGACTTTTGTGATGATCTGTGTCGATCCTTTATGTACATTGATCAATCTTGATCATGAAATTATATTTGATGAAACTTACATATTCTGCATTTACGATGAACCCTATCGATCCTTTTATGTACTTGTAGCTACCCCTGGCACCACCGTATATCAGTTGCTATTGGCGAGAGATCCTTCTTTACTGTATCCAGTGCCAAGCTATCTCTGGAGACAAAAGAAAGAAAAAAATATCCCGTTTGTGCAGAATAACGTGGTTAAAGTCAATTTTCCTGATTTTCTAGCCAATATATTTTCTTTGTAATTCAAGCCAAAGGGTGGTAAGTTTCCTTTATAGGGGTTTCGGACAAGGCGGTTCTAATGGTGTACTTTTTGTTTTGATCTGACTATTTTTTTTTAGGAGTTAGGGGTTTTTATATTTCTTAACATTGGACGTGATCGTCTCTTACTAGGTTGCTAGCTACCGCTGCAACCCGGAAACATTGGACGTGAAAATTATATTTGATGAAATTTACATATTCTGCATTTACGATGAACCCTATCGATCCTTATATGTACTTGTATTTACCCCTGGCACCACCGTATATCAGTTACTATTGGCGAGAGATTGTTCTTTACTGTAATTTATTAAGACATCAAAAATGCAGTTTTTGGTGGAAAAATTTATTCTCTTTTAGAAATAATTTATTTTAGTTACTATAGATTTTTAACCCAATTAATTTCCTTTAAAATGAGCTATTGAACAACCCTCTCCGATGTTCCAGTGCCAAGCTATCTGTGGAAAAGAAAAAAAAAAGAAAAAAATATCCCGTTTGGGGAGAATAACGTGGTTAAAGTCAATTTTTTTGATTTTCAAGCCAATATATTTCCCTTGCTGTTCAAGCCAAGGGACAGAAAGTTTCCTATACAGGGGTTTCGGACAAGGCGGTTCTAATGGTGTACTTTTTGTTTTGATCTGACTCCTTTGTTAGGAACTATGGGTTTTTATATTTCTTAACATTGGACGTGATCGTCTCTTACTAGGTTGCTAGCTACCGCTGCAACCCGGATTACTGCAATGCTAGCTACTGCTGCAACCCTGATACTGTGAATCAGTTACCACTTGGGTTTTCTTTTATGCTATATCATTACACACAGGAAAAAGCCTACGGCTTTTTCTTCTTTGAAATAGTAAGAGACGAACCTCAAGCAACTACCCCTGGAACCACCATTTATCAGTTACTATGGATGAGAGATCGTTCTTTACTGTAAATTCTTCTTTTAAATAGTAAGAGACGAGTCTCAAATAATCAAGTAGCTAGCTAATTCCAAAGGTATGCAATTTTTGTTATTCAAATGATCGTTTTTTATTGTAACTAGGTTTCAGCCATCTCTACAGCCATTATACTATTGGAAATTACATAATCCCTATTTATGTTTTAGTTAACATGGGCAAGGTGTCGTTCTTTATTGTATAATGTAATAAAAACAATTTGTTTTAATTACAGAAAGTTTTTGACCCCAATAGTTTCCTTTAAAATGAGCCATTGAACAACTCTCTACGATGTTCCAGTGCGAAGCTATCTGTTGAATTACTAACCTATACTATAATTAAGTGGCGTAAAAAATTTAGTATAGATAAGAGGTTGTTCTTCATTATAAATTTCAGACAAGGTAATTCTAATGATGTACTTTTGTTTTGATCTGACTCTATTTTTAGGAGTTTTGTTATATTTCTTAGCATGGGACTGATCGTCTGTTACTAGGTTGCTAGCTACTGCTTCAACCCAAATTCACATATATATTTATTTATGAGAGGCAGCCTGGCCGAGTGGTCCAAGGCACTGGTGTTATCCACCAGTCTCTTCGGAGGCGTGGGTTCAAATCTTACCGCTGGTATACGATTATGTTTGAAAGACTGGAGTGTGAAAAGACATCGAAAATGCAGTTTCTGGTGGAAAAATTTATTCTCTTTTAGAAATAATTTATTTTAGTTACAAAAGGTTTTTAACCCAATTAATTTCCTTTAAAATGAGCTATTGAACAACCCTCTACGATGTTCCAGTACCAAGCTATCTGTGGAAAATAAAAAAAGAAAAAAAGAAAAAAATATCTCGTTTAGGCAGAATGTTGTAGTAGCTGCCACTTTTCTTGATTTTCAAGCCAATATATGTCCCTTGCTGTTCAAGCCAAGGGACAGAAAGTTTCCTATACAGGGGTTTCTGACAAGGCGGTTCTAATTGTGTACTTTTTGTTTTGATCTGACTCCTCTGTTAGGAACTATGGGTTTTTATATTTCTTAACATTGGACGTGATCGTCTCTTACTAGGTTGCTAGCTACCGCTGCAACCCGGATAACACTTCAGTTACTATGGACTGAAGATCGTTCTTTAATGTAACCTGCTTTGATCTAACCATTATTCTAATCAAGAATGAGAGAATTTTCAGTTTTTTCTTTCCTTATATACTAATTATGACGTCACTCTATTCACGTCATAGCTCTAATATAAAACTATGATGACGTTCATTATTTATCTAGTAGGGTTTCAGACAAGGTATTTCTAATGATGTACTTTTGTTTTGATCTGACTCTATTTTTAGGAGTTTTGGGTTTTTATATTTCTTAGCATTGGACTGATCGTCTATTACTAGGTTGCTAGCTACTGCTGCAACCCAAATTCACATATATATTTATTTATGAGAGGCAGCCTGGCTGAGTGGTCCAAGGCACTGGTGTTAGCCACCAGTCTCTTCAGAGGCGTGGGTTCAATTCTTACCGCTGGTATACGATTATGTTTGAAAGACTGCAGTGTGAAAAGACATCAAAATGCAGTTTTTGGTGGAAAAATCCCGTTTAGTATACTGGAAACAAAGAAAAGAGAAAAAAATACCCCGTTTAGGCAGAATGTTGTAGTAGCTGCCACTTTTCTTGATTTTTTAGTACTGATTTTTTAACTTGTGTGTAGCTTGCTTTGATCTAACCATTATGTATTCATGAATGAGACCATTTACAGTTTTGACGTTTCTTATATAGTAATTATGACGTCACTGCATTAAAAATACAGTTTTTATTGGAAAAATTTATTCTCTTTTAGAAATAATTTATTTTAGTTACTATAGATTTTTAACCCAATTAATTTCCTTTAAAATGAGCTATTGAACAACCCTCTACGATGTTCCAGTGCCAAGCTATCTCTGGATACAAAAAAGAAAAAAAAGAAAAAAATATCTCGTTTGGGGAGAATAACGTGGTTAAAGTCAATTTTCTCGATTTTCAAGCCAATATATTTCCCTTGCTGTTCAAGCCAAGGGACAGAAAGTTTCCTATACAGGGGTTTCGGACAAGGCGGTTCTAATGGTGTACTTTTTGTTTTGATCTGACTCCTGCTTTAGGAGCTATGGGTTTTTATATTTCTTAACATTGGACGTGATCGTCTCTTACTAGGTTGCTAGCTACCGCTGCAACCCGGATATTGAAATATTCAAACTATTGCTCGGAGCTATGGGTTTTTATATTTCTTAACATTGGACGTGATCGTCTCTTACTAAGTTGCTAGCTACCGCTGCAACCCGGATACTGTGAATCAGTTACCACTTTGGTTTTCTTTTATGCTATATCATTACAAACAGGAAAAAGCCTACGGCTTTTTCTTCTTTGAAATAGTAAGAGACGAACCTCAAGTAACTACCCCTGGAACCACCATTTATCAGTTACTATGGATGAGAGATCGTTCTTTACTGTAAATTCAAAATTCAAATATCTTTGAAAAGACTGCAGTATGAAAATACATCAAAAATGCAATTTTTTGACAAAATTGATCCTACTTTAAAAAGTATTTTATTTTTAAATACAAAAGTGACTAGATGTTGCAATTTCCTTTAAAATGAGCTATTATACAGCTCTCTATGATTTTCCAGTGCCCAGCTAGCTGAGCAGGAAAAAAAAGCGGAAAGAAAAAAATATCCCGTTTGTGGAGAATAACGTGGTAAAAGTCAATTTTCTTGATTTTCAAGCCAATATATTTTCTTTGTTATTCAAGCCAAAGGGTGGTAAGTTTCCTTTATAGAGGATTTGGACAAGGCGGTTCTAATGGTGTACTTTTTGTTTTGATCTGACTCTTTTTTTAGGAGTTGGGGGGTTTTATATTTCTTAACATTGGAGGTGATCGTTTCCTACTAGGTTGCTAGCTACCGCTGCAACCCGGATATTATGGGTTACAGTTCGTTCCTTATTATAATCTCTTACTAGGTTGCTAGCTACCGCTGCAACCCGGACTACCGCTATAACCCGGATAGGTTGCTAGCTACCGCTGTAACCCAGATGTAGCTACCCCTGGAGCCACCGTATATCAGTTACTATTGGCGAGAGATCGTTGTATACTGTAAAACTTCAAAAACGCATAAAAAAGTTTGGTCATAGTAATTTTGTATATTTTTTTATATTCAATTTTGTTTTATTCATTTTATATTCTTTATTATGAATCTGAAAAATATTTTGGGGGAGGGGGGTTCAAACCCACTAAACCCTTTGGATACGTCCTTGAATGTTACCATTTGTGGAAAACCCTGTAGTAGCTGCCACTTTTCTTGATTTTCAAGCCAATATATTTCCCTTGTTGTTCAAGCCAAGGGACAGAAATTTTACTATAAAGGCGTTTGGGACAAGGCGGTTCTAATAGTATACTTTTTGTTTTGATCTGACTCCCTTTTTAGGAGCTATTGGTTTTTATATTTCTTAACATTGGACGTGATCGTCTCTTACTAGGCTGCTAGCTACCGCTGCAACCCGGATTACACTCATTATTATGACCACAAAATGTTAAATTTAATACTTAAGTTACTATGGGTTACAGTTCGTTCCTTATTGTAAATGATTTTCCAGTGCCCAGCTAGCTGAGGAGGAAAAAAAATCGGAAAGAAAAAATATCCCGTTTGTGGAGAATAACGTGGTAAAAGTCAATTTTCTTGATTTTCAAGCCAATATATTTTCTTTGTTTTTCAAGCCAAAGGGCGGTAAGTTTCCTTTATAGAGGATTCAGACAAGGCGGCTCTAATGGTGTACTTTTTGTTTTGATCTGACTCTTTTTTTAGGAGTTGGGGGGTTTTATATTTCTTAACATTGGAGTTGATCGTCTCTTACTAGGTTGCTAGCTACCACTGCAACCCGGATTATATTTGATGCGGTAATCTTCATCATTGTGATAACTCTCCTTGAACTTTTGTTTGGCTGTCTCAATTTTTGAATGTCTATAATCTTCATAATTTGGATAACACATCTTTCTGTTTTGTTTTGCTCTCTCAATTTTTACTTCTCGATACGCCTGGTTGGTTGAATACCTTTGCTTTTCTCTTTTCAAGATATTATCTCTGTTGTCTGTGTAGTACTTTTTTTTTAACTTGTGTGCAGCTTGCTTTGATCTAACCATTATCTAATTAATGAATGAGACCATTTACATCTTAGTCGTTCTTAAGTAGTATTATACTAACGCTGTCTATCACTATTAATTTTCGCATCTCGATACGCCTTGACGGTTGAATACCTTTGCTTTTCTCTTTTCAAGATACTATTTCTGTTTTTTTGGCAGCACTGTTTTTTTAACTTGCGTGTAGCTTGCTTGATTGAAACCATTATGTAACCATTAGTTGAATGTTTAAGTCAGGTATCAAGTATCAAGAACCTAACAAAAAAATAAACTAATTTTTAAATTTTTAGGTATATTTCTAGTCTAAATTAAAAGATTAAAACTATTGTTCAGACACCATAAATATTTTTGCAATTTATCACTTTAGCGATTCTGAACTAAAAACGAAAATAAAATAAAAATTAATTTTTTCAATTTTTACGTCACGTCGCTCATTAAGTCATATATGGTTATTAGTACACAATAGGTTTTAGATATAACGTCATGTCACTTATTACGTCATATGTGGTTATTAGTAGATAATCGGTAAAATAATCGTTCTTTATTATAATTTAAAATGATCCATTGAACAACTCTCTACGATGTTCCAGTGCTAAGCTATCTATGGAATATAAAGTTTAAAATGCAACCTTACCACGAGTATCTAAAACCTAGCATAAAAAAAAAACTAATTTTTAAATTTTCAGGTATTTATCTTGTTTTAATTACAAAATTAGTATTATTGGTTAGACACCATAAGTATTTTTGCAGTTTACATAATAAGTTTAGCGATTCTGGACTGAAAACTAAAATAATTGGAATTATAAGACAACAATATGGAGATACGTACTTTACGGGTTACAAAACAAAAAAAGTTTGGTTCTAGGATACAATAATAACTTTGAACTGAGAGTAAAAAAATTTTTTCTTCCAGGAGACAAAAAGTAAAACGAATTATAAAATTTTCATATATTTTTGTTGTTTAAATTAAGAACTTACTATTACTGATTAGGCATCATAAATATTTTTGCAGTTTACATAATAATTTTAGCGATTAAGCCAAAAAAGAAAATTTTGGTTCCAGGAGTTTCGGTTACTATTGAGACAAGTAGCTATTATTACTATAGATTTCATTAAAATGAACTGTTTGATTGCTTCAAAATTTAAATATCTTTGAAAAGACTGCAGTATGAAAATACATCAAAAATGCAATTTTTTTGACAAAATTGATTCTACTTTAAAAAGTATTTTATTTTTAATTACAAAAGGCACTAGATGTTGCAATTGCCTTTAAAATGAGCTATTATAAAGCTCTCTATGATTTTCCAGTGCCCAGCTAGCTGAGCAGGAAAAAAAAGCGGAAAGAAAAAAATATCACGTTTGTGGAGAATAACGTGGTAAAAGTCAATTTTCTTGATTTTCAAGCCAATATATTTTCTTTGTTATTCAAGCCAAAGGGCGGTAAGTTTCCTTTATAGAGGATTCGGACAAGGCGGTTCTAATGGTGTACTTTTTGTTTTGATCTGACTCTTTTTTTCGGAGTTGGGGGGTTTTATATTTCTTAACATTGGAGGTGATCGTCTCTTACTAGGTTGCTAGCTACCGCTGCAACCCGGATATCTCCCCTCAAGAGCGTCAACACGTCCTGTTCTAGGTCTCTTCAACGCAGTTACTTGCTCTAATCTGATGATCTTAAGACAAGGCATTACAAATCGAATCATTGCCATTTCAAACTTATTTAGATACTTTATACATTCTGGTGTATAGTCGATATGAAGGTTAGTTAATAATGATCGGACATTCTCCTGACTTTTCAACATTTTCACAGCCCAGTAATCACAGACAGAGAATGAATCTATGACATCCTCTTTCCGACCTTTACATTGAACTAGTTGTTCTCTGTCATCTTTGGGTATGTCCTGTTGTAGGTGTTCTAAAATCGTGGCCTTCATTACATTAAAACCTTTCTTATTTGAAAGGGATCTTATACTCTTCAATTGGTATTTTGTCTTTATCTGCTCACAACTGTCACAATACATTGTGGGGTATACATCCTTGATGTTAGCTACCTTATCAAGGCTCTCACTAAATAATTTTATTATTGTATTTTCATCCACAGAAACTCTAATATTGCTATCACCGTAAATGAAGTCTTGACTATGATTACGACAGAGTCTTCTTGACACTTCTTCTATATAATCCTTGTACGAGCCCTAGACTTTTATTAGATTAATATGTTGTATAATCTTACATTTTGATACTGCCTTATATACGCTACTAATGAAACAGTTCAAGACAGGAAAATGTGGAGCTAGTGCCCTTAGAGAACGCAAATAGCTCTGACATCCCTCATTTGGGCTACAGTACAATGAATGCCCATGCTTTCTTGTGTCCCTGTAATTGATTTCACAATAATCCAAGCCACCAAGGTATAAATTAACCACTTTGTCAGTTGAAAATTTTAATGCTATATTATTTTCAAGGATATCAAAAAGAATTTGACATAATTCAATATCCGTCGGATAGAGCGTGCAGATATCAGGGTGACATTGCCAAGTAACCTGCTGCCCAATTTTTGGTTTTGAATGTTTACTCAGATTGTTATAGGTGACTTCAGCCATCATAATTTCCTTGTCAGATCTAGTTTTAGAGCATTTTTCAATAGTTGTCTCGTACTTTTCAGGACAGTTTGTTCTACTACACAGAGAATTTTTCTCCAAATATTCAGTAGGACTAAAAGAACTGTTTAAAACACAGTTGGAAATTTTTTTTTCTTGAGTCGGTGTTCCAGGAATTTGTTCTAAATCATTAGTCTTACAAACACATATACTAATAACCCTAACAGGCTCGTTTTCACCATAATTGAAAAACATTGCTTTTCCTTCGCTGTTGATAGGTATGCTTGTATATATATTTTTATTGCTGCTACATAAACTGCAATTGCTCCTTCGAAAATTAATATACGAATTTTCTAAGAAGTACGACTCCGTATATTTACTGTGTTGTCGAACATTTTCCATTGCATCTATAAACTGTTCCGCAGTTGCCAATCCATACCTTGGAAGCTTTTCGTTAAACTGACAATATTTCTTTTGGATATTGCTATGAAGCTTTGCCAAAGCATTTCTAGCCGACTTTTCAACAGCATCCGCTCTTTCAAAGAGAATTTTAATCTGTAATTTTGAATACTTTTCGTGTTCCTGATTAAACATGCGTAAAATGTTTCTCAATTTACAAAGATCAGCCTGCATTTTTGCCATCTTCTTGTATTTCTGAATGTAATTTTTCCCTTTGTCCTTATGCGTTCTTCGGTGCAAACTCGCAGAGAATTTAATTTTTTCATTATAGCTTTTGTCACCCCAGTGTCTACCCATTATTCTGGTAGCAACTTTTTTCTTATGTTTGTCTCGGTAATCTATATCGTTATCATACCGTTCCTTGCTCTTTTGTTTGGCTGTCTCAATTTTCACTTCTCGATACCCCTGATCCGTAACACACCTCTGTTTTGCTCTGTCATATTTCATTTTCTTAAATCCTGGATCACAAGACATCTTAGTAGCAATCCTTACGCGTGCTCGAGCTTTATTAAGTTTGGTGGCATTTTTATCTCTTTTAAATAAACTTTTCTGATATTTCAGGATGTTAGCTTTTTTTTTGTGTAGTAAAGTTTTTTATTAGTAGAAATTTGGATTGCTCTATTTTGATATTGTTTTTGGTTATTCTTTCTTTTTTTCCACTCGCGTGAGACCATATTTTTTCAAGGTTTAAAATTATTAAGTAAACAAAATCCCGTGTCGATTATCTAAAACCTAGCATAAAACAAAACTAATTTTAAATTTTTCAGTTTTTTATCTTTTTTGAATTACAAAATTAGTTTTATTGGTTAGACACCATAAATATTTTTGCAGTTTACATAATAAGTTTAGTGATTCTGGACTTAAAACTAAAATAATTGCAATGATGAGACAATAATATGGAGATATGTACTTTACGGGTTACAAACCAAAAAAAGTTTGGTTCCAGGATACAATAATAAATTTGAACTGAGATGAAAAAAAAATTTCTTACAGGAGACAAAAAGCAAAACTAATTTTAGAATTTTCATGTATTTTTGTTGTTTAAATTAAAAAATTACTATTACTGATTAGTCATCATAAATATTTTTGCAGTTTACATAATAATTTTAGAGATTAATCCAAAAAAGAAAATTTTGTTTCAAGGAGTTTCGGTTACTATTGAGACAAGTAGCTATTATACTATAGAGTTCATTACCATGGACTGTTTTATTGCTTCAAGATTCAATTATCTTTGAAAAGACTGCAGTATGAAAATACATCAAAAATGCAATTTTTTGACAAAATTGATTCTACTTTAAAAAGTATTTTATTTTTAAATACAAAAGTGACTAGATGTTGCAATTTCCTTTAAAATGAGCTATTATACAGCTCTCTATGATTTTCCAGTGCCCTGCTAGCTGAGCAGGAAAAAAAATCGGAAAGAAAAAAAATATCCCATTTGTGGAGAATAACGTGGTAAAAGTCAATTTTCTTGATTTTCAAGCCAATATATCTTCTTTGTTATTCAAGCCAAAGGGCGGTAAGTTTCCTTTATAGAGGATTCGGACAAGGCGGTTCTAATGGTGTACTTTTTGTTTTGATCTGACTCTTTTTTTAGGAGTTGGGGGGTTTTATATTTCTAAACATTGGAGGTGATCGTCTCTTACTAGGTTGCTAGCTACCGCTGCAACCCGGATTTCTAATGATCGTCCCTTAATATAAATTCCTTGATCTTTTGATCTCTTGATCTCAATTTTTGCATGTCTATAATCTTCATCATTGTGATAACACATCTTGCTGTTTTGTTTTGCTCTCTCAATTATTACCTCTCGATACGCCTGGTCGGTTGAATACCTTTGTTTTGCTCTCTCAATTATTACTTCTCGATACGCCTGGTCGGTTGAATACCATTTGTTTTGCTCTCTCAATTTTTACTTCTCGATACGCCTGGTCGGTTGAATACCTTTGCTTTTCTCTTTTCAAGATACTATCTCTGTTGTTTGTGTAGTACTGTTTTTTCAAATTGCGTATAGCTTGCTTCGATCTAACCATTATTCTAATCAAGACTGAGAGAATTTACATCTTTGTCGTTCTTAAGTAGTAATTATGACGTCACGTCGTAATGATTTTATTTACGTCATGGCGCAATGGTATTATTTCATGACGTCATCAGAAACAACAATTTAATTTCGTGTTTTTCTATTCACGTCATAGCTCTAATATAAAACTATGACGACATTCATTATTTATCTAGTAGGGTTTCAGACAAGGTAGTTCTAATGATGTACTTTTGTTTTGATCTTACTCTATTTATAGGAGTTTTGGGTTTTTATATTTCTTAGCATTGGACGGATCGTCTCTTGCTAGGTTGCTAGCTACCGCTGCAACCCAGATTTACATATATTATTTATGAGAGGCAGCCTGGCCGATTGGTCCAGGCTGCCAGACTTATTTTTTAGGAACTATGGGTTTTTATATTTCTTAACATTGGACGTGATCGTCTCTTACTAGGTTGCTAGCTTCCGCTGCAACCCGGATGTTTTGATTTGAAATTTTTCAAAAAATATCCCGTTTGTGGAGAATAACGTAGTAAAAGTCAATTTTCTTGATTTTCAAGCCAATATATTTTCTTTGTTATTCAAGCCAAAGGGCGGTAAGTTTCCTCTATAGAGGATTCGGACAAGGCGGTTCTAATGGTGTACTTTTTGTTTTGATCTGACTCTTTTTAAGGAGTTGGTGGGTTTTATATTTCTTAACATTGGAGGTGATCGTCTCTTACTAGGTTGCTAGCTACCGCTGCAACCCGGATGGTTTTTCTTATATTTGATGCGGTAATCTTCATCATTGTGATAACTCTCCTTGAACTTTTGTTTGGCTGTCTCAATTTTTGCATGTCTATAATCTTCATCATTTTGATAACACATTTTGCTGGGTTTTTTTTGCTCTCTTAATTTTTCCTTCTCGATACGCCTGGTCAGTTGAATACCTTTGCTTTTCTCTTTTCACGATACTATATCTGTTGTCTGTGTAGTACTGTTTTTTTAACTTGCGTGCAGCTTGCTTTGATCTAACCATTATCTAATTAACGAATGAGACCATTTACATCTTTGTCGTTCTCATGGCGCAATGATATTATTTCATGACGTCTTCAGAAACCACAACATAATATCGTGTTTTTCTATTCACGTCATAGCTCTAATATAAAACTATGACGACATTCATTATTTATCTAGTAAGTTTTCAGACAAGGTAATTCTAAGGATATACTTTTGTTTTGATCTGACTCTATTTTTAGGAGTTTTAGGTTTTTATATTTCTTAGCGTTGGACTGATCGTCTCTTGCTAGGTTGCTAGCTACTGCTGCAACCCAGATTTACATATATATTATTTATGAGAGGCAGCCTGGCCGAGTGGTCCAAGGCACTGATGTTAGCCACCAGTCTCTTCGGAGGCGGGGATTCAAATCTTACCGCTGGTATAATGTTTGAAATACTGCAGTGTGAAAAGTCATCGAAAATGCAGTTTTGGGTGGAAAAATTTATTCTCTTTTAGAAATAATTTATTTTAGTTACTATAGATTTTTAACCCAATTAATTTCCTTTAAAATGAGCCATTGAACAACTCTCTACGATGTTCCAGTGCCAAGCTATCTGTGGAAAAGAAAGAAAAGAGAAAAAAAGAAAAAAAATATCCCGTTTAGGCAGAATGTGGTAATAGCTGCGCCACTTTTCTTGATTTTCAAGCCAATATATTTCCCTTGCTGTTTCAAGCCAAGGGACAGAAAGTTTCCTATACAGGGGTTTCGGACAAGGCGGTTCTAATGGTGTACTTTTGAATTTGATCTGACTCCTTTTTTAGGAACTCTAGGTTTTCATATTTCTTAACATTGGACGTGATCGTCTCTTACTAGGTTGCTAGCTACCGCTGAAACCCGGATTGCTAGCTACCGCTGCAACCCGGAAAAAATAAATTACAAACAGGAAAAAGCCTACGGCTTTTTCTTCTTTGGAATGGTAAGAGACGATCATCAAATAATCAGGCAGCTAACTAGGTTTATAATTTGTTCTTTAACATAAATTTCATTAATCGGATATTTTAATATATCCTATATGGCCTAGAGTTTGGGATAGTTCTCACCCAGTAGAATTGAGTTCAATTTCTGTATGGGAAATGTTTACTTATGATGATAATTAAAATTTCTTAATGTAATACAAATAATTTGTTTTAATTACAAAAGGTTTTTAATCCCATTAATTTCCTTTAAAATGAGCCATTGAACAACTCTCTACGATGTTCCAGTGCCATGCTATCTGTTGAATTACTAACCTATACTATAATTTAGTGGCGTATAAAATTTAGTATAGGCAAGAGGTCGTTCTTTATTATAATAAGTGGCGTATACAATTTAGTATAGGCAAGAGGTCGTTCTTTTTTATAATTTGATTTAAAACTTAAGTTACTATGGGTTCAGTTCGTTTCTTATTGTAACCCGGAAAGTTACTTGCCCTAATCTGACGATCGTAAGACAAGGCATTACAAATCGAATCATTGCCATTTCAAAATTATTTAAACATTTTATACATTCCGGTGTACAGTCTATATGAAGGTTATTTAATACTGATCGGACATTCTCCTGACTTTTCAACATTTTCCCAGCACAGTAATTACAGACAAAGAATGAATCTATGACGTCCTCTTTCCAACCTGTACATTGAATTAAATGTTCTCTGTCATCTTTGGGTATGTCCTGTTGTAGGTGTTCTAAAATCGTGGCCATCATTACATCAAAACCTTTCTTATTTGAAAGGGATCTTAGACTCTTCAATTTGTATTTTGTCTTTCTCTGCTCACAACTGTCACAATGCATTGTGGGGTATACATCCCTGTTGTTAGCTACCTTATCAAGGCTCTCACCAAATAATTTTATTATTGTATTTTCATCCACAGAAACTCTAATATTTCTATCACCGTAAATGAAGTCTCGACTATTATTACGACAGAGTCTACTTGACACTTCTTCTAGGTAATGACTTAGTTCCTTGTACGAGCCCTTGACTTTTAGTAGATTAATATGTTGTATAATCTTACATTTTGATACTGCCTTATATACGCTATTAATGAAACAGTTCAAGACAGGAAAATGTGTATCTAGTGCCCTTAGAGAACGCAAATAGCTCTGACATCCCTCATTTGGGCTACAGTATAACGAAAGCCCATGCTTTCTTGTGCCCCTGTAATTGATTTCACAATAATCCAAGCCGCCAAGGTAGAAATTAACCACTTGGTCAGTTGAAAATTTTAATGCTATATTATTTTCAAGGATATCAAAAAGAATTTGACATAATTCAATATCCGTCGGATATAGCTTGCAGATATCAGTGTGACATTGCCAAGTAACCTGCTGCCCAATTTTTGGTTTTGAATGTTTACTCAGATTGTTATAGGTGACTTCAGCCATCATAATTTCCTTGTCATTTCTAGTTTTAGAGCATTTTTCAATAGTTGTCTCGTACTTTTCAGGACAGTTTGTTCTACTACACAGAGAATTTTTTGCCAAATATTCGGTAGAACTAAAAGAACTGTTTAAAACACAGTTAGAAATGCTACGAATTTTCTAAGAAGTACGCCTCCGTATATTCACTGTGTTGTCGAACATTTTCCATTGCATCTATAAACTGTTCCGCAGTTGCCAATCCATACCTTGGAAGCTTTTCGTTAAACTGACAACATTTCTTTTGGATATTGCTGTGAAGCTTTGCCAAGGCATTTCTAGCCGACTTTTCAACAGCATCCGCTCTTTCAAAGAGAATTTTAATCTGTAATTTTGAATACTTTTCGTGATCCAGATAAAACATGCGTAAAATGTTTCTCAATTTACAAATATCAGCCTGCATTTTTGCAATCTTCTTGTATTTCTGAATGTAATTTTTCCCTTTGTCCTTATGCGTTCTTCGGTACAACCTTGCAGAGAATTTAATTTTTTCATTATAGCTATTGTCACCCCAGTATCTACCCATTATTCTGGTAGCAACTTTTATCTTATGTTTGTTTCGGTAATCTATATCGTTATCATACCGTTCCTTGCTCTTTTGTTTGGCTGTCTCAATTTTCCCTTCTCGATACCCCTGATCCGTAAGATACCTCTTTTTTTGCTCTGTCATATTTCATTTTCTTAAATCCTGGATCACAAGACATCTTAGAAGCAATCCTTACGCGTGCTCGAGCTTTATTGCGCTCGGTGGCATTTTTATCTCTTTTAAATAAACTTTTCTGATATTTCAGGATGTTGGCTTTATTTTTTGTGTAGTAAAGTTTTTTATTAGTAGAAATTTGGATTGCTCTATTTTGATGTTGTTTTTGCTTATTATTTCTTGTTTTCCACTCGTGTGAGACCATATTTTTCAAGGTTTAAAATTACTAAGTACACAATACCCCGTGTCGAGTATCTAAAACCTAGCATAAAAAAAAACTAATTTTTAAATTTTCAGGTATTTATCTTGTTTGAATTACAAAGTTAGTATTATTGGTTAGACATCATAAATATTTTTTCAGTTTACATAATAAGTTTAGCGATTCTGGACTGAAAACTAAAATAATTGCAATTATAAGACAATAATATAGACATACGTACTTTACAGGTTACAAACCAAAAAAAATTTAGTTCCAGGATACAATAATAACTTTGAACTGAGATGAAAAAAAATTTTCTTCCAGGAGACAAAAAGTAAAACTAATTATAAAATTTTCATGTATTTTTGTTGTTTAAATGAAGAACTTACTATTACTGATTAGGCATCATAAATATTTTTGCAGTTTACATAATAATTTTAGCGATTAAGCCAAAAAAGAAAATTTTGGTTCCAGGAGTTTCGGTTACTATTGAGACAAGTAGCTATTATTACTAAAGAGTTCATTCCCATGAACTGTTTGATTGCTTCAAAATTCAAATATCTTTGAAAAGACTGCAGTAAGAAAATACATCAAAAATGCAATTTTTTTGACAAAATTGATTCTACTTTAAAAAGTATTTTATTTTTAATTACAAAAGTGACTAGATGTTGCAATTGCCTTTAAAATGAGCTATTATGCAGCTCTCTATGATTTTCCAGTGCCAAGCTAGCCGAGCAGGAAAAAAAAGCGGAAAGAAAAAAATATCCCGTTTGTGGAGAATAACGTGGTAAAATTCAATTTGCTTGATTTTCAAGCCAATATATTTTCTTTGTTATTCAAGACAAATTGCAGTAAGTTTCCTTTATAGAGGATTCGGACAAGGCGGTTCTAATGGTGTACTTTTTGTTTTGATCTGACTCTTTTTTTAGGAGTTGGGGTGTTTTATATTTCTTAACATTGGAGGTGATCGTCTCTTACTAGGTTGCTAGCTACCGCTGCAACCCAGATTTTTCTAATGTTCGTTTCGATAATCTATATCGTTATCATACCGTTTCTTGCTCTTTTGTTTTGCTATCTCAATTTTCCCTTCTCGATACCCCTGATCCGTAACATACCTCTGTTTTGCTTTGTCATATTTCATTTTTTTAAATCCTGGATCACAAGACATCTTGGTAGCAATCCTTACGCGTTCTCGCGCTTTATTGCGTTCGGTGGCATTTTTATCTCTTTTAAATAAAATTTTCTGATATTTCAGGATGTTAGCTTTATTTTTTATGTAGTAAAGTTTTCTATTAGTAGAAATTTGGATTGCTCTATTTTGATATTTTTTTTGGATATTCTTTCTTTTTTTCCACTCCCGTGAGACCTAATTTTTTCAATGTTTAAAATTATTAAGTACACAAAATCCCGTGTCGAGTATCTAAAACCTAGCATAAAACAAAACTAATTTTAAAATTTTCAGGTATTTCTCTTGTTTGAATTACAAAATTAGTATTATTGGTTAGACACCATAAATATTTTTGCAGTTTACATAATAAGTTTAGCGATTCTGGACTGAAAACTAAAATAATTGCAATTATAAGACAATAATATAGAGACACGTACTTTACGGGTTACAAACCAAAAAAAGTTTAGTTCCAGGTTACAATAATAACTTTAAACTCAGATGAAAAAAAAATTTTTTCCAGGAGACAAAAAGTAAAACTAATTATAAAATTTTTATGTATTTTTGTTGTTTAAATTAAGAACTTACTATTACTGATTAGGCATCATAAATATTTTTGCAGTTTACATAATAATTTTAGCGATTAAGCCAAAAAAGAAAATTTTGGTTCCAGGAGTTTCGGTTACTATTGAGACAAGTAGCTATTATTACTAAAGAGTTCATTACCATGAACTGTTTGATTGCTTCAAAATTCAAATATCTTTGAAAAGACTGCAGTAAGAAAATACATCAAAAATGCATTTTTTTTGACAAAATTGATTCTACTTTAAAAAGTATTTTATTTTTAATTACAAAAGTGACTAGATGCTGCAATTGCCTATAAAATGAGCTATTATGCAGCTCTCTATGATTTTCCAGTGCCCAGCTAGCTGAGCAGGAAAAAAAAGCGGAAAGAAAAAAATATCCCGTTTGTGGAGAATAACGTGGTAATAGTCAATTTGCTTGATTTTCAAGCCAATATATTTTCTTTGTTATTCAAGTCAAAGGGCATTAAGTTTTCTTTATAGAGGATTCGGACAAGGCGGTTCTAATGGTGTACTTTTTGTTTTGATCTGACTTTTTTTTAGGAGTTGGGGTGTTTTATATTTCTTAACATTGGAGGTGATCGTCTCTTACTAGGTTGCTAGCTACCGCTGCAACCCAGATTTTTCTAATGTTCGTTTCGATAATCTATATCGTTATCATACCGTTCCTTGCTCTTTTGTTTGGCTGTCTCAATTTTCCCTTCTCGATACCCCTGATCCGTAACATACCTCTGTTTTGCTCTGTCATATTTCATTTTCTTAAATCCTGGATCACAAGACATCTTAGTAGCAATCCTTACGCGTTCTCGAGCTTTATTGAGTTTGGTGGCATTTTTATCTCTTTTAAATAAAATTTTCTGATATTTCAGGATGTTAGCTTTATTTTTTATGTAGTAAAGTTTTCTATTAGTAGAAATTTGGATTGCTCTATTTTGAGATTTTTTTTTGGTTATTCTTTCTTTTTTTCCACTCCCGTGAGACCATATTTTTTCAATGTTTAAAATTATTAAGTACACAAACTCCCGTGTCGAGTATCTAAAACCTAGCATAAAACAAAACTAATTTTAAAATTTTCAGGTATTTCTCTTGTTTGAATTACAAAATTAGTATTATTGGTTAGACACCATAAATATTTTTGCATTTTACATAATAAGTTTACGGGTTAGAAACCAAAAAAAGTTTGGTTCCAGGATACAATAATAAATTTGAACTGAGATGAAAAAAATTTTTCTTCCAGGAGACAAAAAGCAAAACTAATTTTAGAATTTTCATGTATTTTTTTTTGTTTAAATTAAAAAATTACTATTACTGATTAGGCATCATAAATATTTTTGCAGTTTACATAATAATTTTAGCGATTAGGCCAAAAAAGAAAATTTTGGTTCCAGGAGTTTCGGTTACTATTTAGACAAGTAGCTATTATTACTATAGAGTTCATTACCATGAACTGTTTTATTGCTTCAAAATTCAAATATCTTTGAAAAGACTGCAGTATGAAAATACATCAAAAATGCAATTTTTTTGACAAAATTGATTCTACTTAAAAAATTATTTTATTTTTAAATACAAAAGTGACTAGATGTTGCAATTTCCTTTAAAATGAGCTATTATACAGCTCTCTATGATTTTCCAGTGCCCAGCTAGCTGAGGAGAAAAATCAAGCGGAAAGAAAAATATCCCGTTTGTGGAGAATAACGTGGTAAAAGTCTATTTTCTTGATTTTCAAGCCAATATGTTTTCTTTGTTATTCAAGCCAAAGGGCGGTAAGTTTCATTTATAGAAGATTCGGACAAGGCGGTTCTAATGGTGTACTTTTTGTTTTGATCTGACTCTTTTTTTAGGAGTTGGGGGGTTTTATATTTCTTAACATTGGAGGTGATCGTCTCTTACTAGGTTGCGAGCTACCGCTGCAACCCGGATTATTTCAAAACGTCATGGCGCAATGGTATTATTTCATGATGACGTCTTCAGAAACAACAACATAATTTCGTGTTTTTCTATTCACGTCATAGGTCTAATATAAACCTATGACGACATTCATTATTTATCTAGCAGGGTTTCAGACAAGGTGGTTCTAATGATGTACTTTTGCTTTGATCTGACTCTATGTTTAGGAGTTTTGGGTTTTTATATTTTTTAGCATTGGACTGATCGTCTCTTACTAGGTTGCTAGCTACTGCTGCAACCCAAATTATGAGAGGCAGCCTGGCCGAGTGGTCCAAAGCACTGGTGTTAGCAACCTTTCTCTTCGGAGGTGTGGGTTCAAATATTACCGCTGGTATTCGATTAAATTTGAAAGACTGCAGTGTGAAAATACATCAAAAATACAGTTTTTGGTGGAAAAATTTATTCTCTTTTAAAAATAATTTATTTTAGTTACTATAGATTTTTAACCCAAATAATTTCCTTTAAAATGAGCCATTGAACAACTCTCTACGATGTTCCAGTGCAAAGCTATCTGTGGAAAAGAAAGAAAATAAAAAAAAGAAAAAAATATCCCGTTTAGGCAGAATGTCGTAATAGCTGCCACTTTTCTTGATTTTCAAGCCAATATATTTCCCTTGCTGTCCAAGCCAAGGGACAGAAAGTTTACTATACAGGGGTTTCGGACAAGGCGGTTCTAATGGTGTACTTTTTGTATTGATCTGACTCCTTTGTTAGGAACTATGGGTTTTTATATTTCTTAACATTGGACGTGATCGTCTCTTACTAGGTTGCTAGCTACCGCTGCAACCCGGATCTCTCAATTATTACTTCTCGATACGCCTTGTCAGTTGAATACCTTTTCTTTTTTCTTTTCAAGAGGTTGTCTCTGTTTTTTGTATACTACTGTTTTTTTAACTTGCGTTTAGCTTGCTTGATCGAAACCATTTCGTAACCATTAGTTGAATGTTTAAGTCAAGTATCAAGTATCAAGAACCTAACAAAAAATTTTACAAATTTTTAAATTTTCAGGTATTTTCCTATTCTAAATTAAAACTATTGTTCAGACACCACAAATATTTTTGCAGTTTATAACTTTAGCGATTCTGAACTAAAAACAAAAATAAAATAAAAATTAATTTTTTCAATTTTTACGTCATGTCGCTCATTAAGTCATATATGGTTATTAGTACACAATAGGTTTTAGATATTACATCATGTCACTTATTACGTCATATATGGTTTTTAGTAGATAATCGGTAAAATATTCATTCTTTATTATAAACTTTGTGGAGAATAACGTGGCTAAAGTCAATTTTCTTGATTTTCAAGCCAATATATTTTCTTTGTTATTCAAGCCAAAGGGCGGTAAGTTTCTCTTATAGGAATTTCTGACAAGGCGATTCTAATGGTGTACTTTTTGTTTTGATCTGACTCTTTTTTAGGAGTTAATGGTTTTTATATTTCTTAACATTGGACGTGATCGTCTCTTACTAGGTTGCTAGCTACCACTGCAACCCGGATTCTAATGGTGTACTTTTTGTTTTGATCTGACTCTTTTTTAGGAGTTAATGGTTTTTATATTTCTTAACATTGGACGTGATCGTCTCTTACTAGGTTGCTAGCTACCGCTGCAACCCGGATAAATTGTCAAAATATAAATACTCAATTTTCGCATGTCTATAAACTACATCATTATATTAACGCTATTTGTCACTATCAATTTTCGCATCTCGATACGCCTGGTCGGTTGAATACCTTTGCTTTTCTCCTTTCAAGATGCTATCTCTGTTTTTTTTGTAGTACTGTTTTTTTAACTTGCGTGTAGCTTGCTTGATTGAAACTATTATGTAACCATTAGTTGAATGTTTATGTCACGTATCAAGTATCAAGAACCTAACAAAAAATTAAACTAATTTCTAAATTTTCAGGTATTTTTCTAGTCTAAATTAAAAGATTAAAACTATTAGTCAGACACCATAAATATTTTTGCAGTTTATGACTTTAGTGATTCTGAACTAAAAACGAAAATAAAATAAAAATTAATTTTTTCAGTTTTTACGTCACGTCGCTCATTAAGTCATATATGGTTATTAGTACACAACAGGTTTTAGATATTACGTCATGTCACTTATTACGTCATATATGGTTATTAGTAGATAATCGGTAATATATTCGTTCTTTATTATAACTATTGAACAACTTTCTACGATATTCCAGTGCCAAGCCATTTCTAAAAAACAAGAAAAAAAGAGAAATAAAAAATATGCCGTTTGTGGAGAATAACGTGGTTATAAAGTAAATTTTCTTGATTTTCAAGCCAATATATTTCCCTTGCTGTTCAAGCCAAGGGACAGAAATTTTACTATATAGGGGTTTCGGACAAGGCGATCCTAATGGTGTACTTTTTGTTTTTATCTGACACCTTTTTTAGGAGCTATAGGTTTCTATATTTCTTAACATTGGACGTGATCGTCTCTTACTAGGTTGCTAGCTACCGCTGCAACCCGGATGATACCACCGATACTTAGAAAATTCCAATTTACAGTATCGATCCCTTATGTATGATCTGCTAATGATCGTCTTTTAATGTAATACTTTAGTTACTATGGACTAAAGTTCGTTCTTTAATGTAAAATAATCCACATTACAAACAGGAAAAAGCCTACGGCTTTTTTTCTTTGAAATAGTAAGAGACGAATCTTAAAATATCAAGTAGCTAACTAAGTTCAATTTATCTTACTAGGTTGCTAGCTACCACTTCAAGCCGGACTAGGTTTCAGCCATCTCTACAGCCATGATACAGATGGAAATTACATAATCCCTATTTATGTTTCAGTTATTATGGGCTAGGTGTCGTTCTTTATTGTAAATATTTTTAAATACAAAAGTGACTAGATGTTGCAATTTCCTTTAAAATGAGCTATTATACAGCTCTCTATGATTTTCCAGTGCCTAGCTAGCTGAGGAGAAAAATCAAGCGGAAAGAAAAAAAATATCCCGTTTGTGCAGAATAACTCGGTAAAAGTCTATATTCTTGATTTTCAATCCAATATATTTTCTTTGTTATTCAAGCCAAAGGGCGGTAAGTTTCCTTTATAGAGGATTCGGACAAGGCGGTTCTAATGGTGTACTTTTTGTTTTGATCTGACTCTTTTCTTAGGAGTTGGGGGGTTTTACATTTCTTAACATTGGAGGTGATCGTCTCTTACTAGGTTGCTAGCTACCGCTGCAACCCGGATCAAATATGAATCTGAAGAATGGGCGCTCCAAAAAGTGGATGAAGATTTGCTAGATGTTTTCCAGAGAAATTTCTTAAGGATTGTTCAGGGTACCCGGCTGACTGACCGTATTTTAAACAATGGGCTATACGAAAAATGTTGTTCAATACCCCTCTCTAGGGCTATAATGAAAGAAAGGTTGAGGTGGTTAGGGCACGTTTTGCGAATGGAGGATGACAGATTGCCAAAGATTGTGCTTTTCGGCCGACCGTCTAGGGCTAAACGGAAAGCAGGTCGTCCCCGTATGGGGTGGGAGGATGTCATAAAGAAAGATTTAAAGGTAATGGGACTTCATGGGCGGGCGTAAAAAGGGAGGCTTTGAATAGATTGGGATGGGGGAGGAGCTTGCTTAGCTGTGTTGGCCCCAGGTGGCTAGGTGCTGCGGTAAGTTGTTAGTAGTAGTAGCAGTAGTAGCTTATGTATTTGATTGCTTCAAAATTCAAATATCTTTGAAAAGACTGCAGTATGAAAATACATAAAAATGCAGTTTTTTGGACAAGATTGATTCTACTTAAAAAGTATTTTATTTTTAATTACAAAAGTGACTAGATGCAGCAATTTCCTTTAAAATGAGCTATTATACAGCTCTCTATGGTTTTCCAGTGCCCAGCTAGCTGGGGAGAAAAAAAGGCGGAAAGAAAAAAAGATGCCGTTTGTGGAGAATATCGTGGTTAAAGTCAATGTTCTTGATTTTCAAGCCAATATATTTTCTTTGTTAATCAAGCAAAGGACGGTAAGTTTGTTATATAGAAGTTTTGGACAAGGCGGTTCTAATAGTGTACTTCTTGTTTTGATCTGAATCTTTTTTCAGGAGGTATGGGTTACTTTAGTTTTTACTATGGGGTGTGGTCGTCTCTTACTAGGTTGCTAGCTACCGCTGCAACCCGGATAAACTGATAACAAACAGAAAAAAGCCTACGGCTTGTTATTCTTTGAAATAGTGAGAGACGAGCCTCAAATAATCAAGTAGCTAACTAATTCCAATGTATGCAATTGTTTGTTATTCAAATGATCATCTTTTAATGTAAACTGACATAATTCCCATTTATAATTAATCAATCACTTATGTAATTCTTTAATGTAAATCAGGCGGCTAACTAAGCCCAATGTATGCAACGGTTTGTTCTTCTAATGATCGTCTTTTAATATAAAAACTCAAAAAATCAAGTAGCTAACAAAGTTCAATGTATGAAATGGTATGTTATTTCAGTGATCGTCTTTTAATGTAATTCTTTACCATATCGTAACAATTTGTTTTATAATAATAATTAATTTTGTCAATTACAAAAGGTTTTTATATACATCAGATTCCTTTAAAATAAGCCATTACACAGCTCTTTATTATGGCCAAGAACTGTTTGATTTAATACTTAAGTTACTATGGGTTACAGTTCCTTCCTTATTGTAATGGAGGGCAACTATCCCCCCCATGCCCATCATTCCCCCAAAGAGATCCAATTAAAATTTTGAAGGTCATTTTGTTCAGCGTAGTGGATTTCCAGATAGAAAATATGTTTTTGAGGAGGACACTCCCCCACAACCCTCAGAGCAATGGTTTTTAGTTATGCCCTGGGGGCATATAAGGTTTTTATAGAAGGCATTGTCATAGATACTTAAAAAAAGCTCATTCGATTGGAAGTTCAAAGAACTAGTGCCCTTTTAAATAGTCGAAAGTGGTTAGAGGGCAACTAACCCGCCTCTCACGCCCACCTTTTCACCAAAACACATCTAACCAAAACTTTGAGATAGCCATTGTATTCAACGTAGTTTTAAGTTCTGGAAATTAGGTCTTTGAGGATGACAATCCCCCCACAGACCTCAGGGCAAGGGTTGTAAACTTTTCCCAAGGGGCATATAAGGTTTTTATATAACGTGTTGTCGTAAAAACTTCAAAAAGGGCTCATTCGATTGGAAATTGAAAGGGCTAGTGCCCTTTTTAATAGTTAAAAGTGATTAGAAAGCAACTAACACCCCTTCCACGCCCACCATTTCCCCAAACACATCCAATAAAGATTTTGAGATAGCCATTTTATTCCACGCAGTTCAAAGTTCAGGAAATTATACCTTTGAGCAGGACACTACCCACACAGTCTTCAGGGCAAAGTTTATAAGTTATGCCCTGGGGTTACATAAGGTTTGTATTGAAATCTTTGTCGTAGAAACTTGAAAAAGATCTCATTCGATTGGAAATTCAAAGGGCTAGTGCCCTTTTTAATAGTCGAAAGTAATTTGAGGGCAACTAACCCCCCTCTCACGCCCCGCTCTCACGCCCATATCTTCTCCAAACACATCCAATCAATATTTTAAATAGCCATTTGGTTCAGCGTAGTTGATTTCCAGATAGAAAATATGTTTTTGAGGAGGACAATCCCCCACAAACCTCGGGGCAAGGGTTTAAGTTATGCCCTGGGGGCATATAAGGTTATTATGGAAGGTGCTGTCGTACAAACTTCAAAACTGGCTCATTTAATTGGAAATTCAAAGGGCTAGTGCCCTTTTTAATTGTCGAAAATGATTTGAAGGCAACAACACCCCCTCTCACGCCCATCTGTTCTCCATACACATACAATCAATAGCATAGGCAGTGCGCTATTGCGGCCTAAGTAAAGAACAATGTGGCCACAATGTGTTTTTTTTCTCCATACCCGGGCACTTCGTATCGAAGGAGTTGTCGTAGAAACTTCGAAAAGGGCTCAATCGTGTGCAAATTGGAGTGGCTAGTGCCCTTTTTAATAGTCGAAAGTGATTGGAGGGCAACTATCCCCCCCCCACCCCTACGTCCAGCATTCCCCCAAACAGATCCAATCAAAATTTTGAGATAGCCATTTTGTTCAGCGTAGTTGATTTCCAGATAGAAAATATGTTTTTGAGGAAAACACTCCCCTACAACCCTCAGGGCAAGGGTTTTAAGTTATGCCTTGCTGGCGTATAAGGTTTTTATAGAAGGTGTTGTCTTAAAAACTTCAAAACAGGCTCATTCGATTGGAAATTCAAAGGGCTAGGGCCCTTTTTAATAGTCTAAAGTGATTGGAGGGCACCTAGCCCCCCCCCCCGCGCCCATTATTCCCCCAAACACATCCAATCAAAATTTTGAGATAGCCATTTTGTTCAGCGTAGTTGATTTCTGGATTTAAAATATGTTTTTAAGGAGGACACTCCCCTATAACCCTCAGGGCAAGGGTTCTAAGTTATGCCCTAGGAGCATGTAAGGTTTTTATAGAAGGTGTTGTCGTAGAAACTTCAAAAGAGGCTCATTCAATTGGAAATTCAAAGGTCTAGTGCCCTTTTTAATAGTCAAAAGTGATTGGAGTTTACCTAGCCCCCCCTCCACGCCCATCAATTCCTCGAACACATCCAATCTGAATTTTAAGATAGCCTTTTTGTTCAGAATATGCTAGTTGATTTCCAGATAGAAAATATGTTTTTGAGGAAGACACTCCCCTACCACTTTCAGGGCAAGGGTTTTAAGTTATGCCCTGGAGGCATATAAGGTTTTTATAGAAGGCGTTGCCATAAAAACTTCAAAACAGGCTCATTCGATTGGAAATTCAAAGGGCTAGTTCCTTTTTCAATAGTTGAAATTGATTGGAGAGCAACTAGCCCCTCCGTCCACCATTCCCCAAAACACAGTCAATCAAAATTTTGAGATAGCCATTTTGTTCAGCGTAGGCTAGTTGATTTCCAGATAGAAAATAATTTTTTAGGAGGAAAAACCCCCAAAACCCTCAGAGCAAGAGTTTTAAGTTATGCCCTGGGGGCATATAAGGTTTTAATAGAAGACGTTGCCGTAGAAAATTCAAAACAGGCTCATTCGATTGGAAATTCCAAGGGCCATTGAGCTTTTTAATAGTCGAAAGTGATTGGAGGGCAACAAGCCCCCCCTCACGCCCATCATTCCCCCAAACACATCCAATCAAAATTTTGAGATAGCCATTTTGTTAAGCGTAATTGATTTCCGAATAGAAAATATTTTTTTGAAGAGGACACTCCCCCACAACCCTCAGGGCAGGGGTTTTAAGTTATGCCTGGGGGGTATAAAAGGTTTTTATATAAGGCGTTGTCGTAGAAACTTAAAAAGGGGCTCATTTGATTGGAAATTCAAAGAGCTAGTGCTTTTTTTAATAGTCGAAAGTGATTGGAGGGCAACAAGCCCCCCCCACCCACACCAAGTATCCCCCCAAACACACCCGATCAAAATTTTGAGATAGCCATTTTGTTCAGCGTATGCTAGTTGATTTTCAGATTGAATATAAGTTTTTGAGGAGTACAAACCCCCACGACCCTCAGAGCAAGAGTTTTAAATTATGCCCTGGGGAAATATAAGGTTTTATAGAAGGCGTTGTCGTGGAAAATTAAAAACAGGCCCATTTGATTCGAAATTCAAAGGGCTAGTGCTCTTTTTAATAGTCGAAAGTGATTGGAGGGCAACTAGCCCCCCCTCTCACGCCCATCATTCCCCCAAACACAGCCAATCAGAATTTTGAGATGTCCATTTTGTTAAGCGTAACTGATTTCCAGATAGAAAATATGTTCGTGAGGAGGACACTCCCCCACAAACCTCAGGGCAAGGGTTTTAAGTTATGAACGGAGGTATAAAAGGTTCTTATAGAAAGCGTGGTCTTAGAAAGTTCAAAAAGAGCTCCTTTGATTGGAAATTCAAAGAGGTAGTGCCATCATTCCCCCAAACACATCCAATCAAAATTTTGAGATAGTCATTTTGTTCAGCTCAGTGGATTTCCAGATAGAAAATATGTTTTTGAGGAGGAAACTCCCCCACAACCCTCAAGGTAAAGGTTTTTAGTTATGCCCTTGGGGCATATATGGTTTTTATAGAAGGCGTTGTCGTAGAAACTTCAAAAAAGCTCATTCGATTGGAAATTCAAAGGACTAGTGCTCTTTTTAATAGACGAAAGTGATTGGAGGGCAATTTGCCCCCCCCCAGACACCCATCGTTCCCCCAAACACATCCAATAAAAATTTTGAGATAGCTATTTTGCTCAGCCTAGTTGATTTACAGATATTAAACATATTTTTGAGGAGGACACTCCCCCACAGTCCTCAGGGCAAGGATTATAAGTTATGCCCTGGGGGCATATAAGGTTTCTATGAAATCTTTGTCATAAAAACTTGAAAAAGGGCTCTTTCGATTTGAAATTCAAAGGGCTAGTACCCTTTTTAATAGTCGAAAGTTGATCTTACTCTTATTATAGGAACTATGGATTTTATATTTCTTAACATTGGACATGATCTTTTCTAACTAGGTTTCTAGCTACCGCTGCAACCCGGATGACAGAAAGTTTCCTATACAGGGGTTGCAGACATGGCGGATCTAATGGTGTACTTTCTGTTTTGATCTAACTTTCTTTAAGGTGTTATGGATTTTTATATTTCTTAACATTGGACGTGATCGTCTCCTACTAGGTTGCTAGCTACCGCTGAAACTCGGATAATACCACTGCAATCCGGATAACAAACAGGAAAATATTACAAACAGGAAAAAGCCTACGGCTTTTTCTTCTTTGAAATAGTAAGAGACGAACTTCAGACGATCAAGTAGTTAACTAAGTCCAACGTATGCAATAATTCTTTATTCCAATAATCTCTTACTAGGTTGCTAGCTACCGCTGCAACCCGGATTTATGTAATTGCAAAATATTACAGACAGGCAAAAGCATTTGGCTTTTTCTTAATAGGAATAGTAAGAGACGACCTGGCTACAACCTACGATTATGACATCATTGATCGATCTTTAAGCTGATTTTATAGTCTTATTTTAGGTACTATGGGCTGGAAGTTTGTTCTTTACTGTATCTCTTAATAAGTTGCTAGCTACCGCTGTAAGTCGGATTGCTAGCTACCGCTGCAACCCGGAAAACCTTGCTGTATTACAAACAAAAAATGCCTATGGCTTTTTCTTAATCCGGGTTGCAGCGGTAGCTCGCAACCTAGTAAGAGACGATCACCTCCAATGTCAAGAAATATAAAACCCCCCAACTCCTAAAAACAGAGTCAGATCAAAACAAAAAGTACACCATTAGAACCGCCTTGTCCGAATCCTCTATAAAGGAAACTTACCGCCCTTTGGCTTGAATAACAAAGAAAATATATTGGCTTGAAAATCAAGAAAATTGACTTTTACCACGTTATTCTCCACAAACGGGATATTTTTTTCTTTCCGCTTTTTCTTTCTGCTCAGCTAGCTGGGCACTGGAAAATCATAGAGAGCTGTATAATAGCTCATTTTAAAGGAAATTGCAACATCTAGTCACTTTTGTATTTAAAAATAAAATACTTTTTAAAGTAGAATCAATTTTGTCAAAAAAATTGCATTTTTGATGTATTTTCATACTGCAGTCTTTTCAAAGATATTTGAATTTTGAAGCAATAAAACAGTCCATGTAATGAACTCTATAGTAATAATAGCTACTTGTCTCAATAGTAACCGAAACTCCTGGAACCAAAATTTTCTTTTTTGGCTTAATCGCTAAAATTATTATGTAAACTGCAAAAATATTTATGATGCCTAATCAGTAATAGTAATTTTTTAATTTAAACAACAAAAATACATGAAAATTCTAAAATTAGTTTTGCTTTTTGTCTCCTGGAAGAAATTTTTTTTTCATCTCAGTTCAAATTTATTATTGTATCCTGGAACCAAACTTTTTTTGGTTTGTAACTCGTAAAGTACATTCCATATTATTGTCTCATAATTGCAATTATTTTAGTTTTCAGTCCAGAATCACTAAACTTATTATGTAAACTGCAAAAATATTTATGGTGTCTAACCAATAATACTAATTTTGTAATTCAAACAAGATAAATACCTGAAAATTTTAAAATTAGTTTTGTTTTATGCTAGGTTTTAGATACTCGACACGGGATTTTGTGTGCTTAATAATTTTAAACCTTGAAAAAATATGGTCTCACGCGAGTGGAAAAAAAGAAAGAATAACCAAAAACAATATCAAAATAGAACAATCCAAATTTCTACTAATAAAAAACTTTACTACACAAAAATAAAGCTAACATCCTGAAATATCAGAAAAGTTTATTTAAAAGAGATAAAAATGCCACCGAACGCAATAAAGCTCGAGCACGCGTAAGGATTGCTACTAAGATGTCTTGTGATCCAGGATTTAAGAAAATTATCCGGGTTGCAGCGGTAGCTAGCAACCTAGTAAGAGACGATCACCTCCAATGTCAAGAAATATAAAACCCCCCAACTCCTAAAAAAAGAGTCAGATCAAAACAAAAAGTACACCATTAGAACCGCCTTGTCCGAATCCTCTATAAAGGAAACTTACCGCCCTTTGGCTTGAATAACAAAGAAAATATATTGGCTTGAAAATCAAGAAAATTGACTTTTACCACGTTATTCTCCACAAACGGGATATTTTTTTCTTTCCGCTTTTTTTTTCTGCTCAGCTAGCTGGGCACTGGAAAATCATAGAGAGCTGTATAATAGCTCATTTTAAAGGAAATTGCAACATCTAGTCACTTTTGTATTTAAAAATAAAATACTTTTTAAAGTAGAATCAATTTTGTCAAAAAAATTGCATTTTTGATGTATTTTCATACTGCAGTCTTTTCAAAGATATTTGAATTTTGAAGCAATAAAACATCCGGGTTGCAGCGGTAGCTAGCAACCTAGTAAGAGACGATCACCTTCAATGTCAAGAAATATAAAACCCCCCAACTCCTAAAAAAAGAGTCAGATCAAAACAAAAAGTACACCATTAGAACCGCCTTGTCCGAATCCTCTATAAAGGAAACTTACCTCCCTTTGGCTTGAATAACAAAGAAAATATATTGGCTTGAAAATCAAGAAAATTGACTTTTACCACGTTATTCTCCACAAACGGGATATTTTTTTCTTTCCGCTTTTTCTTTCTGCTCAGCTAGCTGGGCACTGGAAAATCATAGAGAGCTGTATAATAGCTCATTTTAAAGGAAATTGCAACATCTAGTCACTTTTGTATTTAAAAATAAAATACTTTTTAAAGTAGAATCAATTTTGTCAAAAAAATTGCATTTTTGATGTATTTTCATACTGCAGTCTTTTCAAAGATATTTGAATTTTGAAGCAATAAAACAGTCCATGTAATGAACTCTATAGTAATAATAGCTACTTGTCTCAATAGTAACCGAAACTCCTGGAACCAAAATTTTCTTTTTTGGCTTAATCGCTAAAATTATTATGTAAACTGCAAAAATATTTATGATGCCTAATCAGTAATAGTAATTTTTTAATTTAAACAACAAAAATACATGAAAATTCTAAAATTAGTTTTGCTTTTTGTCTCCTGGAAGAAATTTTTTTTTCATCTCAGTTCAAATTTATTATTGTATCCTGTAACCCGTAAAGTACATATCTCCATATTATTGTCTCATAATTGCAATTATTTTAGTTTTCAGTCCAGAATCACTAAACTTATTATTTAAACTGCAAAAATATTTATGGTGTCTAACCAATAATACTAATTTTGTAATTCAAACAAGATAAATACCTGAAAATTTTAAAATTAGTTTTGTTTTATGCTAGGTTTTAGATACTCGACACGGGATTTTGTGTGCTTAATAATTTTAAATCTTGAAAAAATATGGTCTCACGCGAGTGGAAAAAAAGAAAGAATAACCAAAAACAATATCAAAATAGAACAATCCAAATTTCTACTAATAGAAAACTTTACTACACAAAAAATAAATCTAACATCCTGAAATATAAGAAAAGTTTATTTAAAAGAGATAAAAATGCCACCAAACGCAATAAAGCTCGAGCACGCGTAAGGATTGCTACTAAGATGTCTTGTGATCCAGGATTTAAGAAATTATAGTAAAGAACGAACTTCAGTCCATAGTAACTAAAACAAGATTATAATCAGCTTTGGTATAAAATACTGTCAGCGGTAGGATTCGAACCCATGCCTCCGAATTGAAGAGTGGCTAACACCAGCCCCTTAAACCGCTCGACCACGCTGCCTCACATAACTATGACGTTATAATGCCATTATAAACGCCATAATACTCTAAATTAAAACTCTAAACTAAAACTTAAACTCTTCGATGTGTTTTGCTATCAGTTTGGTTTTCCTCTTGCTTCAATTGACTCGTTACGGCATGTCACATTAATTTTTTTACACAAAGGATCGATACTGTATAATAAAGAACGACCTCTTGCCTATGCTAAATTTTATACGTCACTTAATTATAATATAGGTTAGTAATTTCACAGATAGCTTGGCACTGGAACATCGCAGAGAGTTGTTCAATGGCTCATTTTAAAGAAAATTAATATGGTTAAAAATTATAATAAAGAACGACTTCTTGCCTGTACTATATTTTATACGCCACTTAATTATTGTATATGTTTGTAATTCCACAGATAGATTGGCACTGGAACATCGTAGAGGGTTGTTCATCCGGGTTGCAGCGGTAGCTAGCAACCTAGTAAGAGATTACATTAAAAGAAGATCATTGTAATAACGTACCACTGCATACATTGGACTTAGTTAGTTACATAAAGGATTGACGTGGTTCATTATAATTACATTAAAGGACGAACTATAGCCCATAGTAACTGGAATACGGGTTGCAATATTAGCTTGCAACCTATCCGGGTTGAGGCGGTAGCTAGCAACATAGTAAGAGATGATCACGCCCCATAGTAAAAAATTAAATAGTTACATTGAAAGACGATCATTGGAATAAAAAAAGTATTGTATGCATTGGAATAAGTAACAGTAGAGTTGTTCAATGGCTCATTTTAAAGGAAATTAATGGGGTTAAAATACAGTAAAGAACGATCTCTGGCTTATAATAACTGATATATTGTGGTTGCACGGGTAGCTGTATCCGGGTTGCAGCGGTAGCTAGCAACCTATTAAGAGACGATCACGTCCAATGTTAAGAAATATAAAAACCCATAAGTCCTTAAAATTAAGTCAGATCAAAACAAAAAGTATGCCATTAGAACTGCCTTGTCAAAAACCCTTATATAGGAAACTTTCTGTCGTTTGACTTTAACAGTAAGGGAAATATATTGGCTTGAAAATCAAGAAAAGTGAGAGCTAATACAGCATTCTGCCCAAACGGCATATTTTTTTCTTTTCCACAGATAGCTTGGAACTTCTCTAGATAGCTTGGAAATCTCTAGATCTAATGCCATTTGTAATTAATTTTTTTTAAACAGAAAAGATCTTTACGAAAAACTTCATTTTTTATGTACAATATTGATAAATGACTCCAAAGTCGTTGGATGTAGTTATAATAAAGAACGACCTGTTGCCTATACTAAACTTTATACGCCACTTATATATAGTATAGGTTAGTAATTCAACAGATAGATTGGTACTGGAACATCGTAGAGAATTGTTCAATGGGTAATTTTAAAGGAAATTCATGGGGTTAAAACTTCATCTAATTAAAATAAATCGTTTTTAATACTTGGAGAAACGATAGTAAGAAACGATCACGTCCAATGTTAAGAAATATAAAAACCCATAACTCCTAAAAAGGGAGTCAGATCAAAACAAAAAGTACACCATTAGAAATGTCTTGTTTGAAACCCCTATGTAGGAAACTTTCTGTCCTTTGGCTTGATTACAATAAAGAACGACACCTAGCCCATGTTAATTGATACATAAATTGGGATCCGGGTTGCAGCGGTAGCTAGCAACCTAGTAAGAGACGATCACCTCCAATGTCAAGAAATATAAAACCCCCCAACTCCTAAAAAAAGAGTCAGATCAAAACAAAAAGTACACCATTAGAACCGCCTTGTCCGAATCCTCTATAAAGGAAACTTACCTCCCTTTGGCTTGAATAACAAAGAAAATATATTGGCTTGAAAATCAAGAAAATTGACTTTTACCACGTTATTCTCCACAAACGGGATATTTTTTTCTTTCCGCTTTTTCTTTCTGCTCAGCTAGCTGGGCACTGGAAAATCATAGAGAGCTGTATAATAGCTCATTTTAAAGGAAATTGCAACATCTAGTCACTTTTGTATTTAAAAATAAAATACTTTTTAAAGTAGAATCAATTTTGTCAAAAAAATTGCATTTTTGATGTATTTTCATACTGCAGTCTTTTCAAAGATATTTGAATTTTGAAGCAATAAAACAGTCCATGTAATGAACTCTATAGTAATAATAGCTACTTGTCTCAATAGTAACCGAAACTCCTGGAACCAAAATTTTCTTTTTTGGCTTAATCGCTAAAATTATTATGTAAACTGCAAAAATATTTATGATGCCTAATCAGTAATAGTAATTTTTTAATTTAAACAACAAAAATACATGAAAATTCTAAAATTAGTTTTGCTTTTTGTCTCCTGGAAGAAATTTTTTTTTCATCTCAGTTCAAATTTATTATTGTATCCTGTAACCCGTAAAGTACATATCTCCATATTATTGTCTCATAATTGCAATTATTTTAGTTTTCAGTCCAGAATCACTAAACTTATTATTTAAACTGCAAAAATATTTATGGTGTCTAACCAATAATACTAATTTTGTAATTCAAACAAGATAAATACCTGAAAATTTTTAAATTAGTTTTGTTTTATGCTAGGTTTTAGATACTCGACACGGGATTTTGTGTGCTTAATAATTTTAAATCTTGAAAAAATATGGTCTCACGCGAGTGGAAAAAAGAAAGAATAACCAAAAACAATATCAAAATAGAACAATCCAAATTTCTACTAATAGAAAACTTTACTACACAAAAAATAAAGCTAACATCCTGAAATATAAGAAAAGTTTAGGTGTACAGCAGTGGTTCACTTCAAATGACAACGACAAAGGCAAGGATAAATTGGCTCTCAAAGATAATGTTGATGGCAATAGAGACAATCCATAATTGAAACGAAAAAACAGTTTGTTTCACTATATCACACAAATAAAACACCTGCGCATTACAAGCTTTTTTCACGATTGGCCCAAGTCCTGTGGAGGGGGTTATAATAAAGATCGAACTTTTCCCTATACTAACTTGCATACGCAACTTCACTATAGTTAAGATTACAGTATTTATATTATGCATCATCATAAATTATAAAAGGTTCAAATGTTCGAAGATTATAGAGTTAAAAAATTTTCCCACACCGGGAATCGAACCCGAGCCTGTCAAGTGATACTACAATAAAGAACGACACCTCGCCCATGTTAACTAAAACATAAATAGGGATTATGTAATTTCCAATAGTATCATGGCTATAGAGATGGCTGAAACCTAGTTACAATAAAAAACGATCATTGGAATAACAAAAATTGCATACCTTTGGAATTAGCTAGCTACTTGATTATTTGAGACTCGTCTCTTACTATTTAAAAGAAGAAAAAGCCGTAGGCTTTTTCCTGTGTGTAATCAGTTTATTATCATAGGCAGCGCGCTAGCACTGCCTGAGTAAAGAACGATGTGGGCACAATGTGTTTTTTTTCCGGGTTGCAGCGATAGCTAGCAACCTAGTAAGAGACGATCACGTCCAATTATAATAAAGAACGACCTCTTTCCTATACTAAATTTTATAGGCCACTTAACTATAGTATAGGCGAGTACAGTTATTATATTTAATCCGGGTTGCATATAATAAAGAACGACATCTTGCCTATACTAAATTTTATATGCCACCTAATTATTATAGTATAGGTTAGTAATTCAACAGATAGCATGGCACTGGAATTATAATAAAGAACGACCTCTTGCCTTTATTAATTTATATTAAAGTTATTATATTTAGCTTAGAGGTAGGGAAACTGAGTTTCTTTTTTAAATTGTAAATTTAAGAGATACTACTTTAAATTCAATATAATTTCTGACGGGGAATCGAACCCATGTCTTCCGAATGACTAACAGCGATAGTGACCACTGTACTATCAGAGACTTATAATATATAAATAATATATAAGTCATGATATTAAATTGGTTTATACATCTTTGTACATGCTTTATATTAAACGACGATCATTAGAAGAACAAACCATTGCATACATTGGACTTAGTTAGCTGCCTGATTCTTTGAGAGTCGTCTCTTACTACTCCAAAGAAAGAAAAAGCTGTAGGCTTTTTCCTGTTTGTATCAGGGTTTACATAATCCGGGTTGCAGCGGTAGCTATCCTCCTAGTAAGACAATCATCCTAGTAAGAGACGATCACGTCCAATGTTAATAAGTATTAAAGACACGTACTCGCAAGGGTAAGCGATAGTTTCTTATTCGCTGGCTAGGATACAACTCTGATTTTAACTCGTGGATAGCCACTGAAGAAGTTCATAATGTCTAATGTTTTTTATTTGACATTCATGTCCAATGTTTCCTATCCTCTTTATGACGATTTGAATAAAACGAGTGATTTTACATTAAAGGACGAACTATAGCCCATAGTAACTGGTATCTGGGTTGCGGTGGTAGCGAGCAATCCATAAAGGATCGATATGTTTAAAGTAAAGAAGGAATAGAAAGATCCCTAAGGAGACTAAAGGTTAGTAATAATAACATAGTAAAGAACGAACTCAAGCCCAGAGAAACTGAACCCTGTGGTTCATTTATATTATCTTCATTAATTTAGCTGGGATGTAACTAAAACGAGTTTCTTTTTTAAATTTGAAATGTAAAAGATATTGCTTTTTATTCAACATACTAAAAGTTCTCCCCGACGGGGAATCGAACCCTGTTTTTCCAAATGACAAGTGGGTATGCTTAACATTAGACTATTGAAGACTTATCATATAAAAGTTACATAAAAGACATGATAATAATTTCTTTAATACAAAAAAATATATAAGGAATTGTTCTGGTTAATTATAATCAAACAGTTCGTGATAACCAAATGTATATAATAAACTTTAAATATAAAAGTTTCATCAAGTTTTTATAATAAAGATCGAACTCTTCCCTATACTAACTTGCATACGCAACTTCACTATAGTTAATATAGTTAAGATTACAGTATTTATATTATACATCATTATAAATTATAAAAGGTTCAAATATTCGAAGATTTTACATTAAAGAACGATCTCTCGCCCATAGTAACTTATATATGGTGGTTCCAGGGGTAGCTGCAAGCTATCCAGATTGCAGTGGCAGCTGTAACCCGAAGTCTCTTTGCTCAATCAACAAAGAAAATATGTCGGCTTGTTATTAAACAATATGGGCTGCAGCGGTAGCTCGCAACCTAGTAAGAGACGTTATATTAAAAGACGATCATAAGAAGAACAAACAATTGGATACATTGGGCTTAGTTAGCTGCCTGATTTTTTGAAAGTCGTCTCTTACTACTCCAAAGAAGAAAAAGCCTTAGGCTTTTTCCTGTTTGTAATCAGGGTTTAATAATCCGGGTTGTTATAATAAAGATCGAACTCTTCCCTATACTAACTTGCATAGGCAACTTCACTATAGTTAAGATTACAGTATTTATATTGTACATCATTATAAATTATAAAAGGTTTAAATGTTCGAAGATTATAGAGTTAAAAATTTTCCCACACCGGGAATCGAACCCTGGCCTGTTAAGTGAAAGTTAACTATCCTAGGCACTAAACCATATGGGACCATTAAGAAGTATGATTTAAGAGTCATATGCATATTATTATTTCACCATACCAATTATAATAAGGCCAAAACAAAATCGTCGACTTGCAACCTTACTTTTGACACATTAGTTAAATCTTCATCAGACTTAAAAAATGTTTTGCTAGTTTTACATGAAAGAACGAACCTTAGCCCATAGTAGCAGAAATAAGAATATCTAGGTTGCAGCGGTAGTTAGCAACCTATTACACAATCCGGGTTTAAGTGGTAGCTAGCAACCTAGTAAGAAACTTCAAATTAAAAGATGATCATTAGAAAAACAAACAATTGCTTATATTGGACTTAGTTAGCTGCCTGATTCTTTGAGTTCTTATAATAAACAACGACCTCTTGCCTCTACTAAATTTTATAGGCCACTTAACTATAGTGTAGGCTAGTACAGTTATATTTAAGGCCAATATATTAAAATTTTCCATTAAAAGACGACCATTGGAATAAAAACCCATTACATATATTTGATTTAGTTATCCGGGTTGCAGCGGTAGGAGATAAGATATTTATTTCCAAAAAAATTGCTATCAAAAGCCCACAAAGGGCCGAATTCGGACTTTGGAGTCGACAACAAATAAATCTTTAGACTAAAAATGCAAAGAACAACAACAAAATACAGAAAACCATAATGAACATCATTTAAAAGTCAATAATTAAATTATAATAAAGAACGACCTTTTGCCTCTACTAAATTTTATAGGCCACTTAATTATAGTTTAGGCTAGTACAGTTATATTGCAGGCCAATATATTAAAATTTTCCATTAAAAGACGACCATTGGAAGAAAAACCCATTACATACATTTGATTTAGTTAGCTATTTGATTGCTTAAGGCTAGTCTCTTACTATTTCAAAGAAGAAAAAGCCGTAGGCTTTTTCCTGTTTGTAATCAATTTGAAAGATTTATTATAATAAAGAACAGACTCTAGCCAATAGTAAGTTAAATATTTTATATAAAGATGTGTAGTAAAGAATGGGCTCAAGTCCAAAGGAGCTGAACCCTGTGGTTCATTCATATAATCTCCATTATTTTAGCTAGGGGGTAACTAAAAAAGTTTCTTTTCAAATTTAAAATTTAAAAGCATATCAACAGTGAAGGAATCCGGGTTGCAGCGGTAGCTAGCAACCTAGTATGAGACGATCACCTCCAATGTTAAGAAATATAAAACCCCCCAACTCCTAAGAAAAAATTCATATCAAAACAAAAAGTACACTATTAGAACCGCCTTGTCTGAAACCCCTGTATAGGAAACTCTCTGTCATTTGGCTTGAACAGCAAGGGAAATATATTGGCTTGAAAATCAAGAAAATTGACTTTAACCACGTTATTCTCCATCCGGGTTGCAGCGGTAGCTAGCAACCTAGTAAGAGACGATCACCTCCAATGTCAAGAAATATAAAACCCCCCAACTCCTAAAAAAAGAGTCAGATCAAAACAAAAAGTACACCATTAGAACCGCCTTGTCCGAATCCTCTATAAAGGAAACTTACCTCCCTTTGGCTTGAATAACAAAGAAAATATATTGGCTTGAAAATCAAGAAAATTGACTTTTACCACGTTATTCTCCACAAACGGGATATTTTTTTCTTTCCGCTTTTTCTTTCTGCTCAGCTAGCTGGGCACTGGAAAATCATAGAGAGCTGTATAATAGCTCATTTTAAAGGAAATTGCAACATCTAGTCACTTTTGTATTTAAAAATAAAATACTTTTTAAAGTAGAATCAATTTTGTCAAAAAAATTGCATTTTTGATGTATTTTCATACTGCAGTCTTTTCAAAGATATTTGAATTTTGAAGCAATAAAACAGTCCATGTAATGAACTCTATAGTAATAATAGCTACTTGTCTCAATAGTAACCGAAACTCCTGGAACCAAAATTTTCTTTTTTGGCTTAATCGCTAAAATTATTATGTAAACTGCAAAAATATTTATGATGCCTAATCAGTAATAGTAATTTTTTAATTTAAACAACAAAAATACATGAAAATTCTAAAATTAGTTTTGCTTTTTGTCTCCTGGAAGAAATTTTTTTTTCATCTCAGTTCAAATTTATTATTGTATCCTGTAACCCGTAAAGTACATATCTCCATATTATTGTCTCATAATTGCAATTATTTTAGTTTTCAGTCCAGAATCACTAAACTTATTATTTAAACTGCAAAAATATTTATGGTGTCTAACCAATAATACTAATTTTGTAATTCAAACAAGATAAATACCTGAAAATTTTAAAATTAGTTTTGTTTTATGCTAGGTTTTAGATACTCGACACGGGATTTTGTGTGCTTAATAATTTTAAATCTTAAATTTTAAATTTTAAATCTTAAAAAATATGGTCTCACGCGAGTGGAAAAAAAGAAAGAATAACCAAAAACAATATCAAAATATAACAATCCAAATTTATACTAATAGAAAACTTTACTACACAAAAAATAAAGCTAACATCCTGAAATATAAGAAAAGTTTATTTAAAAGAGATAAAAATGCCACCAAACGCAATAAAGCTCGAGCACGCGTAAGGATTGCTACTAAGATGTCTTGTGATCCAGGATTTAAGAAAATGAAATATGACAGAGCAAAACAGAGGTATCTTACGGATCAGGGGTATCGAGAAGGGAAAATTGAGACAGCGAAACAAAAGAGCAAGGAACGGTATGATAACGATATAGATTACCGAAACAAACATAAGAAAAAAGTTGCTACCAGAATAATGGGTAGATACTGGGGTGACAAAAGCTATAATGAAAAAATTAAATTCTCTGCGAGGTTGTACCGAAGAACGCATAAGGACAAAGGGAAAAATTACATTCAGAAATACAAGAAGATGGCAAAAATGCAGGCTGATCTTTGTAAATTGAGAAACATTTTACGCATGTTTTATCGGGATCACGAAAAGTATTCGAAATTACAGATTAAAATTCTCTTTGAAAGAGCGGATGCTGTTGAAAAGTCGGCTAGAAATGCTTTGGCAAAGCTTCATGGCAATATCCAAAAGAAATGTTGTCAGTTTAACGAAAAGCTTCCAAGGTATGGATTGGCAACTGCGGAACAGTTTATAGATGCAATGGAAAATGTTCGACAACACAGTGAATATACGGAGGCGTACTTCTTAGAAAATTCGTATATTAATTTTGGAAGGAGCAATTGCAGTTTATGTAGCAGCAATAAAAATATATATACAAGCATACCTATCAACAGCGAAGGAAAAGCAATGTTTTTCAATTATGGCGAAAACGAGCCTGTTAGGGTTATTAGTAAATGTGTTTGTAAGACTAATGATTTAGAACAAATTCCTGGAACACCGACTCAAGAAAAAAGCATTTCTAACTGTGTTTTAAACAGTTCGTTTAGTTCTACTGAATATTTGGCAAAAAATTCTCTGTGTAGTAGAACACACTGTCCTGAAAAGTACGAGACAACTATTGAAAAATGCTCTAAAACTAGATCTGACAAGGAAATTATGATGGCTGAAGTCACCTATAACAATCTGAGTAAAAATTCAAAACCAAAAATTGGGCAGCAGGTTACTTGGCAATGTCACCCTGATATCTGCAAGCTCTATCCGACGGATATTGAATTATGTCAAATTCTTTTTGATATCCTTGAAAACAATATAGCATTAAAATTTTCAACTGACAAAGTGGTTAATTTCTACCTTGGCGGCTTGGATTATTGTGAAATCAATTACAGGGACACAAGAAAGCATGGGCATTCGTTATACTGTAGCCCAAATGAGGGATGTCAGAGCTATTTGCGTTCTCTAAGGGCACTAGCTCCACATTTTCCTGTCTTGAACTGTTTCATTAATAGCGTATATAAGGCAGTATCAAAATGTAAGATTATACAACATATTAATCTACTAAAAGTCGAGGGCTCGTACAAGGAACTAAGTCATCACATAGAAGAAGTGTCAAGTAGACTCTGTCGTAATAATAGTCAAGACTTCATTTACGGTGATGGCAATATTAGAGTTTCTGTGGATGAAAATACAATAATAAAATTATTTGGTGAGAGTTTATAATAAAGAACGACCTCTTGCCTATACTAAATTATATAGGCCACTTAACTATAGTATAGGTTAGTAAATCACTGAAATAACAAACCATTCCATACATTGGACTTAGTTAGCTACTTGATTGTTTGAGTTTCGTCTCTTACTTCTTAAAAGAAGAAAAAGCCGTAGGCTTTTTCCTGTTTTTACAATAAAAGACGATCATTGGAATAACAAACAATTGCATACATTGGAATTAGCTAGCTACTTGATTGCTTGAGACGCGTCTCTTACTATTTCAAAGAAGAAAAAGCCGTAGGCTTTTTCCTGTGTGTAATCAGTTTATTATTATAGACAGCGCTCTAGCACTGCCTGAGTAAAGAACGTTCATCCGGGTTGCAGCGGTAGCTAGCAACCTAGTAAGAGACGATCACCTCCAATGTCAAGAAATATAAAACCCCCCAACTCCTTAAAAAAGGAGTCAGATTAAAACAAAAAGTGCACCATTAGAACCGCCTTGTCCGAATCCTCTATAAAGGAATCTTACCGCCCTTTGGCTCGAATAACAAAGAAAATATATTGGCTTGAAAATCAAGAAAATTGACTTTTACCACGTTATTCTCCACAAACGGGATATTTTTTTCTTTCCGCTTTTCCGGGTTGCAGCGGTAGATAGCAACCTAGTAAGAGACGATCACGTCCAATGTTAAGAAATATAAAAACCCATAGCTCCTAAAAAAGGAGTCAGATCAAAACAAAAAGTACACCATTAGAACCACCTTGTCCGAAACCCCTTCATAGGAAACTTTCTGTCCCTTGGCTTGAACAGCAATTACAGTAAAGAACGATCTCTCGCCTATAGTAACTTATATATGGTGTTTCCAAGGGTAGCTGCAGGCTATCCAAATTGTAGCGGTATCCGGGTTGCTGCGGAAGCTGTAACCCGGAGTTTCAAGGGATCCGGGTTGCAGCGGTAGCTAGCAACCTAGTAAGAGACGATCACGTCCAATGTTAAGAAATATAAAAGCCCATAGTTCCTAACAAAGGAGTCAACTCAAAACAAAAAGTACACCATTAGAACCGCCTTGTCTGAAACCCCTGTATAGGAAACTTTCTGTCCCTTGGCTTGAACAGCAAGGGAAATATATTGTCTTGAAAATCAAGAAAATTGACTTGAACCACGTTATTCTCCACAAACGGGATATTTTTTTCTTTTTTTCTTTTTTTCTTTTTTTGTATCCAGAGATACCTTGGCACTGGAACATCGTAGAGGGTTGTTCAATAGCTCATTTTAAAGGAAATTAATTGGGTTAAAAATCTATAGTAACTAAAATTAATTATTTCTAAAAGAGAATAAATTTTTCCACCAAAAACTGCATTTTTGATGTCTTTTCACACTGCAGTCTTTCAAACATAATCGTATACCAGCGGTAAGATTTGAACCCACGCCTCCGAAGAGACTGGTGGGTAACACGAGTGCCTTGGACCACTCCAAAAACTGCATTTTGATGTCTTTTCACACTGCAGTCTTTCAAACATAATCGTATACCAGCGGTAAGAATTGAACCTACGCCTCTGAAGAGACTGGTGGCTAACACCAGTGCCTTGGACCACTCGGCCAGGCTGCCTTTCATAAATAAATATATATGTGAATTTGGGTTGCAGCAGTAGCTAGCAACCTAGTAATAGACGATCAGTCCAATGCTAAGAAATATAAAAACCCAAAACTCCTAAAAATAGAGTCAGATCAAAACAAAAGTACATCATTAGAAATACCTTGTCTGAAACCCTACTAGATAAATAATGAACGTCATCATAGTTTTATATTAGAGCTATGACGTGAATAGAGTGACGTCATAATTAGTATATAAGGAAAGTCAAAACTGAAAATTCTCTCATTCTTGATTAGAATAATGGTTAGATCAAAGCAGGCTATACGCAAGTTGAAGAAAGAGTACTACACAAACAACAGAGATAGTAACTTGAAAAGAAAAAAGCAAAGGTATTCAACCGACCAGGTGTATCGAGAAGTAATAATTGAGAGAGCAAAACAAAGGTATTCAACCGACCAGGCGTATCGCGAAGTAATAATTGAGAGAGCAAAAGAAAACAGCAAGATGTGTTATCACAATGATGAAGATTATAGACATGCAAAAATTGAGACAGCCAAACAAAAGATCAATTACAGTAAAGTAATTGATCCGTAATTTTGATAAAGTAATTGAGTAATTCTTACAGTAAAGAATTACAGATCAATTACCGCTGCCCATAGTAACTGATATATGGTGTTTCCAAGGGTAGCTGCAGGCTATCCAAATTGTAGCGGTATCCGGGTTGCAGCGGTAGCTAGCAACCTAGTAAGAGACGATCACCTCCAATGTCAAGAAATATAAAACCCCCCAACTCCTAAAAAAAGAGTCAGATCAAAACAAAAAGTACACCATTAGAACCGCCTTGTCCGAATCCTCTATAATTACAATAAAGAACGAACTCTTGCCTATACAAACTTGTATAGTGGGACATAAGGATTGATCATAAATGGTGTTAGTCAAGAGGATCTTATCCGGGTTGCAGCGGTAGCTATCAAAATAGGCCACTTAACTATAGTATAGGTTAGTAAATCACTGAAATAACAAACCATTCCATACATTGGACTTAGTTAGCTACTTGATTGTTTGAGTTTCGTCTCTTACTATTTAAAAGAAGAAAAAGCCGTAGGCTTTTTCCTGTTTGTATTTATAGTTAAAAAACAAACTCAAGTCCAAAGAAACTGAACCCTGTGGTTCATTCATATTATCTTCATTATTTTAGCTAGAATGTAAATAAACAAGCTTCTTTTTTAAATTTTAAATTGAAAAGATAGTGCTTTTAATTCAACGTATTAAAAGTTCTCCCCGACGGGGAATCGAGCCCTCTTCTCCCAGGTAACAAGTGGGCATGCTTACCATTAGACTATCGAAGACTTATAAAATAAAATTTACATATAAGATATGATAATAATTTTTTAATCCGGGTTTAATAATAATCCGGGTTGCAGCGGTAACTAGCAACCTAGTAAGAGACGATCACGTCCAATGTTAATCCGGGTTGCAGCGGTAGCTAGCAACCTAGTAAGAGACGATCACGTCCAATGTTAAGAAATATAAAAACCCATAGCTCCTAAAAAAGGAGTCAGATCAAAACAAAAAGTACACCATTAGAACCGCCTTGTCCGAAACCCCTGTATAGGAAACTTTCTGTCCCTTGGCTTGAACAGCAAGGGAAATATATTGGCTTGAAAATCAAGAAAATTGACTTTAACCACGTTATTCTCCCCAAAGGGATATTTTTTTCTTTTTTTCTTTTTTTTTTCTTTTGTATCCAGAGATAGCTTGGCACTGGAACATCGTAGAGGGTTGTTCAATAGCTCATTTTAAAGGAAATTAATTGGGTTAAAAATCTATAGTAACTAAAATAAATTATTTCTAACAGAGAATAAATTTTTCCAATAAAAACTGTATTTTTGATGCAGTGACGTCATAATTACTATATAAGAAACGTCAAAACTGTAAATGGTCTCATTCATGAATACATAATTATAATAAAGATCGAACTCTTCCCTATACTAACTTGCATACGCAACTTCACTATAGTTAATATAGTTAAGATTACAGTATTTATATTATACATCATTATAAATTATAAAAGGTTCAAATATTCGAAGATTATAGAGTTTTACATAAAGAAACGATATAGTTCATCATAAATGGTGTTTGTCAATACGGTTTCATTTTATATAATTATCCATTATTATTTAAAATGCAGTAATGTTTTGGGGGTTTTAACAAAAAAATACAATAAAGAACGACACCTAACCCATGTTAACTGAAACATAAATAGGGATTATGTAATTGCTATCCGGGTTGCAGCGGTAGCTAGCAACCTAGTAAGAGACGATCACGTCCAATGTAAAGAGATAATATAAAATTGAGAAATATAAAAACCCATAGCTCCTAAAAAAGGAGTCAGATCATTATAATATACGCCACTGAATTATAGTATAGTTGGAATAGTAAGAGACGACCTGGCTACAACCTACGATTATGACATCATTGATCAATCTTTGACATGATTTCTATGGGGTGGAAGTTCTTTCTTTACTTTATGTAAACAGTAACCTTTGATAATTGATTACTGTAAGCATCATCTATATAATGGTTCCTTATAACACTTCAGTTACTATGGACTAAACATCGTTCTTTAATATAACTAGCTACCGCTGCAACCCGGATAATTGACATTTACTGTAATATCCCTTGCTGTTCAAGCCAAATGACAGAAAGTTTTCTATACAGGGGTTTCGGACAAGGCGGTTCTAATGGTGTACTTTTTGTTTTGATCTGACTCCTGTTTTAGGAGCTATGGGTTTTTATATTTCTTAACATCGGACTTGATCGTCTCTTACTAAGTTGGTAGCTACCGCTGCAACCCAGACTAGGTTGCTAGCTACCGCTTTAACCCGGATAATTGACAAACACCATTTATGATGAGCTATATTCGTCCTTTATGTAACTAAACCTGGAACCACCATATATCAGTTAGTATGGAAGAGAGATCGTTCTTTACTGTAACTACCGGTGCAACCCGAAAAGCTGGCTCTAACCCAGGTAGCTCTTTGTAATTTGGTTTTCAAGCCAAGAGACTCTGAGTTGCAGCTACCGCCGCAACCCAGATACCGCTGCAATCCGACTAGCTTGTAGCTACCCCTGCAACCACAATATACCAGTTATTATGGGCCAGAGATCGGTCTTTACTGTAAATCCCTTTTAGAAATAATTTATTTTAGTTACTAATGATTTTTAACCCAATTAATTTCCTTTAAAATGAGCTATTAAACAACTCTCTACGATGTTCCAGTGCCAAGCTATCTGTGGAAAAGAAAGAAAAAAAGAAAAAAAAATATGCCGTTTGTGGAGAATAACGTAGTTAAAGTCAATTTTCTTGATTTTCAAGCCAATATATTCCCCTTGCTGTTCAAGCCAAATGACAGAAAGTTTCCTATACATTGGTTTCGGACAAGGCGGTTCTAATGGTGTACTTTTGTTTTGATCTAACTCCTTTTTAGGAGCTATGGGTTTTTGTATTTCTTAACATTGGCCGTGATCATCTCTTACTACGTTACTAGCTACCGTTGCAACCCGGATCTTACTAGGTTGCTAGCTACCGCTGCAACCCGGATTTAAACAATATCATTACAAACAGGAAAAATCCTACGGCTTTTTCTTCTTTGAAATAGTAATAGACGAACCTCAAGTAACTACCCCTGGAACCACCATATATCCGTTACTATGGATGAGAGATCGTTATTTACTGTAATTTCTCATCTGACAGGCTTTTTAATATTTTTTTGCGATAAAAGGACAAATCTTGCTTAATTTTCTTTAGTTTCTTTATTATATTTTTTTTAGAACTTATGAATTTTTATATTTCTTAAGATTGGACGTGATCGTCTCTTACTAGGTTGCTAGCTACCGCTGCACCCCGGATGTTCTTTACTCAAATAATAATTGACAAACACCATTTATGATAAGTTATATCAGTCCTTTATGTAATACCGCTGTAACCCTGATAACAAACAGAAAAATATTACAAACAGGGAAAAGCCTACGGCTTTTTCTTCTTTGAAATAGTAAGAGACGAACCTCAAATGATCAAGTAGCTAACTAAGTCCAATGCATGCAATAACTTTTTATTCCAATGATCGTCTTTTAATGTAACATATCAGTTACTATGGGAGAGAGATCGTTCTGTACTGTAATTATATTTCTTAACATTGGACGTGATCGTCTCTTACTAGGTTGCTAGCTACCGCTGCAACCCGGATGTAAAGTATCAGTTACTATGGGAGCGAGATCGTTCTTTACTGTAATCTTTTAGAAATAATTTATTTTAGTTACTATAGATTTTTAACCCAATTAATTTCCTTTAAAATGAGCCATTGAACAACCCTCTACGATGTTCCAGTGCCAAGCTATCTGTGGAAAAGAAAGAAAAAAAATATCGTTTAGGCAGAATGTTGCATTAGCCGCCAATTTTCTTGATTTTCAAGCCAATATATTTCCCTTACTTTTCAAGCCAAGGGACAGAACGTTTTCTATACAGGGATTTTGGACAAGGCGGTTCTAATGGTGTACTTTTTGTTTTGATCTGACTCCTCTGTTAGGAACTATGGGTTTTTATATTTCTTAATATTGGACGTAATCGTCTCTTACTAGGTTGCTAGCTACCGCTGCAACCCGGATATGTAAAAATTCAAGAAAAATGGCCGCAACTTACGATATTCTGCATATATTGTTTCTTCTTTCTTTTTTTCTATTCCTCAGATAGCGGGGCACTGGAAAATCGTAGAGAGATGTTTAATAGCTAATTTTAAAGAAACTGCCACATCTAGGGCCTTTTCAAATTAAAAAAAAATAATTTTAAAAATATAATTAATTTTTTAAGAAAAACTTTATTTTGCTTTAACACTATTGTAGCTTATGTTATTTTAACGTCAGGGATTTGTCTTATCGAAGTAAGACGACGACAGTCCTTAATAAAAATTTCGTAGAAAATTGATTAAATTTTGAAAATTAATTTTTTCAACTACAAAAGGTTTTTAGCCACTTCAATTTCCTTTAAAATTAATTATTGAACAGCTTTCTATGATGTTCCAGTGCAAGCCTGTCGGAGTAGGAAAAGAAAAAGAACTGCTTAAGATTAACTTGACTGATCCTTTATACAAATATTTCCCTTGCTGTTCAAGCCAAGGGACAGAAAGTTTACTATACAGGGGTTTCGGACAAGGCGGTTCTAATGGTGTACTTTTTTTTTTTGATCCGACTCCTTTGTTAGGAACTATGGGTTTTTATATTTCTTAACATAACACGTTGCTAGCTACCGTTGCAACCTGGATCTTACTAGGTTGCTAGCTACCGCTGCAACCCGGATTTAAACAATATCATTACAAACAGGAAAAATCCTACGGCTTTTTCTTCTTTGAAATAGTAATAGACGAACCTCAAGTAACTACCCCTGGAACCACCATATATCCGTTACTATGGATGAGAGATCGTTATTTACTGTAATTTCTCATCTGACAGGCTTTTTAATATTTTTTTGCGATATAAGGACAAATCTTGCTTAATTTTCTTTAGTTTCTTTATTATATTTTTTTTAGAACTTATGAATTTTTATATTTCTTAAGATTGGACGTGATCGTCTCTTACTAGGTTGCTAGCTACCGCTGCACCCCGGATGTTCTTTACTCTAATAATAATCTGACTCCTCTGTTAGGAACTATGGGTTTTTATATTTCTTAATATTGGACGTAATCGTCTCTTACTAGGTTGCTAGCTACCGCTGCAACCCGGATATGTAAAAATTCAAGAAAAATGGCCGCGACTTACGATATTCTGCATATATTGTTTCTTCTTTCTTTTTTTCTATTCCTCAGATAGCGGGGCACTGGAAAATCGTAGAGAGATGTTTAATAGCTAATTTTAAAGAAACTGCCACATCTAGGGCCTTTTCAAATTAAAAAAAAGGATCCTTTATACAAATATTTCCCTTGCTGTTCAAGCCAAGGGACAGAAAGTTTACTATACAGGGGTTTCGGACAAGGCGGTTCTAATGGTGTACTTTTTTTTGATCCGACTCCTTTGTTAGGAACTATGGGTTTTTATATTTCTTAACATTGGACGTGATCGTCTCTTACTAGGTTGCTAGCTACCGCTACAACCCGGATGTAATGGGAAATCTTATTCATCACTGTGAATATATGGAGGCATAATTGTCCTTTACTTAGTTTCAGCTTAAATTCGATGATCGAGCCTTTATGTAAAAACATCACTGTGAATATATGGAGGCGTAACTGTCCTTTACTTAGTTTCAGATTTATTCGATGATCCAGTCTTTATGTACTAACTACATCCAACGACTATGACGTCATTGATCAATATTGTACATAAAAAATTAAGTTTTTCGTAAAAAATTGATTAAATTAAAAAAAAATAAGTACAAATGGGATTAGATCTAGAGATTTTCTTTAAAATGAGCCATTGAACAACTCTCTACGACGTTCCAGCGCCAAGCTATCAGTGGAAAAGAAAGAAAGAAAAAAAGATTGCCGTTTAGGCAGAATGCTGTAGTAGCTACCACTTTTCTTGATTTTCAAGCCAATATATTTCCCTTGCTTTTCAAGCCAAATTACAGAAAGTTTCCTATGCAAGGGCTTAAGACATGGCGGTTCTAATGGTGTACTTTTTGTTTTGATTTGACTTTTTTTTTAGGAGTTATGGGCTTTTATATTTCTTAATATTGGACGTGATCGTCTCTTACTAGGTTGCTAGCTACCGCTGCAAACCAGATAAGCCAAAAAAGTTTGGTTCCAGGATACAATAATAACTTTGAACTAAGATGATATAAAATTAATGGCGTAAGAAATATCATAGGGAGTCAATTGAAACAAAAGGAAAACCAGACTAATTTTAAAATTTCCGGGTTCTGTTTTGGTTTTAGTTAAAAAATGAAAATGAATGATCAGACCTCAGAAATATTTTTGCACTTTGCATTTAAATAAAATTGTTTTATTTAAAATTTTCAGGAATTATTCTGGTTTAAGTTGATAAATAAGATTTTTTTTTCAAGGAATCCAGCAGCTAACTAAGTCTAGTATATACAATGGTATGTTCTTCGAATGATCGTTTTTAATGTACTTACAAAAAATAAAACTAATTTTTAAATTTTCAGGTATTTTGTTAGTTTGAATGAAAAGATTAAAATTATTGCTCAGATATAATAAATATTTTTGCAGTTTATATAATAACTTTAGCGATTCTAAACTGAAAAATAAAATATATAAAAAATGGAATTTTTGGTCTGAAAATACGTAGTCAATCCCACATCGGGTAGTTAGAACCTAACCAAAAATAAAACTAATTTTAACATTTTAAGGTATTTTTCTAGCTTGTATTGAAATATTCAAACTATTGCTCGGATACCATGGATATTTTTGCAGTTTACACAAGCTCCAAAGAACGCACAGGCTGATCTTTGTAAATTGAGAAAAATTTTACGAATGTTTTACCGGGATTAGGAAAAATATTCAAAATTAAAGATTAAAATTATCTCTGAATATATGGCGGCAAAATTGTCCTTTTCTTAGTTTCAGCTTAAATTCGATGATCGAGCCTTTATGTAACTATCTTTGGAAAAGAAGAAGAGCAAAAAATATCCCGTTTAGGCAGAATGTTGTAGTAGCTGCCACTTTTCTTGATTTTCAAGCCAATATATTTCCCTTGCTGTTCAAGCCAAGGGACAGAAAGTTTCCTATACAGGTGTTTCAGACAAGGCGGTTCTAATGGTGTACTTTTTGTTTTGACCTGACTTTTTTAGGAGTTAGGGATTTTTACATTTCTTAACATTGGACGTGATCGTCTCTTACTAGGTTGCTAGCTACCACTGCAACCCGGATTAGGTTGCTAGCTACCGCTGTAACCCGGATTATAGCACTTCAGTTATAACGGACTACAGTTCGTTCTTTAATGTAATAAATTTTTTTTTACCATGGGCAATCGGGTCATCTAGTTGACCCGATTTCGATTCCCAGTAAGAGATATGTTACCTCTGATGATTTCTTAAGGAAATTGTATTACTGTAAATGTTTTGATCTGACTTTTTTTTGGAGTTATTGGTTTTTATATTTCTTAACATTGAACGTGATCGTCTCTTACTAGGTTGCTAGCTACCGCTGCAAACCGAATTGTTGTTTAAGCAAAAAGACTCCGGGTTACAGCTGCCGCGGCTTCCCGGATACCGCTGCAATCTGGATAGCTTGCAACTACCCTTGGAACCACCATATATCAGTTACTATGGGTGAGAGATCGTTCTTTACTGTATACAATAGTTGTCTTGTACTTTTCAGGACAGTTTGTTCTACAACGCAGAGCATTTTTGCCAAATATTCAGTCGAACTAAAAGAACTGTTTAAAACGCAGTTAGAAATACTTTTTTCTTGAGGCGGTGTTCCAGGAATTTGTTCTAAATCATTAGTCTTACAAAGACATATACTAATAACCCTAACAGACTCGTTTTCACCATAATTGAAAAACATTGCTTTTCCTTCGCTGTTGATAGGTATGCTTGTATATGTATTTTTATTGCTGCTGCATAAACTGCAATTGCTCCTTCCAAAATTAATATACGAGTTTTCTAAGAAGTACCCCTCCGTATATTCACTGTGTGGTCGAACATTTTCCATTGCATCTATAAACTTTTCCGCAGTTGCCAATCCATACCTTGGAAGCTTTTCATTAAACTGACAACATTTCTTTTGGATATTACTATGAAGTTTTGCCAAAGCATTTCTAGCCGACTTTTCAACAGCATCCGCTCTTTCAAAGAGATTTTTAATCTGTAATTTTGAATGCTTTTTGTGATCCTGGTTAAACATGCGTAAAATGTTTCTCAATTTACGAAGATCACCCTGCATTTTTGCCATCTTCTTGTATTTCTGAATGTAATTTTTCCCTTTGTCCTTATGCGTTCTTCGGTAAAACTTCGCAGAGAATCTAATTCTTTCATTATAGCTTTTGTCACCCAAGTATCTACCCATTATTCTGGTAGCAACTTTTTTCTTATGTTTGTTTCGGTAATCTTCATCATTATCATACCGTTCCTTAGTCTTTTGTTTGGCTGTCTCAATTTTTGCATGTCTATAAACTACATCATTATAATAACGCTGTTTGTCACTATCAAATTTTACATCTCGATACACCATGTCAGTTGAATACCTTTGCTTTTCTCTTTTCAAGATGTTGTCTCTGTTTTTTGTATAGTACTGTTTTTTTTAAATTACGTATAACTCGCTTAGAAGGCATCTTATTACAAAACAAGAAATAATATTTTCTTGTAATTAACACTTATTATAACTCGTATCGAGTATCCATAACCTAACAAAAAACAAAACCAATTTTAAAAGTTTCAGGTAGTTTGTTAGTTTGAATGAAAATATTAAAATTATTGCTCAGATATCATAAATATTTTTGCAGTTTACATAAAAACCTTAGCGATTCTAAACTGAAAAATAAAATATATAATAAATGGAATTTTTGGGTCTGAAAATATATAGTCAATCCCACATCGGGTAGTTAGAACCTAACCAAAAATAAAACTAATTTTAACATTTTAAGGTATTTTTCTAGCTTGTATTGAAATATTCAAACTATTGCTCGGATAGCATGGATATTTTTGCAGTTTACACAAGCTGCAAAGAACGCACAGGCTGATCTTTGTAAATTGAGAAAAATTTTACGAATGTTTTACCGGGATTACGAAAAATATTCAAAATTAAAGATTAAAATTATCTCTGAAGGAATAGATTTTGTTGAAAAGTCAGCTAGAGATGCTTTTGCAAAACTTCATAGTAATGTCCAAAAGAAATGTTGCATGTTTAGTGAAAAGCTTCCAAGGTATGGACCGGCAACTGTGGAACAGTTTACAGATGTAATGGGAAATCTTATACATCACTGTGAATATTTGGAGGCATAATTGTCCTTTACTTAGTTTCAGCTTAAATTCGATGATCGAGCCTTTATGTAATACTAACTACATCCAACGACTATGACGTCATTTATCAATATTTTATATAAAATATTAAGTTTTTTTGTAAAAAATAATTAATAAAAAAAAATAAGTACAAATAACACTAGATCTAGAGATTTCCCTTAAAATGAGCCATTGAACAATTCTCTACGATGTTCCAGTGCCAACATATCTGTGGAAAAGAAGAAAGAAAGAAAAAAATATCCCGTTTGTGGAGAATAACGTGGTTAAAATCCATTTTCTTGATTATCAAGCCAATAGTTTTGGACAAGGCGGTTCTAATGGTGTACTTTTTGTTTTGATCTGACTCTTTTTTTAGGAGTTAGGGGTTTTTATATTTCTTAACATTGGACGTGATCGTCTCTTACTAGGTTGCTAGCTACCGCTGCAACCCGGATGTGATGTTAATACCATTTGCTATTACAGAGTTGTACAGTCTTGTATCCTTTAAGAAATGTATTTTTTAGGATTGTATGTGATCGTTTGTTACTAGGTTGCTAGCTACCGCTGCATCCCAGATCAAGTTGCGTATATAAGTTAGTATAGGCAAGAGTTCATTCTATATTATGAATTTTTGTTTCATGGATAGCTAAAGTTATTATTTAAAATGCAAAAATATTTTTGATGTCTGAGCAATAATTATTATTCTTTAATTAAAACTAGAAAATGGCTGAAAATTTTAAAATTAACTAGTATTTTTGATAGGTTCTTAGTACTCAGAACGTGATAATATAAGGAGGTGTACGCAAACATAGCTATAAATATACTATGGTCTCAAGAGAGATACAATTAAGATACAATTCATTAATCAAATATCTTAATATATCCTACATGGTCTAGCGATTAAAATAGCTGGCTCTCACCCAGTTGGCTCGAGTTCGATTCCCGGTATTGGAAAATTTTACTAATGATTACCTAAGGAATATAATTAAAATAATCATCAATATAATAATTACTTTTATTACTTCAGTTACTATGGGCTAAAGTTCATTTCTTAATGGAACATATTTAAAATCAGTATACAAATCCAATTCTTTTGATGTATCTATTGATATTATAATTCAGTTTTTTAGAATTTCGGTTACTATTATGACGAGTCGTTCTTACTATACAGTTCCGTACCACGAGCTGTTCGCTATATGAATACAAACAGGATAAAGCCAACGGCTTAGTTAGTATAGGCAGATTTTCCCAGGCTCGTAACTTTTGATGGGTAACATTAAACGTGATGAAACTTATATATTTGAAATCAGCGTAAAAATTTGATTCTTTTGAGGTATCTATTGGTATCAAAATATCGTTTTTAGAGTTTCGGTTACTATTGAGACGAGTCGCTCCTACTATACAGTTCGTTACCACGAACTGTTTGATTATGATTAACCATACCAATTCCTTATATAATATATTTTCTTGATTTTCAAGCCAGTAAATTTTCTTTGTCATTCAAGCCAAAGGGTGGTAAGTTTCCTTTTTAGGGGGTTTCAGACAAGGCGGTTCTAATTGTGTACTTTTTGTTATGATATGACTATTTTTCTAGAAGTTAGGGGTTTTTATATATCTTAACATTGGACGTGATCGTCTCTTACAAGGTTGCTAGCTACCGCTGCAACCCGAAAAAACCCGGATTACTATTGGGCGTGATCGTCTCTTACTAGGTTACTAGCTACCACTGCAACCCGGAATATATAAAAAAAAACAAATTGACAAATACCATTTATGATGAACTGTATCGGTCCTTTATGTAACCAAAAAAGGACACCATGGCGTCATGATATTATTTCATGACGTCATGACGTCTTTTGTTTTGATCTGACTCTTCTTTTAGGAGTTCTGGGTTTTTATATTTCTTAAGATTGGACTGATCATCTCTTACTAGGTTGCTAGCTACCGCTGCAACCCATATTCTATGCTATATGATTACAAAACAGGAAAAAGCCTACGGCTTTTTCTTCTTTGAAATAGTAAGAGACGAACCTCAAAAAATTAAGCAGCTAACTAAGTACAAACTATGCAATGGTTTGTTATTCCAATTATTTATGTCTCAGTTAACAAGGGCTAGGTGTCGTTCTTTATTGTATATTCAAGCCAAAGGACGGTAAGTTTCCTATATGGTTTTTTCGGACAAGGCGGTTCTCATGGTGTACTTTTTGTTTTGATCTGACTCTTTTTTAGGAGTTAGGGGTTTTTATATTTCTTAAAATTGAACGTAATCGTCTTTTACTAGGTTGCTAGCTAAGGCTTTAACCCGGATTACTAGAGGCTAAAGTTCTTGCCTTAATGTAATTACTATACAGTTCGTTACTACGAACTGTTTGACCATTAAACATTAAAAGCCTGATTACAAACCGGATAAAACCTACGGCCTTTTCTTCTTTGAGATAATAAGATACGAACCTAAGACAAACAAGTAGCTAAATTAAATCCAATGTATGTATTGGTTTGTTATTCTGATGATCGTCTTTTAATCTAATCAAGCCAATATATTTCCCTTGTTGTTCAAGCCAAGGGACTGAAAGTTTCCTATACAGGGTTTTAGACAAGGCGGTTCTAATTGTGTACTTTTTGTTTTGATCTGACTCCTGTTTTAGGAACTATGAGTTTTTATATTTCGTAACGTTGGACGTGATCGTCTCTTACTAGGTTGCTAGCTACCGCTGCAACCCAGACTAGGTTGCTAGCTACCGCTGCGACCCGGATAATTGAAAAATACCATTTAAGATGAGCTATAATCGTCCTTTATGTAACTAAACCTGGAACCACCATACATCAGTTAGTATGGGAGAGAGATCGTTCTTTTCTGTACTTTGAAAAGAAAGCAGTATGGAAAGACATCAAAAATACAGTTTTTAGTGGAAAAATTTATCCTGTTTAAAAATAATTTGTTTTAGTTACAAAAGGTTTTTAACCCAATTAATTTCCCTTAAAATGAGCCATTGAACAACTCTCTACGATGTTCCAGTGCAAAGCTATCTCTGGAAAAGAAGAAAAAAAGAAAAAAATATCCCGTTTGTGGAGAATAACGTGGTTAAAGTCAATTTTCTTGATTTTCAAGCCAATATATTTCCCTTGCTGTTCAAGCCAAAGGGCGGTAAGTTTCCTTTCAAGGGATTTCAAACAAGGCGGTTCTAATGATGTACTTTTTGTTTTGATCTGACTCCTTTTTTAGGAACTATGGGTTTTTACATTTCTTAACATTGGACGTGATCGTCTCTTACTAGGTTGCTAGCTACCGCTGCAACCCGGATCAAATCTTATCGCTGGTATACGATTATATTTGAAAGACTGCAGTGTGAAAAGACATCAAAAATGCAGTTTTTGGTGGAAAAATTTATTCTATTTTAGAAATAATTTATTTTAATTACTATAGATTTTTAACCCAATTAATTTCCTTTAAAATGAGCTATTAACCAACCCTCTACGATGTTCCAGTGCCAAGCTATCTGTGGAAAAGAAAGAAAAAAGAAAAAAAATATCCTGTTTAGGCAGAATGCTGTAGTAGCTGCCACTTTTCTTGATTTTCAAGCCAATATATTTCCCTTGCTGTTCAAGCAAAGGGACAGAAAGTTTCCTATACAGGGTTTTCGGACAAGGCGGTTCTAATGGTGTTCTTTTTATTTTGATCTGACTCCTTTGTTAGGAACTATTGGTTTTTATATTTCTTAACATTGGACGTGATCGTTTCTTACTAGGTTGCTAGCTACTGCTGCAACCCGGATCTATGGACTAAGATTCGTTCTTTATTGTAATTTTCAAGCCAATATATTTTCTTTGTTATTCAAGCCAAAGGTCGGTAAGTTTCCTTTATAGGGGTTTTGGATAAGGCGGTTCTAATGGTGTACTTTTTGTTTTGATCTGACTCCTTTTTTATGAGTTATGGGTTTTTATATTTCTTAACATTGGACGTGATCGTCTCTTACTAGGTTGCTAGCTAAAGCTGCAACCCGGATTAAAAAAAATAAGTACAAATGCGACTAGACCTAGAGATTCCCTTTAAAATGAGCCATTGAACAACTCTATACAATGTTCCAGTGCCAAGCTTTCTGTGGAAGAAAAGAAGAAAGAAAAAAATATGCCGTTTAGGCAGAATGTTGTAGTAACCGCCACTTTTCTTGATTTTCAAGCCAATATATTTCCCTTGCTGTTCAAGCCAAATAACAGAAAGTTTACTATACAGGGTTTTCGGACAAGGCGTTTCTAATGGTGTACTTTTTGTTTTGATCTGACTTTTTTTAGGAGTTATGGCTTTTTATATTTCTTAATATTGGACGTTGTCGTCTCTTACTAGGTTGCCAGCTACCGCTGCAACCCAGAACAATGTGCCGTTTAGGCAGAATGTTGTAAAAGCTGCCACTTTTCTTGATTTTCAAGCCGATATATATTCTTTGCTTTTCAAGCCAAGGGACATAAATTATCCTATACAGTGGTTTCGGACTAGGTGGTTCTAATGGTGTACTCTAAGTTTTGATCTGACTCTTTTTTTTAAGGAGTTATGGTTTTATATATTTCTTAACATTGGACGTGATCGTGTCTTACTAGGTTGCTAGCTACCGCTGCAACCCGGATAATGTTCTTTACAGTATAATAATTGACAAACACCATTTATGATGAGCTATATCGGTCCTTTGTGTAAACCGCTGCAACCCTGACAATTACTCAAACTATGATTACAAACAGGAAAAACCCTACGGCTTTTTTGCCTACCCTACGGCTTATATTTTGTTGAAAAGTCAGCTAGAGATGCTTTCGCAAAACTTCATAGTAATATCCAAAACAAATGTTGCTTGTTTAGTGAAAAGCTTCCAAGGTATGGACCGGCAACTGTGGAACAGTTTACAGATATAATGGGAAATCTTATACATCACTGTGAATATATGGAGGCATAATTGTCCTTTACTTAGTTTCAGCTTAAATTTGGTGATTGAGCCTTTATGTAATACTAACTACATCCAACGACTATGACGTCATTGATCAATATTGTATATTTATATTTCTTGACATTGGAGGTGATCGTCTCTTACTAGGTTGCTAGCTACCGCTGCAACCCGGATAAAAAATTAAGTTTTTCGTAAAAAATAATTAATTAAAAAAAATTAAGTACAAATAGCACTAGATCTATAGATTTCCTTTAAAATGAGTCATTGAACAACTCTCTACGATGTTCCAGTGCCAAGCTATCTGTGAAAAAGAGGAAAGAAAGAAAAAAATATCCCGTTTGTATAAAATAACGTGGTTGAAGTCAATTTTCTTGATTTTCAAGCCAATATATTTTCTTTGTTATTCAAGCCAAAGGGCGGTAAAATTTTTTATAGGGGTTTCGGACAAGGCGGTTCTAATGGTGTACTTTTTGTTTTGATCTGACTCTTTTTTCAGGAGTTAGGGGTTTTTATATTTCTTAACATTGGACGTGATCGTCTCTTACTAGGTTGCTAGCTACCGCTGCAACCCGGATGATTACAAACAGGAAAAACACTACGGCTTTTTCTTCTTTGGAGTAGTAAGAGACGAACCTCAAAGAATCAGGCAGCTAACTAAGTCCAATGTATGCAATGGTTTGTTCTTCTACTGATCGTCTTTTAACATAGTTTTTATCATAAACTTCATTAATCAGACATTTTTATATATCCTATGTAGTTGGTTGGGATAGCAGACTCTGACACAGTTCAATCGAGTTTGATTCCTGGTAGGAAAATATTATGATTTACACCCGACGAAATGGCGTAACGAGTCACTTTAAGCGAAAGAAAAACCAAATTAATTTTTAGATTTTCAGGTATATCTCTGGTTCAAATTAAAAAATTATAATTATTGCTCAGATATCATAAGTATTTTTGCAGTTTGCAGTTAAATAAAATGATCATATTTAAAATTTTGAGGAATTATTCTAGTTTCAGTTAACAAATTAACCGTTAAATTAGTTAAATTAACCCCAAAATTACTGCATTTTACATAATAATGGATAATTATATAAGAAAAACCTAATTGACAAACACCACTTACGATGGACTATATCGGTCCTTCATGTAATTCTGAACTAAAAACGAAAATAAAATAAAATTAATTTTTTCAATTTTTACGTCACGTCGCTCATTAAGTCATACATGGTTATTAGTACACAATATGTTTTAGATATTACTTCATGTCACTTATTACGTCATATATGGTTATTAGTAGATAGTCGGTAAATAGTAGAGTTCGTTCTTTATTATAATAAAAAATTAAGTTTTCCGTAAAAAATAATTAATTTAAAAAAAAAGTAAGTAAAAATGGCACTAGATCTAGAGATTTTCTTTAAAATGAGGCATTGAACAACTCTCTACGATGTCCCAGGGCCAAGCTATCTGTGGAAAAGAAGAAGAAGAAGAAGAAAGAAAAAAATATCCCGTTTGTGGGATATTTTTCTTGGCCGAGTGGTCCAAGGCGCTGGTGTTAGTCACCAGTCTCTTTGGATGTGTGGGTTCAAATCCTACCACTGGTATACGATTATGACGTCATTGATCAATCTTTAATATAAAATATGCAATTTTTCGTAAAAAACTGATTCTATTTTAAAAATACATTGTTTTAAGTACAAAAAGTTTTTAACACCATTAATTTCCTTTAAAATGAGCCATTGAAAAACTCTCTATGATGTTCCAGTGCCATGCTATCTGTGGAAAAGAAGAAGGAAGAAAAAAATATCCCCTTTGTGGAGAATAACGTGGTTAAAGTCAATTTTCTTGATTTTCAAGCCAATATATTTTCTTTGTTATTCAAGCCAAAGGGCGGTAAGTCTTTTTTATAGGAATTTCGGACAAGGCGATTCTAATATTCTAATGGTGTACTTTTTGTTTTGATCTGACTCTTTTTTTAGGAGTTGTGGGTTTTTATATTTCTTAACATTGGACGTGATCGTCTCTTACTAGGTTGCTAGCTACCGCTGCAACCCGGATAGCTTTTGTCACCCCAGTATGTACCCATTATTCTGGTAGCAACTTTTTTCTTATGTTTGTTTCGGTAATCTATGTCGTTATCATACCGTTCCTTACTGTTTTGTTTGGCTCTCTCAATTGTTGTTTCTCTGTAATCTTCATCATTATCATACCGTTCCTTACTCTTTTGTTTGGCTGTCTCAATTTTCGCATGTCTATAAACTACGTCATTATAATAACGCTGTTTGTCACAATCAATTATTACTTCTCGATATGCCTGGTCGGTTGAATACCTGCTTTTTTCTTTTCAAGATGCTATCTCTGTTTTTTTGGTAGTACTGTTTTTTTAACTTGCGTGTAGATTGCTTGATTGAAACCATTATGTAACCATTAGTTGAATATTTAAGTAATGTATCAAGTATCAAGAACCTAACAAAAAATTAAACTAATTTTTAAATTTTCAGGTATTTTTCTAGTCTAAATTAAAAGATTAAAACTATTGTTCAGACACCATAAATATTTTTGCAGTTTATAACTTTAGCGATTCTGAACTAAAAACGAAAATAAAAAAAAAAATAATTTTTTCAATTTTTACGTCACGTCGCTCATTAAGTCATATATGGTTATTAGTACACAATAGGTTTTAGATATTACGTCATGTCACTTATTACGTCACATATGGTTATTAGTAGATAATCGGTAAAATATTCGTTCTTTATTATAATTTAAAATGATCCATTGAACAACTCTCTACGATGCTCCAGTGCTAAGCTATCTATGGAATATAAAGTCTAAAATTCAACATTACCACGAACCGTTTGATTGCTTTAAAAATCAAATGTCTTTGAAAAGACAGCAGTATGGAAAGACATCAAAAATACAGTTTTTAGTGGAAAAATTTATCCTGTTTTAAAATAGTTTGTTTTAATTACAAAAGGTTTTTAACCCAATTAATTTCCTTTAAAATGAGCCATTGAACAACTTTCTACGATGTTCCAGTTCAAAGCTATCTCTGGATAACAAGAAAGAAACAAAAAAAAATATCCCGTTTAGGCAGAATGTTGTAGTCGCTGCCACTTTTCTTGATTTTCAAGCCAATATATTTCCCTTGCTGTTCAAGCCAAATGACAAAAAGTATTCTATACAGGGGTTTCGGACAAGGCGGTTCTAATGGTGTACTTTTTGTTTTGATCTGACTCCTTTTTTAGGAACTATGGGTTTTTATATTTCTTAACATTGGACGTGATCGTCTCTTACTAGGTTGCTAGCCACCGCTGCAACCCTGGTGACCATGAACTGTTTGATTTAATACTTCAGTTACTATGGGTTACAGTTTGTTCCTTATTGTAATTTTTTAGAATTTATGGGTTTTTTATATTTCTTAACATTGTACGTAATCGTCTCTTATTAGGTTTGCTAGCTACCGCTGCAACCCGTATACTTTTAAGGACATATGATTACAAAAAAGGAAAAAGCCTACGGCTTTTTCTTCTTGGAAATAGTAAGAGCCGAACATCGAACAATCAGGTGGCTAATTTCTTTGAAGGAACCAAAAAAATTAAGTAGCTAAATAAGCCCAATGTATGCAATGGTTTTTATTCCATTGATCGTCGTTTAATGCAATTAATTTAAAACTGGACTATAGATCGCTCTTTAAGGTAAAACATAGGACGTAATCTTCTCTTACTAGGTTGCTAGCTACCGCAGCAAGCCGGATTTACTAACCTATCCTATAGTTAAGTGGCCTATAAAATTTAGTATAGGCAAGAGGTCATCCTTTATTATAACTAATCTGACGATCGTAAGACAAGGCATTACAAATTGAATCATTGCCATTTCAAAATTATTTAAACACTTTATACATTCCGGTGTACAGTCGATATGAAGGTTATTTAATACTGATCGGACATTCTCATGACTTTTCAACATTTTCCCAGCACATTAATCACAGACAAAGAATGAATCTATGACATCCTCTTTCCAACCTGTACAATGAATTAGCTGTTCTCTGTCATCTTTGGGTATGTCCTGTTGGAGGTGTTCTAAAATCGTGGCCAACATTACATCAAAACCTTTCTTATTTGAAAGGGATCTTAGACTCTTCAATTGGTATTTTGTCTTTATCTGCTCGCAACTGCCACAATGCATTGTGGGGTATACATCCCTGATATTAGCAACCTTATCAAGGCTTTTTATTAGCAACCTTATCAATAAAAACAATTTATTTTAATTACAAGAAGTTTTTAACCCCATTAATTTTCTTTAAAATGAGTCATTGAAAAACTCTCTACGATGTTCCAGTGCCATGCTATCTGTTGAATTACTAACCTATACTATAATTAAGTGGCGTATAAAATTTAGTATAGGCAAGAAGTTGCTCTATTTTATATTCTATAATTTAAAATCAGCCATTGAACAACACTCTACTATGTTCCAGTGCCAAGCTATCTATGGAATATAGTTTTATTATAACTTTACCACGAATGGTTTAATTGCTTCAAAAATCAAATGTCTTTGAAAAGACTGCAGTATGAAAAGACATCAAAAATGCAGATTTTAGTGGAAAAATGTATTCTGTTTTAAAAAAAATTGTTTTAGTTACAGAGGGATTTTAACCCAATTAATTGTCTTTAAAATAAGTTATTGAACAACTCTCTACGATGTTCCAGTGCCAAACTCTCTGTGGATTAGAAAAAAAAAGAAAAAAGATGCCGTTTGGGCAGAATGCTATAGTAGCTGTCACTTTTATTGATTTTCAAGCCAATATATTTCCCTTGCCGTTAAAGTCAAATGATAGAAAGTTTTCTATATAGGGGTTTTGGACAAGGCAGTTCTAATGGTTTACTTTTTGTTGTGATCTCACTTTTTTTTTAGGAGTTATGGGTTTTATATATCTTAACCTTGGACGTGATCGTCTCTTACTAGGTAGCTAGCTACCGCTGCAACCCGGATCATTCTTTACTATAAATACTATTTCATTCACTAGTATAGGCTTATTTAGTATAGGCAAGAGTTCATTCTTTATTGTAATTTTAATTGAAAATTTATTCTTACTTTGAAATACTTTATTTTAGTTACAAAAGATTTTTAATCAATTAATTTCCTTTAAAATGAGCCATTGAACAACTCTCTACGATGTTCCAGTGCCAAGCTATATATGGAAAACAATAAAGAAAAAATAAGAAAAAAATATTCTGTTTAGGCAGAATGTTTTAGTAGCTGTATAGGAAACTTTCTGTCCCTTGGCTTGAACAGCAAGGGAAATATATTGGCTTGAAAATAAAAAAAAGTGGCAGCTACTACAACATTCTGCCTAAACGGGATATTTTTTTTCTATTTTCTTTCTTGTTTTCCACAGATAGCTTTGCACTGGAACATCTTAGAGAGTCATGGGCTATAGATCGTCCTTTAATGTTATATAAATCTTCTTCTAATGTCTTCTTCGTCCTCTAAATTTTATATAAATCTTCTTCTAATGATTGTCTTTTAATATAATTTTCTTAGGAGTTATGAGTTTTATATTTCTTAACATTGGACGTGATCGTCTCTTACTAGGTTGCTAGCTACCACTGCAACCTGTATTTATGATGAACTATATCGGTCCTTTATGTAAATTTGATCGGACTTTTTTTAGGAATTATGGGTTTGTATATTTTTTAACATTGGACGTTATCGCCTCTTACTAGGTTGTTAGCTACCGCTGCAACCCGAATTTTGATTTGACTTTTTTTTTAGGAGTTATGAGTTTTTATTTTTCTTAGCACTGGACTTAATCGTCTCTTACTAGCTTGCTAGCTACCGCTGCTACCAGGATATAGAATGTAAACCTGATTACAAACAGGAAAAAGCCTACGGCTCTTTCTTCCTTGAGATAGTAAGAGACGAACCTCAAACAATCAAGTAGCTAACTAATTCTAATGTATGCGATGGTTTATATTCCAATGATCGTCTTTTAAAGTAAATACTGGAATATATGAAAAGACAATAGATAAAAGTATCATGTGTATCATATTGTTAATTTTAAAACTTTAATTAATGACGTCATAGTACAAGTGGCAAGCACGATCTGCCTTTAACCAAAAGGTTGGTGGTTCAAAGCCACGCGGGATCATTTTCTTTAATCTGTAATTTAGGTATCAGTAAAATCATATCATTACTATATCATTAACTAGTAAAGGCTTATTTAGTATAGGAAAGAGTTCGTTCTTTATTATAATTTTATATCATAACATTGGACGTGATCGTCTCTTACTAGGCTGCTAGCTACTACTGCAACCCGGATCTTAATGTAATGAAAATAATTTGTTTTAATTACAAAAAGTTTTTAGCCCCGTTAATTCCCTTTAAAATTAGCCATTGAACAACTTTCTACGATGTTCCAGTGCTATCCGTTGAATTACCTATACTAAAATTAAGTGGCGTATAAAATTTAGTATAGGCAAGAGGTCGTTCTTTATTATAATTTTGACAAAATTGATTCTACTTTAAAAAGTATTTTATTTTTAATTACAAAAGGCACTAGATGTAGCAATTTCCTTTAAATGAGCTATTATACAGTTCTCTATGATTTTCCAGTGCCCAGCTAGCCGAGGAGAAAAAAAAGCGGAAAGAAAAAATATCCCGTTTGTGGAGAATAACGTGGTTAAAGTCAATTTTCTTGATTTTCAAGCCAATATATTTTCTTTGTTATTCAAGCCAAAGGGCGGTATGTTTCCTTTCAAGGGGTTTCGGACAAGGCGGTTCTAATGGTGTACTTTTTGTTTTGATCTGACTCTTTTCTTAGGAGTTTTGGGGTTTTATATTTCTCAACATTGGAGGTGATCGTCTCTTACTAGGTTGCTAGCTACCGCTGCAACCCGGATATAATTAAAATTTATTAATGTAATAGAAATAATTTGTTTGAATTACGAATGGTTTTTAATCCCATTAATTTTCTTGAAAATGAGCCATTGAACAATTCTCTACGATGTTCCTGTGCAAAGCTATCTGTTGAATTACTAACCTATACTATAATTAAGTGGCGCATAAAATTTAGTATAGGCAAGAGGTCGTTCTTTATTATAAACCCGGATATTTACTAACTACATCCAACGACTAAGAGGTCATTGATCAATATTGTATATAAAAAATTAAGTTTTTCGTAAAAAATAATTAATTAAAATAAATTAAGTACAAATAGCACTCGATCTAGAGATTTCCTTTAAAATGAGCCATTGAACAACTGTCTACGATGTTCCAGTGCCAAGCTATCTATGGAATATAAAGTTTAAATACAACTTTACCATGAACTGTTTGATTGCTTCAATAATCAAATATCTTTGAAAAGACATCAAAAATACAGTTTTTAGTGGAAAAATGTATCCTGTTTTAAAAATAATTTCTTTTAGTTACAAAAGGTTTTTAACCCAATTAATTTCCTTTAAAATAAGCCATTGAACAGCTCTCTACGATGTTCCGGTGCCAAGCTATCTGTGGAAAAAAAGAAGAAAGAAAAAATATCCTGTTTGTGGAGAATAACGTGGTTAAAGTCAATTTTCTTGATTTTCAAGCCAATTTATTTTCTTTGTTATTCACACCAAAGGGCGGTAAGTTTCCTTTTAAGGGTTTTCGGACAAGGCGGTTTTAAAGGTGTACTTTTTGTTTTGAACTGACTCTTTTTTTAGGAGTTAGGGGTTTTATATTTCTTAACATTGGACGTGATCGTCTCTTACTAGGTTGCTAGCTACCGCTGCAACCCGGATACTAGCTACATCCAGCGACTATGACGTCATTGATCAATATTGTATATAAAAAATTAAGTTTTTCGTAAAAGATAATTAATTTAAAAAAAATTAAGTTCAAAAGGCGCCAGATCTAGAGATTTCCTTTCATATGAGCTATTGAACAACTATCTACGATGTTCCAGTGCCAAGCTATCTCTGGAAACAAAGAAAAAAAATATCCCGTTTAGGCAGAATGTTGTAGTAGCTGCCACTTTTCTTGATTTTCAATCCAATATATTTCCCTTGCTGTTCAAGCCAAGGGACAGAAAGTTTACTATACAGGAGTTTCGGACAAGGCGGTTCTAATGGTGTACTTTTTGTTTTGATCTGACTCCTTTTTTAGGAGGTATGGGTTCTTATATTTCTTAACATTGGACGTGATCGTCTCTTCCTAGGTTGCAAGTTACCGCTGCAACGGTAACTAGTAACCTAGGAATATATTTATATATTTCTTTTTATATATTTTATTTTTCAGTTTACATTAAAAGACGATCATTGGAATAACAAATCATTGTATGCATTCAATTTAGTTATTTACTGGATTGTTTGATCAGGATTGCAGCGGTAGCTAGCAACCTGGTAAGAAACGATCACGCCCCATATTAAAAACTAAAGTAACCCATAACTCCTGAAAAAAGATTCAGATCAAAACAAGAAGTACACCCTGTCTAAAATTAGAACCGCCCTGTCTAAAAATTCGATATAGCAAACTTACCGTCCTTTGGCTTGAATAACATTACAGTAAAGAACGAACCTTAGCTTGAATAACATCCGGGTTGCAGCGGTAGCTAGCAGCCTAGTAAGAGACGATCACGTCCAATGTTAAGAAATATAAAAACCCATAGCTCCTAAAAAAGGAGTCAGATCAAAACAAAAAGTACACCACTAGAGCTACCTTGTCCGAAACCCCTGTATAGTAAACATTCTGTCCCTTGGTTTGAACAGCAAGGAAAATATATTGGCTTGAAAATTAAGAAAAGTGGCAGCTACTACAACATTCTGCCTAAACGGGATATTTTTGTTTCTTTTTTCTTGTTTTCCAGAGATAGCTTCGCACTGGAACATCGTAGAAAGTTGTTCAATGGCTCATTTTAAAGGAAATTAATTGGGTTAAAAATATTTTGTAACTAAAATAAATTATTTCTAAGAGAGAATAAACTTTTCAATTAAAAACTGCATTTTTGATGTCTTTTCATACTGCAGTCTTTCAAAGATATTTGATTTTTGTACATAAATCATAATCGTGTACCAGCGGTAAGATTTGAACCCACGCATCCGAAGAGACTTGTGGCTACCACCAGCACCTTGGACCACTCGGCCAATCTTCCTCTCATAACAAAATATATGTGAATTTTTTTATCCGGGTTGCAGCGGTAGCTAGCAACCTAGTAAGAGACGATCACGTCCAATGTTAAGCCAAGGCTGATCTTTGTAAATTGAGAAAAATTTTACAAATGTTTTAAAGGGATTACGAAAAATATTCAAAATTAAAGATTAAAATTATCTCTGAAAGAATAGATCTTGTTGAAAAGTTAGCTAGAGATGCTTTCGCAAAACTTCATAGTAATATCCAAAAGAAATGTTGCATGTTTAGTGAAAAGCTTCCAAGGTATGGACCGGCAACTGTGGAACAGTTTACAGATGTAATAAGAAATCTTATACATCACTGTGAATATATGGAGGCATAATTGTCCTTTACTTAGTTTCAGCTTAAATTCGATGATCGAGCCCTCATGTAATACTAACTACATCCAATGACTATGACGTCATTGATCAATATTGTATATAAAAAATTAAGTTTTTCGTAAAAAATAATTAATTAAAAAAAATTAAGTACAAATGGCACTAGATCTAGAGATTTCCTTTAAAATGAGTCATTGAACAACTCTGTACGATGTTCCAGTGCCAAGCTATCTGTGGAAAAGAAGAAAGAGAAAAAAATATCCCGTTTGTGGAGAATAACGCGGTTAAAGTCAATTTTCTTGATTTTCAAGCCAATATATTTTCTTTGCTATTCAAGCCAAAAAGCAGTAAGTTTCCTTTATAGGGGTTTCGGACAAGGCAGTTCTAATGGTGTACTTTTTGTTTTGATCTGACTCTTTTTTTAAGGTGTTAGGGGTTTTTATATTTCTTAACATTGGACGTGATCGTCTTTTACTAGGTTGCTAGCTACCGCTGCAACCCGGATTTAATGAAAAGTTTCCAATGTATGGGCCAGTAACTCTGGAGTGGTTTAGAGATGTAATGGAAAATATTAGATATCAATGAGAATATATGGAGGCACAATAGTCCTTTATTTAGTTTCAGCTTTATTCGATGATCGATCTTTTATGTACTAGATCCAACGAAAATGACATCATTTATCGATATTGTACATAAAAAAAGAAGTCTTTTGTAAGAAATTGATTTTATTAAAAATAAAATTAATTACAAATGGCAATATATCTAGACATTTTCTTGAAAATGATCCATTTAAAACTCTCTACCATGTTCCAGTGAGAAGCTATCTGTGGAAAAGAGAAAAAAATACTGCTTAGGCAGAATGCTGTAGTAGCTGCCACTTTTCTTGATTTTAAAGCCAATATATTTCCGTTGCTGTTCAAGCCGAGGTACAGAAGGTTTCCCATTTAAGGGATTTAGACACGGCGGTTCTAATTGTGTCCCTTTTTTTTATCTGGATCTATTTTTAGGAGTTATGGGTTATTATATTTCTTAACATTAGACAAGACCGTCTCTTACTGGGCTGCTAGTTACCACTGTGACCTGGATTTATTAAAGCCTTTTAGGCTTCAACCCGGATCGTGGGTTCAATCCCTCAATTCAATTCAATCCAATTCAAATTATTAAATACTACAATAATTACATTAAAGCACTTAGGCACTAGAGGTCCCAAGAAGGATGGCTTGTGGAAGACCTCGTATCAATTTCAAAATCAAATCAGGGAAGAAAAAAATACAATATCTTGAAAATATAACCACAATACGAAAATATCAACATCAACAAAAAAAAAATAAAAACAGCTGCTACACATTTTCTCCAAACTGCATTTTCCTGTATTTTATTTAAATTTATAACGTGGTTGAAGTCAATTTTCTAGATTTTCAAGCCAATATATTTTCTATGTTATTCAAGCCAAAGGGTGGTAAGCTTCCTTTATAGGGGTTTCGGACAAGGTGGTTCTAATGGTGTACTTTTTGTTTTGATCTGACTCTTTTTTTAGGACTTAGGGGTTTTTATATTTCTTAACAATGGACGTGATCGTCTCTTGCTAGGTTGCTAGCTACCGCTGCAGCCCGGATGTACAAAAATCAAATCTCTTTGAAAAGTCCGCAGCATGAAAAGTCATCAAAAATGCAGGTTTTTGGTGGCAAAATTTATTCTATTTTAGAAAAAAATTATTTTAGTTACTAAAGATTTTTAACCCAATTAATTTCTTTTAAAATGAGCTATTGAACAACTCTCTACGATGTTTCAGTGCCAAGCTATCTGTGGAAAAGAAAGAAAAAAAAGAGAAAGAAAAAATATGCCGTTTGTGGAGAATAACATGATTAAAGTCAATTTTCTTGATTTTCAATCCAATATATTTCCCTTGCTGTTCAAGCCAATTGACAGAAAGTTTCCTTTACAGGGGTTTCGGACAAGGCGGTTCTAATGGTGTACTTTTTGTTTTGATCTGACTTCTTTTTTAGGAGCTATGGTTTTTTATATTTCTTAACTTTGGACGTGATCGTCTCTTACTAGGTTGCTAGCTACCGCTGCAACCTGGATAATTTGACAAGACATAGGTACGTAAGGGCGAGAGTTCGTTCTTCACTATAACAACCAGGATGACATTAGTTACAACTTGGGTTTCGTTTTATGCTATATTATCACAAACAGGAAAAAGCCTACGGCTTTTTCTTCTTTGAAATAGTAAGAGACGAACCTCAAGCAATCAAGTAGCTAACTAAGTCCAATGTATGCAGTGGTATGTTATTCTAATGATCGTCTTTTAATATAAACAGCCATGGTACTGATGAAAATTACATAATCCCTATTTATGTTTCAGTTAACATGGGCTAGGTGTCGTTCTTTATTGTAAAACCGCTGCAACCCGGATAGGTCTAATGTATGCAATGGTTGGTTGTTCCGATGATCGTTTAGAAAATTTTTAAAATCATCTTAATGTATAAGACGTGTTCGTCTAGTGGTTAGGAGCCTATGTTCTAGCTGTACTAACCCAAGTTTGAAAAAAAGCCATTGAAATGAGCCATTTAAAAACTTTAAAATAAGCCATTGAACAACTCTCTACGATGTTCCAGTGCCAAGCTATCTGTGGAATTACTAACCTATGCTATAATTAAGTGGCGTATAAAATTTAGTACAGGCAAGAAGTCGTTCTTTATTATACATTTATGATGAGCTATATCGGTCCTTTATGAAACCTTCTATTATTTCATTTACCATGGGCTAAAGTTCGTTCCTTAATGTTTTCCTATACAGGGGTTTCGGACAAGGTGGTTCTAATGGTGTACTTTTTGTTTTGATCTGACTCCTTTTCTTAGAAACTATGGATTTTATATTTCTCAACATTGGACGTGATCGCCTCTTACTAGGTTCCTAGCTACCGCCCCAACCCGGACTACCTATTATTCTTTTTTCTTGGGTTTGTTTTAGTAATCTTTATCATTATCACACCTTTCCTTGCTCCTTTGTTTGGCTGTCTCAATTTTTGCATGTCTATAAGCTTCATCATCATAATAACGCTGTTTGTCACTATCAATTTTTGCATCTCGATACGCCTTGTCGGTTGAATACCTTTGCTTTTCAATTTTTAAGATGCTATCTCTGTTTTTTCTGTATTATTTTGAAAACAAAAGTAGATGAAATTAATTAGCTAATTTGACAAGCCATAGTAGGTAACTAAGGGCAAGAGTTTGTTCTTTTTTCATACTGTTTTTTTTCGTACTGGAGTACAAGAGTTTTTTCATACTGGTATCAAAACCAGTATGACGTCAGTTACAACTTGGGGTTCCTTTTATGCTATATCCTTACAAACAAGAAAAAAGCCTACGGCTTTTTCTTCTTTGAAATGCAACCTGGATTATCATTACAAACAGGAAAAAAGCCTACGGCTTTTTCTTCTTTGAAATAGTAAGAGACGAAGCTCAGGGAACTACCCCTGGATCCACCGTATATCAGTTACTATGGATGAGATATCGTTCTTTACTGTATAGACTCTTCAATTTGTATTTTGTCCTTATCTGCTCGCAACTGTCACAATGCATTGTGGGGTATACATCCCTGATGTTAGCTACCTTATAAAGGCTCTCACCAAATAATTTTACTTTTGTATTTTCATCCACAGAAACTCTAATATTGCTATCACCGTAGATGAAGTCTTGACTATTATTACGACAGAGTCTACTTGACACTTCTTCTATATAATGACTTAGTTCCTTGTACGAGCCCTCGACTTTTAGTAGATTAATATGTTGTATAATCTTACATTTTGATACTGCCTTATATACGCTATTAATGAAACAGTTCAAGACAGGAAAATGTGGAGCTAGTGCCTTTAGAGAACGACATCCCTCATTTGGGTGACAGTATAACGAATGCCCATGCTTTCTTGTGTCCCTGTAATTGATTTCACAATAATCCAAGCCGCCAAGGTAGAAATTAACCACTTTGTCAGTTGAAAATTTTAATGCTATATTTTTTTCAAGGATATCAAAAAGAATTTGACATAACTCAATATCAGTCGGATAGAGCTTGCAGATAACAGTGTGACATTTCCAAGTAACCTGCTGCCCAATTTTTGGTTTTGAATGTTTACTCAGATTGTTATAGGTGACTTAAGTCATCATAGTTTCCTTGTCAGATCTAGATTCAGAGCATTTTTCAATAGTTGTCTCGTACTTTTCAGGACAGTTTGTTCTACTACACAGAGAATTTTTTGCCAAATATTCAGTAGAACTAAAAGAACTGTATAAACACAGTTAGAAATACTTTTTTCTTGAATCGGTGTTCCAGGAATTTGTTCTAAATCATTAGTCTTACAAACACATATACTAATAACCCTAACAGGCTCGTTTTCGCCATAATTGAAAACATTGCTTTTCCTTCGCTGTTGATAGGTATGTTTGTATATATATTTTTATTGCTGCTACATAAACTGCAATTGCTCCTTCCAAAATTAATATACGAATTTTCTAAGAAGTACGCCTCCGTATATTCACTGTGTTGTCGAACATTTTCCATTGCATCTATAAACTGTTCCGCAGTTGCCAATCCATACCTTGGAAGCTTTTCATTAAACTGACAACATTTCTTTTGGATATTACTATGAAGCTTTGCCAAAGCATTTCTAGCCGACTTTTCAACAGCATTCGCTCTTTCAAACAGAATTTTAATCTGTAATTTTGAATAATTTTCGTGATCCTGGTAAAACATGCGTAAAATGTTTCTCAATTTACGAAGATCAGCCTGCATTTTTGCCATCTTCTTGTATTTCTAAATGTAATTTTTCCCTTTGTCCTCATGTGTTCTTCGGTACAACATCGCAGAGAATTTATTGTTTTCATTATAGCTTTTGTCACCGCAGTATCTGCCCATTATTCTGGTAGCAACTTTTTTCTTATACATTTTTCGGTAATATTCATCATTGTTATAACGCTCCTTGATCTTTTGTCTAGCCTGTTCAATTGTTGCATCTCTATAAAGTTTATCATTTTGATAACGCCCCTTGATGTTTTGTTTGGCTGTCTGAATTTTTACTTCTCGATACACCTGGACGGTTGAATACCTTTGCTTTTCTTTTTTCTTATATTCGATTCGGTAATCTTCATCATTATTATACCGTTCCTTGATCTTTTGTTTGGCTGTCTCAATTTTTGCATGTCTATAATCTTCATCATTGTGATAACACATCTTGCTGTTTTGTTTTGTTCTCTCAATTTTTACTTCTCGATACGCCTGGTCGGTTGAATACCTTTGCTTTTCTCTTTTCAAGATACTATCTCTGTTGTTTGTGTAGTACTGTCTTTTTAACTTGGGTATAGCTTGCTTTGATCTAACCATTATCTAATTATGAATGAGACCATTTACAGTTCTGACGCTTCTTAAGTAGTAATTATGACGACACGGCGTAATGATTTTATTTCATGACGTCTTGGCGCAATGATATTACTTCATGACGTCTTCAGAAACCATAACATAATATCGTGTTTTTCATTCACGTCATAGCTCTAATATAAAACTATGACGACATTCATTATTTATCTAGTAAGGTTTCAGGCAAGGTAGTTCTATTGATGTACTTTTGTTTTGATCTGACTCTATTTTTAGGAGTTTTGGGTTTTTATATTTCTTAGCATTGGACTGATCGTCTCTTGCTAGGTTGCTAGCTACTGCTGCAACCCAGATTCACATATAAATTATTTATGAGAGGCAGCCTGGCCGACTGGTCCAAGGCACTGGTGTTAGCCACCAGTCTCTTCGGAAGCGTGGGTTCAAATCTTACCGCTGGTATAATGTTTGAAATACTACAGCATGAAAAGACATCAAAAATGCAGTTTTTTGTTGAAAAATTTATTCTCTTTTAGAAATAATTTATTTTAGTTACTATAGATTTTTAACTCAATTAATTTCCTTTAAAATGAGCCATTGAACAACTCTCTACGATGTTCCAGTGCCAAGCTATCTGTGGAAAAGAAAGAAAAAGAAAAAAATATCCCGTTTAGGCAGAATGTTGTAGTAGCTGCCACTTTTCTTGATTTTCAAGCCAATATATTTCCCTTGCTTTTCAAGCCAAGGGACTGAAAGTGTCCTATACAGGGGTTTCTGACAAGGCGGTTCTAATGGTGTACTTTTTGTTTTGATCTGACTCCTTTTTTAGGAACTATGGTTTTTTATATTTTTTAACATTGGACGTGATCGTCTCTTACTAGGTTGCTAGCTACCGCTGCAACCCGGAAACATTGACCAATATTGTATATAAAAAATTTGGTTTTTCGTAAAAAATAATTAATTTAAAAAAATTAAGTACAAATAGCACTAGATCTAGAGATTTCCTTTAAAATGAGCCATTGAACACTCTCTACGATGTTCCAGTGCCAAGCTATCTGTTCAAAAGAAGAAGAAGAAGAAAGAAAAAATATCCCGTTTATGCAGAATAACGTGGTTAAAGTCAATTTTCTTGATTTTCAAGCCAATATATTTTCTTTGTTGTTCAAGCCAAAGGGTGGTAAGTTTCCTTTATAGGGTTTTCGGACAAGACGGTTCTAATGGTGTACTTTTTGTTTTGATCTGACTCTTTTTTTTAGGAGTTAGGGGTTTTTATATTTCTTAACATTGAACGTGATCGTCTCTTGCTAGGTTGCTAGCTACCACTGGAACCCGGAGTGCTAGCTACCGCTGCAACACGGATACTTGAACAATGAGTGAGGGGTTAGTGACTCAAGGTACACTCCCTATTGGCTTGATTTGAGTATTGCATAGGGCCGGAATAAATACAGTTGCAACCCTGATAACAAATATGAAAATATTACAAACAGGAAAAAGCCTACGGCTTTTTCTTCTTTGAAATAGTAAGAGACGAGCAACCTGGATTGACAACCCAGATTTAGGAGTTATGGGTTTTTATATTTCTTAAAATTAGACATGATCGTCTTTTACTAGGTTGCTAGCTACCGCTTCAACCCGGTTGCCTATGCAAGTTAGTATAGGCAGGAGTTCGTTTTTTATTGTAATTTTTAGGAGTTTTGGGTTTTTATATTTCTTAACATTGGATGGGATCGTCTGTTACTAGGTTGCTGCAACCCGGATGATGAAATAAAAATATGCATATGGATGTTAAATCATTGTGTTTTCTAATCCCATATGGTCTAGTGTATAGGATAGCTGGCTCTCATCTAGCAGGCCCGGTTCAATCCTCAGCATGGGAAAATTTTTAATCCTTTAATCTTCGTACACTCGAAGCTCTGAACCTTTCGTCCTTTATGTAAAATATAACAAAAACCTAATTGACAAATACCGTTTATGATGAACTATATCGGTCTTTTATGTAACTATAAAGTTTATCATTTTGATAACGCTTCTTGATATTTTGTCTAGCCTGCTCAATTGTTGCTTCTCTATAAAGTTCATCATTTTGATAACGCCCCTTGATGTTTTGTTTGGCTGTCTCAATTATTACTTCTCGATACACCTGGTCGGTTGAATATCTTTGCTTTTCTTTTTTCTTATATTTGATTCGGTAATCTTCATCATTGTGATAGCGCTCCTTGATCTTTTGTTTGACTGTCTCAATTTTTGCATATCTATAATCTTCATCATTATGATAACACATCTTGCTGTTTTGTTTGATTACTTCTCGATACGCCTGGTCGGTTGAATACCTTTGCTTTTTTCTTTTCGAGATACTATCTCTGTTTTTTTCGTAGTACAGTTTTTTCAACTTGCGTGTTGCTTGCTTTGATCTAACCATTATGTATTCACGAATGAGACCATTTACAGTTTTGACGTTTTTTATAGAGTAATTAAGACGTCACGGCGTAATGATTTTATTTCATGAAGTCATGGCGCAATGGTATTATTTCATGACGTCTTTAGAAACAACAATATAATTTCGTGTTTTTCTAATCACGTCATAGCTCGTGTTTTTCTAGACAATAATATTGAGATATGTACTTTACGGGTTACAAACCAAAAAAAGTTTGGTTCCAGGATACAATAATAAATTTGAACTGAGATGAAAAAAATTTTTCTTCCAGGAGACAAAAAGCAAAACTAATTTTAGAATTTTCATGTATTTTTGTTGTTTAAATTAAAAAATTACTAATACTGATTAGTCATCATAAATATTTTTGAAGTTTACATAATAATTTTAGAGATTAATCAAAAAAAGAAAATTTTGTTTACAGGAGTTTCTGTTACTATTGAGACAAGTAGCTATTATTACTATAGAGTTCATTACCATGAACTGTTTTATTGCTTCAAAATTCAAATATCTTTGAAAAGACTGCAGTATGAAAATACATCAAAAATGCAATTTTTTTGACAAAATCGATTCTACTTTAAAAAGTATTTTATTTTTAATTACAAAAGTGACTAGATGTTGCAATTTCCTTTAAAATGAGCTATTATACAGCTGTCTATGATTTTCCAGTGCCCAGCTAGCTGAGGAGAAAAATCAAGCGGAAAGAAAAAAATATCCCGTTTGTGGAGAATAGGGTGGTAAAAGTCTATTTTCTTGATTTTCAAGCCAATATATTTTCTTTGTTATTCAATCCAAAGGGCGGTAAGTTTCCTATATAGAGGATTTGGACAAGGCAGATTTAATGGTGTACTTTTTGTTTTGATCTGACTCTTTTTTTAGGAGTTGGGGGGGTTTTATATTTCTTAACATTGGAGGTGATCGTCTCTTACTAGGTTGCTATCTACCGCTGCAACCCAGATGCTATCTACCGCTGCAACCCAGATTATTTCAAAACGTCATGGCGCAATGGTATTATTTCATGATGACGTCTTCAGAAACAACAACATAATGACGTTTTTTTCTATTCACGTAATAGGTGTAATATAAACCTATGACGACATTCATTATTTATCTAGTAGGGTTTCAGACAAGGTGGTTCTAATGATGTACTTTTGCTTTGATCTGAGTCTATGTTTAGGAGTTTTGGGTTTTTATATTTTTTAGCATTGGACTGATCGTCTCTTACTAGGTTGCTAGCTACTGCTGCAACCCAAATTCCCATATATATTAGGCAGAATGTTGTAGTAGCTGCCACTTTTCTTGATTTTCAAGCCAATATATTTCCCTTGCTGTTCAAGCCAAGGGACAGAAATTTTACTGTACAGGAGTTTTATAATAAGGCGGTTCTAATGGTGCACTTTTTGTTTTGATCTGACTCTTTTTTTAGAAGTTTGGGGTTTTTATATTTCTTAGCATTGGACGTGATCGTCTCTTACTAGGTTGCTACCGCTGCAACCCGGATAACTACGCCAATATAGTTTCCTATATAAGTTTTCTACACCTTACACTTACACCTTATATCGAAACCCAGATTTGGAAACTTTTACCTATGATGACTTATTAAGGAAACTAATCAAAATTAATTTATTCTATACTATCTTATCTAAAGATAAGTGTGTGTTGCGTCATCCTCCATATAATGATTCCTTTTAATACTTTAGTTACCATGGGCTACAGTACATTATATTAATGTAATTTAAATGAACTGAATCGAGCTTTTATGTAATTATTAATTTCAATATTTTAGATACTATACGCAAAAGTTTGCTCCTTATTATAACTACCACTTGGACCCAGGTTTTAAATTACAAACAGGAAAAAGGCTACGGCTTTTTCTTCTTTGGAATAGTAAGAGACGATCCTTAAATAATCAGACAGCTAACTAGGTTAATAATTTGTTCTTTAACATAAACTTCATTAATCGGATATTTTAATATATCCTATATGGTCTAGAGGTCGGGATAGCTCTCACTCAGGTGGCTTGAGTTCAATTTCCGTATAGGAAATTTTTACTTATGATGATTTCTTAAGGAACATAATTAAAATCTCTTAATGTGATAAAAATAATTTGTTTTAATTACAGAAGGTTATTAACCCCATTAATTTCCTCTAAAATGAGCCATTGAACAACTCTCCACTATGTTCCAGTGCGAAGCTATCTGTTGAATTACTAACCTATATTATAATTAAGTGGCGTATAAAATTTATTATAGGCAAGAGGTCGTTCTTTATTATAAATGCGTAAAATGTTTCTCTATTTACGAAGATTTGCCTACATTTTTGCCACCTTCTTGTATTTCTTAATGTAATTTTTCCTTTGTCCTTATGTGTTCTTCGGTACAACCTCGCAGAGAATTTATGTTTTTCATTATAGCTTTTGTCACCCCAGTATCTACCCATTATTCTGGTAGCAACTTTTTTCTTATATTTTTTTGGTAATCTTCATCATTGTGATAATGCTCCTTGATCTTTTGTCTAGCCTGCTCAATTGTTGCTTCTCTGTAATCTTCATCATTATCATACTATTCCTTACTCTTTTGTTTGGCTGTCTCAATTTTCACATGTCTATAAATTACATCATTATAATAACGCTGTTTGTCACTATCACTTTTCGCATCTCGATACACCTTGTCAGTTGAATACCTTTGCTTTTCTCTTTTCAAGATGTTGTCTCTGTTTTTTGTATAGTGTTTTTTTAAATTACGTATAATAACTCCTATAGAAGAAATCTTATTACAAAGCAAGAAATAATATTTCCATCTTCTTAACATTTCTTATGACTCGTATCGAGTATCCATAACCTAACAAAAAGTAAAACTAATTTTTAAATTTTCAGGTATTTTGTTAGTTTGAATGAAAAGATTAAAATTATTGCTCAGATATCATAAATATTTTTGCAGTTTACATAATAACTTTAGCGATACTAAACTGAAAAATAAAAAAAATTAAAAAATGGAATTTTTTAGTCTGAAACTAAATAGTCAATCCCATATCGATTAGCTAAAACCTAACCGAAAATAAAACTAATTTTAAGATTTTAAGGTATTTTTCTAGCTTGTATTGAAATATTCAAACTATTGCTAGGATACCATGGATATTTTTGCAGTTTACACAAGCTGCAAAGAACGCACAGGCTGATCTTTGTAAATTAAGAAAAATTTTACAAATGTTTTACCGGGATTACGAAAAATATTCAAAATTAAAGATTAAAATTATCTCTTATAGAATAGATTTTGTTGAAAAGTCAGTTAGAGATGCTTTCGCAAAACTTCATAGTAATATCCAAAAGAAATGTTGCATGTTTAGTGAAAAGCTTCTAAGGTATGGACCGGTAATTGTGGAACAGTTTACAGATGTAATGGGAAATCTTATACATGACTGTCAATATATGGAGGCATAATTATCTATTTCTCAGTTTCAGCTTAAATTCGATGATCGAGCCCTTATGTAATAAATATATCCAACGACTATGACGTCATTGATCAATATTGTATATAAAAAATTAAGTTTTTCGTACAAAATAATTAATTAAAAAAAAATTAAGTGCAAAAGGCGCCAGATCTAGAGATTTCCTTTAAAATGAGCCATTGAAAAAATCTCGAGTGCCAAGCTAAATGTTCGAGTGCCAAGCTATCTGTGGAAAAGAAGAAAGAAAAAAATATCGCGTTTGTGGAGAATAACGTGGTAAAAGTCAATTTTCTTGATTTTCAAGCCAATATATTTTCTTTGTTATTCAAGCCAAAGGGCGGTAAGTTTCCTTTATAGGGGTGTCGGACAAGGCGGTTCTAATGCTGTACTTTTTGTTTTGATCTGACTGTTTTTTTAGGAGTTAGGGGTTTTTATATTTCTTAACATTGGACGTGATCGTCTCTTACTATTCTTTACTGTAACATCTAACTAAGCCCAATATATGCAATGGCATGCTCTTCAAATGATCGTCTTTTAATTAGGTTGCTAGCTACCGCTACAACCAGGAACTATTTAAAAAAATATTTTATATTTCATTACAGAAGGAACTAGATGTAGCAAGTTACTATGGAGACGAGTCGCCTTTACTATAATAAACTACCCCTGGAACCATCATATATCAGTTACTTTGGATGCGAAATCGTTATTTACTATAAAAATCCATGATACCGACGATACTTACAACATTCCAATTTACAGTATCGATCTCTTATGTATAATTACAAACAGTAAAAAGCCTACGGCTTTTTTTTCTTGGAAATAGTAAGAGACGAACCTCAAACAATCAAGTAGCTAACTAATTCCAATGTATGCAATTGTTTGTTATTCCAATGATAGTCTTTTAATGTAAAAAACTAATTTTTGAATTTTCAGGTGTTTTGTTAGTTTGAATGAAAAGATTAAAATTATTGCTCAGATATCTTAAATACTTTTGCAGTTTACATAATAACTTTAGCGATTCTAAACTGAAAAATAAAATATATTAAAAAAATGAATTTTTTGGTCTGAAAAAAGATAGTAAATACCACATCGGGTATTTCGAAACTAACCAAAAATAAAACTAATTTTAACATTTTAAGGTATTTTTCTAGCTTAAATTAAAATATTCGAACTATTGCTCGGATACCATGGATATTTTTGCAGTTTACACAAGCTACAAAGAACGCACAGGCTGATCTTTGTAAATTGAGAAAAACTTTACGAATGTTTTGCCAGGATTACCAAAAATATTCAAAATTAAAGATTGAATTTATCTCTGAAAGAATGGATTTTGTTGAAAAGTCAGCTAGAGATGCTTTCGCAAAACTTCATAATAATATCCAAAAGAAATGTTGCACGTTTAGTGAAAAGCTTCCAAGGTAGGGACCGGCAATTGTGGAACAGTTTTCAGATATAATCGAAAATCTTATACATCACTGTGAATATATGGAGGCATAATCGTCCTTTACTTAGTTTCAGCTTACATTCGATGATCGAGCCTTTATGTAATACAAACTACATCCAACGACTATGACGTCATTGATCAATATTGGATATAAAAAATTTAAGCTTTTCGTAAAAGATAATTAATTTTTAAAAGAAAATTAAGTAGAAATGGCACTAGATCTAGAGATTTCCTTTAAAATGAGCCATTGAACAACACTCTACAATATTCCAGTGCCAAGCTATCTGTGGAAGAGAAGAAGAAGAAGAAAGAAAAATATCCCTTTTGTGGAGAATAACGTGGTTAAAGTCAATTTTCTTGATTTTCAAGCCAATATATTTTCTTTGTTATTCAAGCCAAAGGGCGGTAAGTTTTCTTTATAGGGTTTCCGGACAAGGAGGTTCTAATGGTGAACTTTTTGTTTTGATCTGACTCTATTTTTAGGAATTAGGGGTTTTTATATTTCTTAGCATTGAACTGATCGTCTCTTACCAGAATGTTAGCTACTGCTGCAACCTGGATTCAAATATATAGTTATAAGAGGCAGCATGGCCGAGTGATCAAAGGCGAATGGTGTTAGCCACCAGTCTCTTCGGAGGTGTGGGTTCAAATCTTACCGCTGGTATACGATTATGATTCATGTACAAAAATTAAATATCTTTGAAAAGACTGCAGTATGAAAAGATATAAAAAATGCAGTTTTTAGTGTTAAAATTTATTCTCTTTTAGAAATAATTAATTTTAGTTACAAAAGATTTTTAACCCAATTATTTTCCTTTAAAATGAGTCATTGAACAAATCTCTACGATGTTCCAGTGCCAAGCTATTTGTGGAAAAGAAAAAAAGTGAAAGAAAAAAATATGCCGTTTAGACAGAATGTTGTAGTAGCCGCCACTTTTCTTAATTTTCAAGCCAATATATTTCTCTTGCTGTTCAAGCAAAATAACAAAAAGTTTATTATACAGGGGTTTTGGACAAGTCAATACCGAAGGAACTCTATGTAGCAAGTTACTATTGAGACGAGTTGCCTCTATTATAAACTACCCCGGAAACCATCATATATCAGTTACTATGGATGAGAGATCGTTCTTTACTATAAAAACCCATGATACCGACGATACTTACAAAATTCCATTTTACAGTATCGATCTCTTATGTATAATTACAAACACAAAAAAGCCTAAGGCTTTTTCTTCTTTGAAATAGTAAAAGACGAACCTCAAACAATCAAGTAGCTAACTAATTCCAATGTATGCAATTGTTTGTTATTCCAATGATCGTCTTTTAATGTAAAAAACTAATTTTTAAATTTTCAGGTATTTTGTTAGTTTGAATGAAAAGATTAAAATTATTGATCAGATATTATAAATATTTTTGTAGTCTACGTAATAACTTTAGCGATTCTAAACTGAAAAATAAAAGATATTAAAAAATTGAATTCTTTGGTCTGAAAATACATAGTAAATCTCACATCGGGTAGTTAGAACCTTACAAAAAATAACACTAATTTTAACATTTTAAGGTATTTTTCTAGCTTGAATTAAAATATTCGAACTATTGCTCGGATACCATGGATATTGTTGCAGTTTATACATTGATCAATATTTTATATAAAAAATTAAGTTTTAAGTAAAAATAATTAATTAAAAAAATTAAGTACAAATAGCACTAGATCTAGAGATTTCCTTTAAAATGAGCCACTGAACAACTCTCTACGATGTTCCAGTGCCAAGCTATCTGTGGAAAAGAAGAAAGAAAGAAAAAAATCCTGTTTGTGGAGAATAACGTGGTTGAAGTCAATTTTCTTGATTTTCAAGCCAATATGTTTTCTTTGTTATTCAAACCAAAGGACGGTAAGTTTCCTTTATAGGGCTTTCGGACAAGGTGGTTCTAATAGTGCACTTTTTGTTTTGATCTGACTCTTTTTTTAGGAGTTTGGGGTTTTAATATTTCTTGACATTGGACGTGATTGTCTCTTACAAGGTTGCTAGCTACCGCTGCAACCGGGATAAAATGTTTCTCAATTTACGAAGATCAGCCTGCATTTTTGCCATCTTCTTGTATTTCTGAATGTAATTTTTCCCTTCCTCCTAATGTGTGCTTTGGTACAACCTCGCAGAGAATTTAATTTTTTCATTATAGCTTTTGTCACACCAGTATCTACCCATTATTCTGGTAGCAACTTTTTTCTTATATATTTTTCGGTAATTTAACCATTATGTTTTCATGAATGAGACTATTTACAGTTTTGACGTTTCTTATATAGTAATTATGACGTCACGGCGTAATGATTTTATTTCATGACATCATGGCGTTATGATATTTCATGACGTCTTCAGAAACAACAACTTCATGTCGTGTATTTCTATTCAAGTCATAGCTCTAATATAAAACTATGACGACATTCCTTATTTATCTAGTAGGGTTTTAGACAAGGTAGTTCTAATGATGTACTTTTGTTTTGATCTGACTATTTTTTTCGGAGTTTTGGGTTTTATATTTCTTGACATTGGACTGATCGTCTCTTACTAGGTTGCTAGCTACTGCTGCAACCAAGATTTAAATATATATAATAATGAGAGGCAGCCTGACCCAGTGGTCCAAGGCAATGGTGTTTGCCACCAGTCTCTTCGGAGGCGTGGGTTCAAATCTCACCGCTGGTATTATATTTGAAAGACTTCAGTGTGAAAAGACGTCAAAAATGCAGTTTTTGGTGGAAAAATTTATTCTCTTTTAGAAATAATTTATTTTAGTTACTATAGGTTTTTATCCCAATTAATTTCCTTTAAAATGAACCATTGAACAACTATCTACGATGTTCCAGTGCCAAGCTATCCTTGGAAATAAAGAAAAAAAGAGAAAAAAATGTCATCTGTGGTGAGCTCTGTAGTAGCTGCCACTTTTCTTGATTTTCAAGCCAATATATTTCCCTTGCTGTTCAAGCTAAGGGAGAGAAATTTTACTACACAGGGTTTTCGGAAACGGCGGTTCTAATATTGTACATTTTGTTTTGATCTGACTTACTTTTTAGGAGCTATGGGTTTTTATATTTCTTAACAATGGACGTGATCGTCTCTTACTTGGTTGTTAGCTACCGCTGCAACCCGGATTAGAAAATTTTTTATTTACTAAGGGCAACAGTTCGTTCCTAAATATAAAAACTAACATAATCGCCATTTATAATTAATCAGAACAATTCCTAATATAATTTTTAGTGTGCTAACGAAATTTTTATCATTTCTTATAAGTAACTCATATTTTATAAGTCTTTGATAGTCCGTTGGTGAACACTAATACTTGTTACGCGGGCGAATGGGTTCGATGCCCGGTCGGGGAGAAATTTTATTATGTTGAATTAAAATCGCTTAATTTAAAAATTAAATAGGCTAGAGGTCAATTTTTACTATAACTTTAGTTGCTATGGACTAAAGATCGTTCTTTAATGTGTAATTTCAGGTATTTTGTTAGTTTGAATGCAAAGATTAAAATTATTGCTCTGATATCATAAATATTTTCACAGTTTACATTGTAACTTTAGCGATTCTAAACTGAAAAATAAAATATCTTAAAAAATGGAATTTTTTGGTCTGAAACTACATAGTCAATCCCACATCGGGTAGTTAGAACCTAACCAAAAATAAAACCAATTTTAACATTTAAAGGTATTTTTCTAGCTTGTATTGAAATGTTCAAACTATTGCTCGGATACCATGGATATTTTTGCAGTTTACACAAGCTGCAAAGAACGCACAGGCTGATCTTTGTAAATTGAGAAAAATTTTACGAATGTTTTACCGGAATTACGAAAAATATTCAAAATTAAAGATTAAAATTATCTTACCAGGATTACGTTGAAAAGTCAGCTTGAGATGCTTTCGCAAAACTTCATAGCAATATCCAAAAGAAATGTTGCATGTTTAGTGACAAGCTTCCAAGGTTTGGACCGGCAACTGTGGAACAGTTTACAGATGTAATGGGAAATCTTATACATCACTGTGAATATATGGAGGCATAATTGTCCTTTACTTAGTTTCAGCTTAAATTCGATGATCGAGCCTTTATGTAATAACATGTTTCTCAATTTACGAAGATCAGCTGGTGTTTTGGCCATCTTCTTGTATTTTTGAATGTAATTTTTTCCTTTGTCCTTATGCGTTCTTCGGTACAACCTCACAGCGAATTTAATTTTTTTATTATGGCTGTTGTCACCCCAGTAACGCTCTTTTATGTTTTGTTTGGCTCTCTCAATTTTTACTTCTTGATACACCTGGTCAGTTGAACTCCTTTGCTTTTCTTTTTTCTTATATTTAATTTGGTAATCTTCATCATTGTGATGCCTGCTCAATTGTTGATTCTTTGCAATCTTCATCATTATGATACAGTTCCTTGCTCTTTTTTTGGCTGTCTCAATTTTCACATGTCTATAAACTACATCATTACAATAATGCTGTTTGTAGCTTGCTTTGATCTAACCATTACATAATCATGAATGAGACAATTTACATTTTTGTAATTTTTATATAGTAATTAAGACGTCATGGCGTAATTATTTTATTTCATGACATCATGGCGTAACGATATTACTTCATGACGTCTTTAGAAACAAAAAAATGATTTCGTGTTATTTTATTCACGTCATAGCTCTAATATTAAACTATGACGACATTCATCATTTATGTAATAGGGTTTCAGACAAGGTGGTTCTAATGACTTACTTTTGTTTTGATCTGACTCTATTTTTAGAAGCTTTGGGTTTTTATATTTCTTAGCATTGGCATTATTGTCTCTTATTAGGTTGATTGCTACTGCTGCAACCCGGATTCACATATTTAGTTATGAGAGGCAGCTTGGCCTAATGGTCCAAGGCGCTGGTGTTAGCCACCAGTCTCTTTGGAGGCATGGGTTCAAATCTTACCGCTAGTATACGATTATGATTTATGTGTACAAAAATCAAATATATTTGAAAAGATTGCAGTATGAAAAGACATCAAAAATGCAGTTTTTAATTGAAAATGTATTATCTCTTAGAAATGATTTATTTTAGTTACAGAAGATTTTTCACCCAATTAATTTCCTTTAAAATCAGCCATTGAACAATTCTCTACGATGTTCCAGTGCCAAACTATTTGTGGAAAATCAGAAAGAAAAAAGAAAAAAAGGAAAAAATATACTGTTTAGGCACAAGGTGGTTCTAATGATGTACTTTTGTTTTGATCTGACTCTACTTTTGCTTTTGATCTGGTCTGAATTCTTGGTTTTTATATTTCTTAGGATTGGCCTGATCGTCTCTTACTAGAAAACCAATAAAACCCTATTTTCAAAGTTTAGAAAGAGTTACGACGTGAATAGAAAAACATGAAATTATATTGTTGTTTCTGAAGACGTCATGAAATAATACCATTGCACCATGACGTCATGAAATAAAATCATTACGCCTTGACGTCATAATTACTATACAAGAAACATCAAATCTGTAAATGGTCTCATTCATAAATAAATAATCGTTAGTTGTTTGTTCTTTACTAGGTTTCAGCTATATCCGATGAAAGTTATGCTATAAGAGATCATAAAACATTTAATTAGCTTCCTATATATATCTCATATGGTTTAGTGGTTTAGGGTAGTTGGCTTTCAATTAAGTGTCTTGGGTTCGAATCCCGGTGTGGGAATTATTTTTAAATAAAATTAGATGAAATTAATTAGCTAATTTGACATGACATAGTATGTAACTAAGGGCAAGAGTTTGTTCTTTACTATAACAACCTGGATGACGTCAGTTATAACTTGGAATTCGTTTTATGCTATATCATTACAAACAGGAAAAAGCCTACGGCTTTTTCTTCTTTGAAATAGTAAGATACGAACCACAAGTAACTACCCCTGGAACCACCATATATCAGTTACTATGCATGAGCGATCGTTTTTTACTGTAAATGTAACTACACCTGGAACCACCATATAATCAGTTATTCTTTACTGTAAAATGGTATGATGAAATAATAATATGCATATGGTTCCTAAATCATGCTGTTTTATAGTCCAATATGGTGTAGCGGATAGGATAGCTGGGTTTCATCCAGAAGGCCCGGGTTCGATTCCCGGTATTAGAAAATTTTTAACTCTATAATCTTCAAACATTAGAAGCTCTAAACCTTTTATAATTTATAATGAACCACATCGATCCCTTATCTAATTACTAGGCTGCTAGCTACCGCTTCAACTCGGATTGAAATAGTAAGACACGAACCACAAGTAACTATCCGTGGAACCACCATATATCAGTTACTATGCATGAGCGATCGTTCTTTACTGTAAGTTCATTTAAAAGGAGCCATTACACAGCTCTTTATTATGACCACGAACTGTTTGATTTAATACTTCAGTTACTAAGGGTTAAAGTTCGTTCCTTATTGTAACATTCTAGCTAAAATACTGAAGATAATATGAATGAACCACAGTGTTCAGTTTCTTTGGACTTGAGTTCGTTTTTTAACTATAAATACAAACAGGAAAAAGCCTACGGCTTTTTCTTCTTTTAAATAGTAAGAGACGAAACTCAAACAATCAAGTAGCTAACTAAGTCCAATGTATGGAATGGTTTGTTATTTCAGTGATCGTCTTTTAATGTAAAAATATAAATAATGTAATCTTAACTATAGTAAAGTTGCGTATGTAAGTTAGTATAGGGAAGAGTTCGATCTTTATTATAAAATTCAAATATGTTTGAAAAGACTGCAGTATGAAAATACATCAAAAATGTAATTTTTTTGACAAAATTGATTCTACTTTAAAAAGTATTTTATTTTTAATTACAAAAGTGACTAGATGTTGCAATTTTCTTTAAAATGAGCTATTATAAAGCTCTCTATGATTTTCCAGTGCCCAGCAAGTTGAGGAGGAAAATCAAGCGGAAAGAAAAAAATATCCCGTTTGTGGAGAATAAGTTGGTTAAAGTCAATTTTCTTGATTGTCAAGCCAATATTTTTTCTTTGTTATTCAAGCCAAAGAGTGATAAGTTTCATTAATAGGGGTTTTGGACAAGTTGGTTCTAATGGTGTAATTTTTGTTTTGATCTGACTCTTTTCTCAGGAGTTAGGGGTTTTTATATTTCTTAACATTGGACGTGATCGTCTCTTGCTAGGTTGCTATGTACCGCTGCAACCCAGATCAAGTAACTATCTCTGTTTTTTTGTAGTACTGTTTTTTTAACTTGCGTGTAGCTTGCTTTGATCTAACCATTATGTATTCATGAATGAGACCATTTACAGTTCTGACATTTCTTATATAGTAATTATGACGTCACGGCGTAATGATTTTATTTCTTGACGTCATGGCGCAATGGTATTTTTTCATGACGTCTTCAGAAACCACAATATAATGTCGTGTTTTTCTATTCACGTCATAGCTCTAATATAAAACTATGACGACATTCATTATATATCTAGTAGGGTTTCAGACAAGGTAGTTCTAATGATGTACTTTTGTTTTGATCTGACTTTATTTTTAGAAGTTTTGGGTTTTCATATTTCTTAGCATGGGACTGATCGTCTCTTACTAGGTTGCTAGCTACTGCTGCAACCCAAAATTCACATGTATATTTATTTATGAGTGGCAGCCTGACCGAGTGGTCCAAGGCACTGCTGTTAGCAACCAGTCTCTTTAGAGGCTTGGGTTCAAATCTTACCGCTGGTATTATGTTTGAAAGACAGCAGTGTGAAAAGACATCAAAAATGCACTTTTTTGTGTAAAAATTTGTTCTCTTTTAGAAATAATTTATTTTAGTTAAAAAAAGATTTTTAACCCAATTAATTTAGTTTAAAGTGAGCCATTGAACAACTATCTACGATGTTTCAGTGCCAAGCTATCTCTGGATACAAAGAAAAAAGAAAAAAAAATATCCCGTTTAGGCAGAATGTTGTAGTACTTGCCACTTTTCTTGATTTTCAAGCCAATATATTTCACCTGCTGTTCAAGCCAAGGGACAGAATGTTTCCTATACAGGGGTTTCGGACAAGGCGGTTCTAATGGTGTACTCTTTGTTTTGATCCGACTCCTTTGTTAGGAACTATGGGATTTTATATTTCTTAACATTGGACGTGATCGTCTCTTACTAGGTTGCTAGCTTCCGCTGCAACCCAGATTATGTCCCACTATACAAGTTTGTATAGGCAAGAGTTCGTTTTTTATTGTAATTTTGTTTTGATCTGACTCTATGTTTAGGAGTTCTGGGTTTTTATATTTCTTAGCATTGGACTGATCGTCTCTCACTAGGTTGCTAGCTTCCCGTTCCCGTGCCAAACTATCTGTGGAAAAGAAAAAGAAAATATGCCGTTTGTGGAGAATAACGTAGTTAAATTCAATTTTCTTGGTTTTCAAGCCAATATATTTCCCTTGCTGTTCAAGCCAAATGACAGAAAGTTTCCCATACATGGGTTTCGGAAAAAGCGGTTTTAATGGTGTACTTTTGTTTTGATCTGACTCCTTTTTTAGGAGCTATGGGTTTTTTATTTCTTAACATTGGACTTGATCATCTCTTACTAGGTTGCTAGCTACCGCTGCAACCCGGATAACCTATACTATAATTAAGTAGTGTATAAAATTTAGAATAGGCAAGAGGTCGTTCTTTATTGTAATGGCTTTTTACGGTTTGTACCATGAGCCAAGCAGTCAAGGATATCATATAATTCTGTTCGTTCCTTTGTAGGACGAGGAAAGCCAAACTTACAATATGTAACCCATCTCCCTCTTTTTCTCTTATATTTTCTTTGACAGTATTTATTACAGTGGTGCACTTGATGGTCTTTGACCAGTTTGTGAAGAGTTGGACTAGTCAATCTATTTGGTATTTCACAAGTTATAATACTATTGATATACTGAATCACTTCAGACGCTGTTGATTTCCCAATAATAGGAGCATCTTCAATCCACAATACACAATGTACATGAGGCGCACCGCGTTACTGATACTCGATACGCCAGAAATGATCCTTAATTTTACCAAACAAAGGATTTGTCTTTGAAGAAATTAGCTCATTAAATATAGGTATCCATTTTTTGTCAAAGTGCATGGAAACTGCAACTGGATCTAGACACGTCAACTCTGCTGGGGTCATTTTGCTACACCAGGTAAGTTCTTATGGAGAGTCCGTAAATAGTCAATAAATTCAGGAGAGTACCACTCAGCACATGAAACTGTCAGAAACAAAGTCAGTGGACCCAATTGCTCAATCATTGACTTTACTTTATAGGAAAGAGATTGAAAATACTACTGAGATCCTCTGATTTTTGACTGAACAGAAAACAAAGTCGCTTCCATCTCTCCATCACGGGAATGAAGCCTGTCTATAAATTGACGAGCATTTTTATTTGGTTTCACAGTCCGCAACATATGACTGACACTATTAAACATGTAAGAGAATTCTTGCAATTGGAAGCTGTGAAAAAGAAATTGTTTGTCAAGACGAAACTTAGTATGTCTGCTAAGAAGCCTTGATTTAAAATATTCTGCATTCCTAATCCGAAATGGTTTTGCCTTGTCACGCAAGCCATATTTGCCTTTTGGGAAAAGATTTGGAAACACTTTTAGATCAAGTTCTTCCTGAAATAAGTCTTCGCTCTCATCTTTTAGTTTCTTGATTTGAAATTGGTCAGTACCAAGATCTTTCATCTGCTTAAAATCTTCAATGAAGTCTTTTGTAACCACTGAATTGAGAGGCTGGACAGAAAAATGTTCAACCAATGTAGATTTTGAGCTTTCTGTCAGTTTCTGAAGGATTGCAGCTTCCGGTATTTCGGGTAAATTATCAACATTAACCGCTTTTTCAGCAAGACGTGCTTCAAGTATTTTATTTAAATCATCTAGGGTGTATGCATGTATTGTTTTATAGAGACTGTTGTTCTCTCTTAACCATAACAGTGCTTCATGGACTTTTCTCAGATCTATTAGTGCAGTCCGAACATTCTTGTTGTAAGTAGGCTGACCATTGACAATGACTACAAAACTATCAATGTTAAGAAGTTTTTTCAGGCTGAATATCTGCATTTGCTTGCACATCAACAGGTAGATATACTATTCTTCCCTTAAGAGCGTCAACAAGTTCTGTTCTAGGTCTCTTCAATGCAGTTACTTGCCCTAAATCTGACGATCGTAAGACAAGGCATTACAAATCGAATCATTGCCATTTCAAAATTATTTAAACACTTTATACATTCCGGTGTACAGTCTTTATGAAGGTTATTTAATACTGATTGGACATTCTCCCGACTTTTCAAAATTTTCCCAGCACAGTAATCACAGACAGAGAATGAATCTATGACATCCTATTTCCAACCTGTACATTAAATTAGTTGTTCTCTGTCATCTTTGGGTATGTCCTGTTGTAGGTGTTCTAAAATCGTGGCAATCATTACATCAAAACCTTTCTTATTTGAAAGGGATCTTAGACTCTTCAATTGGTATTTTGTCTTTATCTGCTCACAACTGTCACAATGCATTGTGGGGTATACATCCCTGTTGTTAGCTACCTTATTAAGGCTCTCACCAAATAATTTTAATATTGTATTTTCATCCACAGAAACTCTAATATTGCTATCACCGTAAATGAAGTCTTGACTATTATTACGACAGAGTCTACTTGACACTTCTTCTATATAATGACTTAGTTCCTTGTACGAGGCCTCGACTTTTAGTAGATTAATATGTTGTATAATATTACATTTTGATACTGCCTTATATACGCTATTAATGAAACAGTTCAAGACAGGAAAATGTGGAGCTAGTGCCCTTAGAGAACGCAAATAGCTCTGACATCCCTCATTTGGGCTACAGTATAACGTATGCCCATGCTTTCTTGTGTCCCTGTAATTGATTTAACAATAACCCAAGCCGCCAAGGTAGAAATTAACAACTTTGTCAGTTGAAAATTATAATGCTATATTATTTTCAAGGATATCAAAAAGAATTTGACATAATTCAATATCCGTCGGATAGAGCTTGCAGATATCAGGGTGACATTGCCAAATAACCTGCTGCCCAATTTTTGGTTTTGAATGTTTACTCAGATTGTTATAGGTGACTTCAGCCATCATAATTTCCTTGTCAGATCTAGTTTTAAAGCATTTTTCAATAGTTGTTTCGTACTTTTCAGGACAGTTTGTTCTACTACACAGAGAATTTTTTGCCAAATATTCAGTAGAACTAAAAGAACTGTTTAAAACACAGTTAGAAATGTTTTTTTCTTGAGTCGGTGTTCCTGGAATTTGTTCTAAATCATTAGTCTTACAAGCACATTTACTAATAACCCTAACAGGCTCGTTTTCACCATAATTGAAAAACATTGCTTTTCCTTCGCTGTTGATAGGTATGCTTGTATATATATTTTTAGTGCTGCTACATAAACTGCAATTGCTCCTTCCAAAATTAATATACGAATTTTCTAAGAAGTTCGCCTCCGTATATTCACTGTGTTGTCGAACATTTTCCATTGCATCTATAAACTGTTCCAAAATTGCCAATCCATACCTTGGAAGCTTTTCGTTAAACTGACAACATTTCTTTTGAATATTGCTATGAAGCTTTGCCAAAGTATTTCTAGCAGACTTTTCAACAGCATCCGCTCTTTCAAAGAGAATTTTAATCTGTAATTTTGAATACTTTTCGTGATCCCGATAAAACATGCGTAAAATGTTTCTCAATTTACAAAGATCAGCCTGCATTTTTGCCATCTTTTTGTATTTCTTAATGTAATTTTTCCCTTTGTCCTTATGCGTTCTTCGGTACAACCTCGCAGAAAATTTAATTTTTTCATTATAGCTTTTGTCACCCCAGTATCTACCCATTATTCTGGTAGCAACTTTTTTCTTATGTTCGTTTCGATATTCTATATCGTTATCATACCGTTCCTTGCTCTTTTGTTTGGCTGTCTCAATTTTCCCTTCTCGATACCCCTGATCCGTAACATAACTCTGTTTTGCTCTGTCATATTTCATTTTCTTAAATCCTGGATCACAAGACATCTTAGTAGCAATCCTTACGCGTTCTCGAGCTTTATTGCGTTCGGTGGCATTTTTACCTCTTTTAAATAAACTTTTCTGATATTTCAGGATTAGCTTTATTTTTCATGTAGTAAAGTTTTCTATTAGTAGAAATTTGGATTGCTCTATTTTGATATTTTTTTTTGGTTATTCTTTCTTTTTTTCCACTTGCGTGAGACCATATTTTTTCAATGTTTAAAATTATTAAGTACACAAAACCCGTGTCGAGTATCTAAAACCTAGCATAAAACAAAACTAATTTTAAAATTTTCAGGTATTTCTCTTGTTTGAATTACAAAATTAGTATTATTGGTTAGACACCATAAATATTTTGCATTTTACATAATAAGTTTAGCGATTCTGGACTGAAAACTAAAATAATTGAAATTATGAGACAATAATATGGAGATATGTACTTTACGGGTTACAAACCAAAAAAAGTTTGGTTCCAGGATACAAAAGTAAATTTGAACTGAGATGAAAAAAATTTTTCTTCCAGGAGACAAAAAGCAAAACTAATTTTAGAATTTTCATGTATTTTTGTTGTTTAAATTAAAAAATTGCTATTACTGATTAGGCATCATAAATATTTTTGCAGTTTACATAATAATTTTAGCGATTAAGCCAAAAAAGAAAATTTTTGTTCCAGGAGTTTCAGTTACTATTGAGACAAGTAGCTATTATTACTATACAGTTCATTACCATGAACTGTTTTATTGCTTCAAAATTCAAATATCTTTGAAAAGACTGAAGTATGAAAATACATCAAAAATGCAATTTTTTTGACAAAATTGATTCTACTTTAAAAAGTATTTTATTTTTAAATACAAAAGTGACTAGATGTTGCAATTTCCTTTAAAATGAGCTATTATACAGCTTTCTATGATATTCCAGTGCCCAGCTAGCTGAGGAGAAAAATCAAGCGGAAAGAAAAAAATAACCCGTTTGTGGAGAATAACATGGTAAAAGTCTTTTTTCTTAATTTTCAAGCCAATATATTTTCTTTCTTATTCAAGCCAAAGGGCGGTAAGTTTCCTTTATAGAGGATTCGGACAAGGTGGTTCTAATGGTGTACTTTTTGTTTTGATCTGACTCTTTTTTTAGGAGTTGGGAGTTTTATATTTTTTAACATTGGAGGTGATCGTCTCTTACTAGGTTGCTAGCTACCGCTACAACCCGGATGATCGTCTCTTACTAGGGTGCTAGCTACTACTGCAACCCGGATATACATAGCTAAAATCGGCTGGAAGTTTGTTCTTTAATGTAAATTCAGTGATCGTCTTTTAATGTAAAAATATAGAAACTGTAATCTTAACTATAGTGAAGTTGCGTATGCAAGTTAGTATAGGGAAGAGTTTGATGTTTATTATATTCAAAGAGAATTTTAATCTGTAATTTTGAATACTTTTCGTGATCCTGGTAAAATATGCGTAAAATGTTTCTCAATTTACGAAGATCAGCCTGCATTTCTGCCATCTTCTTGTATTTCTGAATGTAATTTTTCTCTTTGTCCTTATGCGTTCTTCGGTACAATCTCGCAGAGAATTTAATTTTTCATTATAGCTTTTGTCACCCCAGTATCTACCCATTATTCTAGTAGCAACTTTTTTCTTATGTTTGTTTCGGTAATCTTCATCATTATCATACCGTTCCTTGCTCTTTTGTCTAGCCTGCTCAATTTTTGCTTCTCTTTAAATCTTATCATTTTGATAACGCTCCTTGATCTTTTGTTTGGCTGTCTCAATTTTTACTTCTCGATACACCTGGACGGTTGAATACCTTTGCTTTTGATTTTTCTTATATTTGATGCGGTAATCTACATCATTGTGATAACTCTCCTTGAACTTTTGTTTGGCTGTCTCAATTTTTGCATGTCTGTAATCTTTATCATTTTGATAACATATCTTGCTGTTTTGTTTTGCTCTCTCAATTTTAATTCTTGATACGCCTGGTCGGTTGAATACCTTTGCTTTTCTCTTTTCAAGATACTATCTCTGTTGTCTGTGTAGTACTGTTTTTTTAACTTGCGTGCAGCTTGCTTTGATCTAACCATTATGTAATTCACGAATGAGACCATTTTCATCTTTGTAGTTCTTAAGTAGTAATTATGACGTCACAGAGTAATGATTTTATTTCATGATGACGTCATGGTGCAATGATATTATTTCATGACGTCTTCAGAAACCACAACATAATTTCGTGTTTTTCTATTCACGTCATAGCTCTAATATAAAGCTATGACGACACTCATTATTTATCTAGTAGGGTTTCAGACAAGGAAGTTATAATGATGTACTTTTGTTTTGATCTGACTCTATTTTTAGGAGTTTTGGGTTTTTATATTTCTTAGAATGGGACTGATCGTCTCTTACTAGGTTGCTAGCTACTGCTGCAACCCAAATTATAAGAGGCAGCCTGGCCGAGTAGACCAAGGCACTGGTGTTAGCCACCAGTCTCTTCGGAGGCGTGGGTTCAAATCTTACTGCTGGTATACGATTATGTTTGAAAGACTGCAGTGTAAAAAGACATCAAAAATGCAGTTTTTGGTGTAAAAATTTATTCTCTTTTGGAAATAATTTATTTTAGTTACTATAGATTTTTAACCCAATTAATTTCCTTTAAAATGAGCTATTGAACAACCCTCTACTATGTTCCAGTGCCAAGCTATCTGTAGAAAAGAAAGAAAAGAGTAAAAAAGAAAAAAATATCCCGTTTAGGCAGAATGTTGTAGTAGCTGCCACTTTTCTTGATTTTCAAGCCAATATATTTCCCTTGCTGTTCAAGCCAAGGGACAGAAATTTTCCTATACAGGAGTTTCGGAAAAGGCGGTTCTAATGGTGTACTTTTTGTTTGATTCTGACTCCTCTGTTAGGAACTATGGGTTTTTATATTTCTTAACATTGGACGTGATCGTCTCTTACTAGGTTGCTAGCTACCGCTGCAACCCGGATTGCTAGCTACCGCTGCAACCCGGATCTACCCATTATTCTGGTAGCAACTTTTTTCTTATGTTTGTTTCGGTAATCTTTATCGTTATAATACCGTTCCTTGCTCTTTTGTTTGGCTGTGTCTATTGTTACTTTTCTGTAATCTTCATCATTATCATACCGTTCCTTACTCTTTTATTTTGCTGTCTAAATTTTCGAATGTCTATAAACTACATCATTATAATAACGCTGTTTGTCACTATTCAATTTCGCATCTCGATACACCTTGTCAGTTGAATAACTTTGCTTTTCTCTTTTCAAGATGTTCTCTCTTTTTTCTTGTATAGTACTGTTTTTTTTAAATTACGTATAACTCGCTTAGAAGGCATCTTATTACAAAACAAAAACTAATATTTTCATCTAATTAACACATCTTATAACTCGTATCGAGTATCCATAACCTAACAAAAAATAAAACTTATTTTTAAATTTTCAGGTATTTTGTTAGTTTGAATGAAAAGATTAAAATTATTGCTCAGATATCATAAATATTTTTGCAGTTTACATAATAACTTTAGCAAATCTAAAATGAAAAATTAAATATATTAAAAATGGAATTTTTGGTCTGAAAACACATAGTCAATCCCACTTCGGGGAGTTAGAACCTAACCAAAAATAAAACTAATTTTAACATTTTAAGGTATTTTCTTAGCTTGTATTGAAATATTCAAACTATTGCTCGGATAGCATGGATATTTATACAGATTACACAAGCTGCAAAGAACGCACAGGCTGATCTTTGTAAAGTGAAAAAAATGTTACGATTGTTTTACCGAGATTAGGAAAAATATTCAAAATTAAGGATTAAAATTATCTCTGAAAGAATAGATTTTGTTGAAAAGTCAGCTAGAGATGCTTTCGCAAAACTTCATAGTAATATCCAAAAGAAATATTGTATGTTTAGTGAAAAGCTTCCAAGGTATGGACCGGCAACTGTGGAACTGTTCACAGCTGTAACGGGAAATCTTATACATCACTGTGAATATATTGAGGCATAATTGTCCTTTACTTAGTTTCTGCTTAAATTCGATGATCGAGCCTTTATGTAATGTTCCTGTTCCAAGCTATCTCTGGATACAAAAGAAAAAAAGAAAAATATCCCATTTAGGCAGAATGTTGTAGTAGCTGCCACTTTTCTTGATTTTCAAACCAATATATTTCCCTTGCTGTTCAAGCCAAGGGACAGAAAGTTGACTGTACATGGGTTTTGGACAAGGCGGTTCTAATGGTGTACTTTTTGTTTTGATCTGACTCCTTTGTTAGGAACTATGGGTTTTTATATTTCTTAACATTGGACGAGATCGTCATTTACTAGGTTGCTAGCTACCGCTGCAAACCGGATTATTTCATGACGTCATGGCGCAATGATATTATTTCATGACGCGTTCAGAAACCACAACATAATGTCGTGTTTTTCTATTCACGTCATAGCTCTAATATAAAACTATGACGACATTCATTATTTATCTAGTAGGTTTTCAGACAAGGTAGTTCTAATGATGGGCTTTTGTTTTGATCTTACTTTATTTTTAGGAGTTTTGGGTTTTTATATTTCTTAGCATGGGACTGATCGTCTCTTACTAGGTTGCTAGCTACTGCTGAAACCCAAATTATGAGAGGCAGCCTGGCCGAGTGGTCCAAGACACTGGTGTTAGCCACCAGTCTCTTCGGAGGTTTGGGTTCAAATCTTACCGCTGGTATACGATTATGTTTGAAAGACAGCAGTGTGAAAAGACATCAAAAATGCAGTTTTTGGTGGAAAAATTTATTCTCTTTTAGAAATAATTTATTTTAGTTACTATAGATTTTTAACCCAATTTATTTCCTTTAAAATGAGCTATTGAACAACCCTCTACGATGTTCCAATGCCAGGCTATCTGTGGAAAAGAAAGAAAAAAGAAATAAAATATATATCCCGTTTAGGCAGAATGTTGTAGTAGCTGCCACTTTTCTTGATTTTCAAGCCAATATATTTCCCTTGCTGTTCAAGCCAAGGGACAGAAAGTTTTCTATACAGGGGTTTCGGACATGGTGGTTCTATTGGTGTACTTTTTGTTTTGATCTGACTCCTTTGTTAGGAACTATGGGTTATTATATTTCTTAACATTGGACATGATCGTCTCTTACTAAGTTGCTAGCTACCGCTGCAACTCAGATTACTATGACATGATTTTTTCTTTACTAGGTTTCAACTTTATCTGCAACCATGATATCGATAAAACTTATATAATCCCCAGTTTTAATAAACTAGATCAAGCTTTTGTGTGATTACTTATTTTAATATTTTAGTTACTACAGGCTAGAGTTCATTCCTTATTATAAAATTGGAAGCTGTGAAAAAGAAACTGTTTGTCAAGACGAAACTTAGTATGTCTGCTAAGAAGCCCTGATTTAAAATATTCTGCATTCCTAATCCGAAACGGTCTTGCCTTGTCACGCAAGCCATATTTGCCTTTCGGGAAAAGATTTGGAAACACTTTTAGATCAAGTTCTTCCTGGAATAAGTCTTCGCTCTCACCTTTTAGTTTCTTGATTTCAAATTAGTCAGTACCAAGATGTTCCATCTGTCTAAAATTTTCTATGAAGTCTTTTGGAACCGCTGAATTGAGAGGCTGGACAAAAAAATGTTTAATCAATGTAGATTTTGCGCTTTCTTTCAGTTTCTGAAGGATTGCAGCTTCCGGTATTTCAGGTAAATTATCAACACCAGCCGATTTTTCAGCAAGACACGCTTCAAGTATTTTATTTAAATCTTCTAGGGTGTATGCACGTATTGTTTTATAGAGACTGTTGTTTTCTCTTAACCACAACAGTGCTTCATGGACTTTTATCAGATCTATTAGTGCAGTCCAAACATTCTTGTTGTAAGTAGGCTGACCATGGACAATGACTACAAAACTATCAATGTTAAGAAGATTTTCAGGCTGAATATCTGCAGTTGCTTGCATATCAACAGGTAGATATACTATTCTACCCTTAAGAGCGTCAACAAGTTCTGTTCTAGGTCTCTTCAACTCAGTTACTTGCCCTAATCAGACGATCGTAAGACAAGGCATTACAAATCGAATCATTGCCATTTCAAAATTATTTAAACAATTTATACATTCCGGTGTACAGTCGATATGAAGGTTATTAAATATTGATCGGAATTTCTCCTGACTTTTCAACATTTTCCCAGCACAGTAATCACAGACAGAGAACGGATCTATGATATCCTGTTTCCAACCTGTACAATGATTTAGCTGTTCTCTTTCATCTTTGGGTATGTACTGTTGGAAGTGTTCTAAAATCGTGGCCAACATTACATCAAAACCTTTCTTATTTGAAAGGGATCTTAGACTCTTCAATTGGTATTTTGTCTTTATCTGCTCGCAAGTGTCACAATACATTGTGGGGTATACATCCCTGATGATAGCTACCTTATCAAGGCTCTCACCAAATAATTTCATTATTGTATTTTCATCCACAGAAACTCTAATATTGCTATCACCGTATATGACGTCTTGACTATTACGACAGAGTCTACTTGACAGTTCTTCTAAATAATGACTTAGTTCCTTGTACGAGCCCTCGACTTTTAGTAGATTAATTTGTTGTATAATCTTAGATTTTTGATACTGCCTTATATACGCTATTAATGAAACAGGTCAAGACAGGAAAATGTGGAGCTAGTGCCCTTAGAGAACACAAATAGCTCTGACATCCTTCATTTGGGCTACAGTATAACGAATGCCCATGCTTTCTTGTGTCCCTCTAATTGATTTCACAATAATCCAATTCGCCAAGGTAGAAATTAACCACTTTGTCAGTTGAAAATTTTAATACTATATTATTTTCAAGGATTTCAAAAAGAATTTGACATAATTCAATATACATCGGATAGAGCTTGCAGATATCCGGATGACATTGCCAAGTAACCTGCTGCCCAATTTTGGGTTTTGAATGTTTACTAAGATTGTTATAGGTGACTTCAGCCATCATAATTTACTTGTCAGATCTAGTTTCAGAGCATTTTTCAATAGTTGTCTTGTACTTTTCACGACAGTTTGTTCTACAACACAGAGCATTTTTTTGCCAAATATTCAGTCGAACTAACAGAATTGTAAAAAACACAGTTAGAAATACTTTTTTCTGGATGCGGTGTTCCAGGAATTTGTTCTAAATCATTAGTCTTACAAACACATATACTAATAACCCTAACAGGTTCGTTTTCACCATAATTGAAAAACATTGCTTTTCCTTCGCTGTTAATAGGTATGCTTGTATATATATTTTTATTTCTGCTACATAAACTGCAATTGCTCCTTCCAAAATTAATATACGAATTTTCTAAGAAGTACACCTCCGTATATTCGAAGTGTTGTCGAACATTTCCCATTGCATCTATAAACTGTTCCGCAGTTGCCAATCCATACCTTGGAAGCTTTTCATTAAACTGACAACATTTCTTTTGGATATTACTATGAAGTTTTGCCAAAGCATTTCTAGCCGACTTTTCAACAGCATCCGCTCTTTCAAAGAGCATTTTAATCTGTAAATTTGAATGCTTTTTGTGATCCTGGTTAAACATGCATAAAATGTTTCTCAATTTACGGATATCAGCCTGCATTTTTGCCATCTTCTTGTATTTCTGAATGTAATTTTTCTTTTGTCCTTATGCGTTCTTCGGTACAACCTCGCAGAGAATTTAATTTTTTCTTTATAGCTTCTGTCACCCAGTATCTACCCATTATTCTGGTAGCAAATTTTTTCTTATATATTTTTAGGTAATCTTCATCATTGTGATAACGCTCCTTGATCTTTTGTCTAGACTGCTCAATTGTTGCTTCTCTGTAATCTTCATCATTATCATACCGTTCTTTACTCTTTTGTTTGACTGTCTCAATTTTCGCATGTCTATAAACAACATCATTATAATAACGCTGTTTGTCACTGTTTTTTAAGGTAGTACTGTTTTTTAACTTGCGTGTAGCTTGCTTTGATCTAACCATTATTTTTCATAAATGAGACCATTGACACTTTTGACGTTTCTTATATAGTAATTATGACGTCACGGCGTAATGATTTTATTTCATGACGTCATGTTGTAATGATATTATTTCATGACGTCTTCAGAAACAAAAATATAATTTCGTGTTATTCTGTTTACGTCATAGCTCTATTATAAAACTATGATGACATTCATTATTTATCTAGAAGGTTATCAGACAAGGCAGTTCTATTGATGTACTTTTGTTTTGATCTGACTCTATTTTTAGGAGTTTTGGGTTTTTATATTTCTTAGCATTGGACTGACCGTCTCTTACTAGGTGGCTAGCTACTGCTGCAACCCAAATTTTCATATATATAGTTATGAGAGGCAGATTGGCCGAGTGGTCCAAGGCGCTGGTTTTCGCCACCAGTCTCTTCGGAGGCCTGGGCTCAAATCTTACCGCTGGAATATGATTATGATTTATGTACAAAAATCAAATATCTTTGAAAGACTGCAGTATGAAAAGACATCCAAAATGCAGTTTTTAATTGAAAATTTATTCTCACTTAGAAATAATTTATTTTAGTTACAAAAGATTTTTAACCCAATTAACTTCCATTAAAATGAGCCATTGAACAACTTTTTACGATGTTCCAGTGCAAAGCTATCTCCGGAAAACAAGATTGAAAGAAAATAATATCCCGTTTAGGCCGAATGTTGTAGGAGCTGCCACTTTTCTTGATTTTCATGCCAATATATTTCCCTTGCTGTTCAAGCCAAGGGACAGAAAGTTTCCCATACAGGGGTTTCGGACAAGGCGGTTCTATTGGTGTACTTTTTGTTTTGATCTGACTCCTTTTTTAGGAGCTATGGGTTTTTATATGTCTTAACATTGGACGTGATCGTCTCTTACTAGGTTGCTAGCTACCGCTACTACCCGGAAAACTAAAAAAAAAATGAATATTTCTCATTGGAAAATAGGACAACAATATACAGATACGTAATTTACGGGTTAAGCCAAAAAAATTTGAACTAACATGATATAAAATTAATGGCTTAAAAAATGGTGTAGCGAGTCAATTGAAGCAAAAATAAAACCAAACTAGTTTTTAAATTTTAAGTTTTTTTTCTGGTTTGAATTATACAATAGATACTATTGTTCAGACACCGCAAATATTTTTGCACTTTCCAGCTAAATAAATTTTTTTTTTTTTTTAATTTTCAGGAATTGTTCTAGTTTCTGTTGACAAATAAGATTTTTTTTCAAGGAATCGAGCAGCTAACTAAGTCCAATATATACAATGGTATGTTCTTCGAATGATCTCTTTTAATTAGGTTCCTAGCTACCGCTGCAAACTGGAACTATTAAAAAATATATTATCTTTCATTATAGAAGGATGTAGATGTAGAGAATTTTACTATTGAGACGAGTCGTTCTTACTATACAACATAATATTCGTTATCACGAACTGTTTGCTTTGATGTATCTTATGGTATCAAAATTTCGTTCCTTAGAGTTTCTGTTACTATTGAGACAAGTAGCTATTATTGCTATGGAGTTCATTACCATGAACTGTTTGATTGCTTCAAAATTCAAATTTCTTTGAAAAGACTGCAGCATGAAAATACATCAAAAATACAATTTTTTGGCTAAATTGATTCTAGTTTAAAAAGTATTTTATTTTTAATTGCAAAAGTGACTAGATGTAGCAATTTCCTTTAAAATTAGATATTATACAGCTCTCTATGATTTTCCAGTGACCAGCTAGCTGAGGAGAAAGATCGTCTTCTTCTAGGTTGCTAGCAACCGCTGCAACCTGGATTCTTAGCATTGGACGTGATCGTCGCTTACTAGGTTACTAGCTACCGCTGCAACCCGGATAATATTTATCCTAAACATTTCAGCTAGTATAGGCTAAAGTTCGTTCTTTATTATAATGAGAGATCGTTCTTTACTGCACTATGGACTGAAGATCGTTCTTTAATGTAAATTTTAGTTGCCATCCAATCCCTTTCGATTATTAAAAAGGGCACTAGCCATTTCAATTTCCAATCGAATGAGCCCTTTTTGATGCTTCTACGACAACGCTTTCTATAAACACCTTATATGCCCCTAGGGAATAACTTACAACCCTTACCCTGAGGGCTTTGGGGGGAGTGTCCTCCTCAAAAACGTAATTTCCCTGTGGAAATCAACTACGTTGAACAAAATGGCTATCTCAATATTTTGATTGGACGTGTTTGGGAAATGGTGGGCGTGGAAGGGTTGTTAGTTGTCACCCAATCACTTTCGACTATTAAAAAGGGCACTAGCCATTCCAATTTCCAAACGAATGAGCCCTTTTCAAAGTTTCAAAGACAACTCCTTCGATACGAAATGTCTTGGTCTAAAGGAAAAAAAAGAACAATACATTGTGCCAACATCGTTCTTTACTTAGGCAGCGCTATTGCGCTGCCTCTGATGTTTGTATGTCCCTCTAGTGACGACTAAAATATAAGAATAATTATAATATCTTCTTCACTCACTCTTTCTGTTAGTTTATATTAAAAAACGAATTCTAGCCTAGTGGTTGCAGCGGCAGCTACAACCAAGTAATGAAAGAACCTCGGCCAGTTGTAATCCAACATTAAAAATTTTGACGCCAAATCAGATCGAAATAAAAAGAAGGAAGAAAAAGAAGAATAAATAGAGAGCCCATAAGTGCTCTCCAATCATAAACATCAAATGTGTATATTAAACCTTTACGGTCAATCGTAAACATCAAATCCGATAAAATAGCCAATGAGAAAGGGTTAATCATTATCGGTCCTAAGGTATGGACGTGATCGTCTTCTACTAGGTTGCTAGCTTCCGCTGCAACCCGGATTCTGTATTATAATCTAATAGGTTGCAGCTACAGCTGTATCTATGATTCCATTACTATGGGTTCCTGTTCAATCTTTACTGTAATACTAGGTTGCGAGCTACCGCTGCAATCCGGAAAAGAGAAAAAAATGCCGTTTAGGCAGAATGTTGTAAAAGCTACCAATTTTCTTGAATTTCAAGCCCATATATATCCCTTGCTGTTCACGCCAAGGGACAGAAAGTTTCTTAAATTGGGGTTTCGGACAAGGCAGTTCTAATGGTGTCCCTTTATTTTGATCTGGCTCCATTTTTAGGAGTTATGGTTTATTATAATTCTTAACATTGGATGTGATCGTCTCTTATTAGGTTGGTAGCTACCGCTGCAACTCGGATTACAACCACAAAGTTTTTGATTTAACACTTCACTTACTATGGGTTACGGTTCGTTCCTTAATGTAAAATTTAAAATATTAGTATATAATCGGTAAAATATTCGATTTTTATTATAATTTCTTTGTTATTCAAGCCAAAGGGCGGTAAATTTCCTTTATAGGGGTTTCGGACTAGGCGGTTCTAATGGTGTACTTTTTGTTTTGATCTGACTCTTTTTTAGGAGTTGGGGGGTTTTATATTTCTTAACATTGGAGGTTATCGTCTTCACTAGGTTGCTAGCTACCGCTGCAACCCGGATAAAAACTTCAAAAACGCACAAAAAAGTTGTTCATATTCATTTTTATATGTTTTTTTATGTTCAATTTTGTTTTATTCATTTTATATTCGTTATTATGAATCTGAAAAACATTTTGGGGGAGGGGGGTTCAAACCCACTAAACCCTTTGGATACGTCCTTCAATGTTATTAATTTACTTTAAAATGATCCATTGAACAACTCTCTACGATGTGCCAGTGCTAAGCTATCTATGGAATATAAAGTTTAAAATACAACCTTACCACGAACTGTTTGATTGCTTCAAAAATCAAATGTCTTTGAAAAGACAGCAGTATGGAAAGACAACAAAAATACAGTTTTTAGTGGAAAAGTTTATCCTGTTTTAAAATAATTTGTTTTAGTTACAAAAGGTTTTTAACCCAATTAATTTCCTTTAAAATGAGCCATTGAACAACTTTCTACGATGTTCCAGTGCAAAGCTATCTCTGGATAACAAGAAAGAAAGAAAAAATATCCCGTTTAGGCAGAATGTTGTATTAGCTGCCACTTTTCTTGATTTTCAAGCCAATATATTTCCCTTGCTGTTCAAGCCAAATGACAGAAGGTTTCCTATAAAGAGTTTTCAAACAAGGCGGTTCTAATGGTGTACTTTTTGTTTTGATCTGACTCCTTTTTTAGGAACTATGGGTTTTTATATTTCTTAACATTGGACGTGATCGTCTCTTACTAGGTTACTAGCTACCGCTGCAACCTGGATTAAAGATTAAAATTGTCTCCTAAAGAATAGATTTTGTTGAAAAGTCAGCTAGAGATGCTTTCGCAAAACTTCATAGTAATATCCAAAAGAAATGTTGCATCTTTAGTGAAAAGCTTCCAAGGTATGGACCGGCAACTGTGGAACAGTTTACAGATGTAATGGGAAATCTTATGCATCACTGTGAATATATGGAGACATATTTGTCCTTTACTTAGTTTCAGCTTAAATTCGATGATCGAGCCTTTATATAATTAAATATTTATTATTATCAAACCTGATTACAAACAGGAAAAAGCCTACGGCTTTTTCTTCTTTGAAATAGTAAGAGACGAACCTCAAACAATCAAGTAGCTAACTAAGTCCAGTGTATGCAATGGTTTGTTATTTCAATGATCGTCCTTTAATGTAACAGCATCCCGGATCAATTAAAATTGGTTAGAGGTCGTTCTTTACTATAATAATTTGTGGAGAATAACGTGGTTAAAGTCAATTTTCTTCATTTTCAAGCCAATATATTTCCCTTTTTGTTCAAGCCAAGGGACAGAAAGTTTCCTATGCAGGGGTTTAGGACAAGGCGGTTCTACTGGTGTACTTTTTGTTTTGATCTGATTCCTTTTTTAGGAGGTATGGTTTTTTTATTTCTTTACATTGGACGTGATCGTCTCTTACTAGGTTGCTAGCTACCGCTGCAACCCAGACAATGATAGTCTTTTAATATCTTTTCAACACATTGTAAACAGTAACCTTTGATTACTGTAAGCGACATTTATTTAATGGTTCCTTATAACACTCCAGTTACTATGGACTGAAGATCGTTCTTTAATGTAAGAACCACATCGATCCTTTATGTAACCTATAAAAACTAGTATAGGCAAAAGGTCGTTCTTTATTATAATTTTACAAAATTGTTTCTACTTTAAATATATTTGATTTTTAATTACAAAAGGCACTAGATGTAGCAATTTGCTTTAAAATGAGCCATTATACAGCTCTCTATGGTTTTCCAGTGCCCAGCTAGCTGAGGAGTAACATCAAGCGGAAAAAAAAGATACCATTTGTGGAGAAAATCGTTGTTAAAGTTAATTTTCTTGATTTTCAAGCCAATATATTTTCCTTGTTATTCAAGCCAAAGGACGGTATGTTTGCTATATGGTGGTTCTAATGGTGTACTTTTTGTTTTGATCTGACTCTTTTTTTTAGGAGTTATGGGTTTTTATATTTTTTAACATTGTACGTGATCGTCTCTTACTAGGTTGATAGATACCGCTGCAACCCGGATAATTAATAAGCATAATTTTAGTTCCTATGAGCTAGCGTTCGTTCTTTATTATAATATTTTGATCTGAATCTTTTTTCAGGAGTTTTGAAAAAATCCAGGTTTCTTTAGTTTTTGCTATGGGGCTTGATCGTCTCTTACTTGGTTGCTAGCTACCGCTGCAACCCAGATGAAATATCTTCTTTGTTTGATGTGAAATTACAAACAGGAAAAAGCCTGTGGCTTTTTCTGAATTGAAATAGTAAGAGACTACCTGGTTACAAACTATAATTATGAAATCATTGATGAATCTTTAACATGAAATGTTCTTTTCTGTAATGGTTTGTCCTTTACTTGGTTTCAGTCATCTCTACAGCCATGATACTTATGGAAATTACATAATCCCTATTTATGTTTCAGTTAACATGGGCTAGGTGTCGTTTTTCATTCTACATCTAAATTTAAAACTTTAATATAAATTAGTATAGGCAAAACTACTATTACTACTACTAACAACTCATCGCAGCACCAAGCCGCCTGAGGCCAACACAGCTACGCACGCTCCTCCTCCACCCCAATCTATTCAAAGCCTCCCTTTTTACACCCGCCCACGAAGTTCCCATTTCCTTTAAATCTTTCTTTATGACGTCCTCCCAACCCAGACGGGGACGACCTGCTTTCCGTTTAGCCCTAGATGGTTAGCCGAAAAGAACAATCTTCGGCAATCTGTCATCCACCTCAACCTTTCTTTCATAATAGACCTAGAAAGCGGTATTGAACCACATTTTTCGTATAGCCTATTGCTTGAAATACGGTCAGTCAGCCGGGTACCCACAACAATCCTTAAGCAATTTCTCTGGAAAACATCTAGCAAATCTTCATCCGCTTTTTGGAGCGTCCATGCTTCAGAGCCATATTCGACCACTGTCATCACTGTAGCTTCTAAGATTCTAATCTTGGTTTGCAGACTTATCTTCCTATTCTTCCAGACTTTTTTTAACTGTAAAAAAACACCCTGAGCCTTGGCTATTCTATTTTTAACATCTTCACTGCTCCCACCATCTTTACTAATAATACTACCAAGGTAAGTGAAACTGCCCACCTGATCAATCTTTTCATTGCCCAACGTCACCTTTTCATCTTCACTTATTCCTAGCCTTAGTGACTTGATCTTCCTAACATTAATATTCAAACCAATTCTAGCACCCTGAACTCGCAAATCTTCTAAAACTTCATTCATTTTGTTCACACTATCATCTAAGATGCTTAAATCCTCAGCATAATACAAGTCAATGAGACTTTTTCATCACCAATTGATTAAGTGTTCTCCCATTGCCTTTCCTGTGCTCCTTAAAACAACCAATAAAACAAACCAATACTAGCACCCTGAACCCGCAAAACCTACAAAATTTCATTAACTTAGCTCAAGCTTTCACCTAGGATGATTAAATCATCATAAAAATATAAGTTCAGTATACTTTTTCCTCCCCATTTGATTCATTGGTCTTCCATTGCATTTCCAGTAATCCTTAAGACAAAGTTCATCAAATAATCCATGTAAAGGGGGATAAAACACATCCCTGCTTAACTCCTGATTTAATACAAAACCAGCTGCTAACCTCATTTCCTACCTTAACCGCAGGAGTGTTATTCTCGTACATAGCACTAATCACTTTAATGTATTTGTCTGGTATACCATACAAGGATAAAACCTTTACTAAAGCTCTTCCATCAACAGAATCGAACGCTTGCTCATTATCTATAAAACTAAGGACCAAAGGTGTTTGACAACTCAGGCACTTCTCAATTATTAAGCTAAGAGTGAAAATTTGGTCGACACATCCTCTACCTTTTCTAAAACCGCACTGCTCTTCTCTTAAAACTTTGTCTACGGCATCTCTCAGTCTAAAAAGTATCTTATTACTAAGTAATTTGCTACCTACAGAGACCAGACTAATGCCTCGATAATTATCACACTCAGTTTTATCACCTTTCTTATAAAGTGGCTTAATTAAGGTTTTCCTAAAATCGTTAGGTACTTCCCCTTTTTCAAAAATCATATTCATAATCTCCAATAACTTATTTCTAACCTCAGAGCCACCATATTTAAGAAACTCATTTACTACCCTATCAGCACCTGGAGCCTTATTATTCTTTAATCCATTTAGTGCTGTTTCTAATTCCTCCTCACAAAACAAATCTTCCTTCACATCCAAGGTATCACAGACTTTTTCATTTTCCTCTATATTTTTTCCTGCAACTCTATCTCGGTTAAGCAAATTCTCAAAATGTTCGGCCCATCTCGCTTTAGCTTTTGTCTTATCACTAATTGCCACCCCATTCCTATCTTTAACTGGGACAAGTCCGGATTGACTACTACCTCTCAATTTGTTAACGTGCCAGTACAATATTTTACTATTATGCCGTCTAGCTGCATCTTCTAAATCCTCGGCAATTTTATCCATGGCCCCCACCTCACACCTCCTTAGTTCATATTTCAATGCTTTCTCCACTTTCTTTACATTTCTTTTGTTTTCATGTGATCTGTCACTCAGATAATTCTTGTACAAGTCCTTTCTCCTTTCTATTAAACTAAAAGCTTTTTCACTAATATTCTTAGCTGCAGTTCTAGTTTTCTTCCCTAATACACCTTCAGCAACTTCACAAATTATTTTTCTAAAATTATTCCAACCATCATCCACATTATCAAATTTTAAACTCTCAAGTTTAGTATTCAACTGTTCCTGGAAAGTTTCTCTCAAATTCTCATCCTGGAGTCTACTAACATCATAAGTTCCCGGGAGGTAATTACCCTTCCGATATTTCAGCTTTAAATTAATCCTTGACACTACTAGATGATGATCTTTACTTTTAACATCAATAACAGCACCTCTACGTACCCTAGTATCTTGTAGTGATCCTGCCAGTCTTTGGTTTCCAATAAAATAATCAATAAGGTTTTCTGTCTTACCATCACATGAATACCATGTTAACTTATGAGCCAATTTATGACCAAACACTGTATTGGTTATAAGTAGATTGTTATACCTACAAAATTGCAAAAGTCTGTATCCATTACTGTTTTCTTTTCCTACACCAAATTTACCTAAGCTGGGATACCATCTATCCGTATTTCTACCAACCTGGGCGTTAAAATCCCCCAGCAACAACATCATATTTCTACCTGGGACCTTGTCTATTTGCTCCTGTAACTGTAAGTAGAATTCATCTGAGTCACTAGTATCTCCATCAGTCGGTTCTACATGGGCATATGCTTCTATAACTGATACGTTGAATTTTCTAGTCATAAAATGAGCAATTAGAATTCTATTATTAATACCTTCCCAGCCTAAACAAGACTTAGCAACGTCCTTATTCATCATGAGCCGTATTCCCTGTCTATGTATCCCATCCTTCCTGCCTGAGTAAACAAATTCCTTTTCACCTAATTTCATGCTTTCTACCCCAGGGATATGAGTTTCTGAGACTCCTAATAGATCCAGTTCGAGTCTTCTGAATTCGTCAGTCAAAATGTCGATACGATAGTCATTTTTTAATGTCGTAACATTCCAAGTTCCAATATTCATGTTCTTTAAATCATTGAAATTTTTTTCGCCTCAGGAAAAGCAATGATCCCGGATACCAGTGCAGGACGGGGATCACATATCTTCTCAAGTCTACACCGAAGTGCTTAAGCCGGCTTAGAACCGGACAGCAGGAAGTCCCTGGGAGTCCATGAATGGAGGCTTTGTGCAATCCTGGGCCCATCTTGGTCACAACATGGTTTTCAGCGCTGGGCGATGCTCTTCTATCAACAAGAGTCGAAATCCTGCACAGACAATCTCAAGCCTATTACCTCCGACTCATTATATATTCATGCCTACAAATATTATGCTACTACGGGGAGGATACCCATAATAGATAAATTAGCTAGGAAGAGGTTTTTCAGCCCGAAGACGCCCATCAAAACATACCAATCCCAGAAGAATTGTCCATTAGTCAGAATCCCGTGCGAATGCTGTTTCGTTTACTAGGCTATAATTTCCTCGAGGGGCGCCACTCCTCAAGTGGGAATAGAGTTGACCGCAAGGTCCCCAGTCTTGCAGGTACCCCGAAAAAGTCGAGGCAACTATTTTCAGAGGCTGTTGTCCATAAATCTGGATTTTACGCCCTGCCGCAGTTGTCCTCCAATAGAAGATCCTCCCGCGATGGTGTTCTGCATCACCATGCAATTTAACCCATTGCTGGGGGAAGGTTTGCAACTCATGGAACTTGTGGATAAACAAGTGGGCCCTTTTGAGTGTACATTTGAGGGGCCTTCTTCCTCCTCCGCCTGTATTTATGACCCTGGGCAAGGGTGCCCCAGATTCTATTATGGACCCCCGGGGACAAGGTCCCCCCTTGGTCCATGCCTCCTATGGAGGTACCCTACATATCTGTAGAGCGTTCCCCTATCGCCACCTGGGGACATGCTGAATGGCCTGGGGAAGGCCAGATAAACGGATCACTTTTGTTTTGCAACTGCAATAACTCAGTGACATATTTAACCTACTACTAATATTTCGGCTAATCAGTGGAGTGCTTACTTTGAGTCCGAGTTCAAAGCGCCTGATCTAGTTCTGCAGTCTAATTACGAGAATGAGCTGACATCTATGCTTACCGACACCTTCGACGATTTCTCAATGTCACCGGTCACAATTTGCCAGGCCGTTAAAAAGCTAAAAAAGGTATACTCAAAAGGCTGCGATAGTATTTGTTCTCTACATATTTCTTTAGGAGGTTATGTTCTTTACCATCATATTGCCCTCCTGTTTCAGATGATTTTGACACAAGGGATAGTCCCGAGTTGCTTTAGTCTGGGTATGGTTATACCGATATTAAGAAGGGGAAGCCAGCCGAACAGCCTTCTTCGTATCGGCCAGTAACGATATCTTCAGTATTTTGTAAACTATTCGAGATTTTTTTGTTTGATGAGATTTATGATAAGTGTGAGATGCCTCCACACCAGTTTGGTTTTCGAAAAGACCTCGGGTGCACCCATGTACTTTATCTTCTTGCTAACATATTACTTGATGCTCATCTCTCGCGAGAAACTTTGATCTTAGGTCAGTATGATGTCAGGAGAGCTTTTGACTCTGGGATTCATGCCCAGATTTTGGTTGAGCTGTGTAAGCGAGGCGTGCGTTCTCCTATTGTAAGGTCATTACGTGATATGTATAGGAACCTCAAGCTTCGTGTTCGTTTGCAAGATGGTGAACTTAGTGGGGAGATATCAGTACACAAGGGAATTAAGTAAGGGGTTATAACGTCTCCTACTTTGTATAATATCAGTGTTAATGATGCACAACAGGTTATCTCTCCGAGTTATATTTGCAAGCATATTGACTTGTCACTTCTGGCTTTTGCAGATGATATTTTAAATCTGTCTCGGTTGCTTTCTTCATTAGAAAATAATTTCTCACGTCTTGAAAAAACTTATGCTGATATTGGTTTGCAGTTTAATGTAGAAAAGTCTGCTGTTTTGTTTTTTAATTGTCCTGAAGATAATGCTAAAGTCAGGCTTGGTGAAAGTACCGTAACAACGTCTAGTCACATTACGTACCTTGGCTTGCCGATTGGTCGTAATCTTCGAGAGACCCAGTCTTTGCTTATTGAACACCTTTATAAAAAAGCGCGCATTGCCTATGCGGGTGTTGTCACTAGCCGTCGCAATTCAAGCCGTAAATATTTGGCTTGTCTTTATAATGCAGTAGCTTTACCTCATGTCTTGTACCTGTCTCCTTTTTGGAAGCTCCTGAGTGCACGAAACAAGAAAGACATAAGGTCGGTATTTTTCAAGTATGCCCGATATCTTCTTCAAGTACCGCCTTTTGTTAGAAACCGCCATATTACTGTGAAACATGGAATTGTTGAGCCTCTTAGTGCCGTGGAGGAGGTAATTCAGAATTACGTGAAAAAACTAGACCTCCTGGTTCACGAGTGGGCCCACCTTCTCAAATAGTTGTGTTATTATGTAGTTCTTTCTGTTTGTATTTGTTTTTCTTCTCAGTTTTTGCTTTTTCTTTCTTTTCTAGTTCGTGCTCTGTCTTTTTCTGTTTATTGTAAGACAGGTTATTAATAAAATTCATTATTCTGGTAGCAACTTTTTTCTTATATATTTTTCGGTAATCTTCATCATTGTGAAAACGCTCCTTGATGTTTTGTTTAGCCTGCTCAATTGTTGCTTCTCTATAATGTTTATCATTTTGATAACACTCCTTGATGTTTTGTTTGGCTGTCTCAATTTTCCCATGTCTATAATCTTCATCATTGTGATAACGCTCCTTGATGTTTTGTTTGGCTGTATCAATTTTCCCATGTCTATAATCTTCATCATTGTGATAACGCTCCTTGATGTTTTGTTTGGCTGTTTCAATTTTCGCATGTCTATAATCTTCATCATTGTGATAACGCTCCTTGATCTTTTGTTTGGCTGTCTCAATTTTTGCATGTCTATAATCTTCATCATTGTGATAACACATCTTGCTGTTTTGTTTTGCACTCTCAATTAGTACTTCTCGATACGCCTGGTCGGTTGAATACCTTTTCTTTTTTCTTTTCAAGATAATATCTCTGTATTTTTTGTAGTACTGTTTTTTTAACTTGCGTGTAGTTTGCTTTGATCTAACCATTATGTATTCATGAATGAGACCATTTACAGTTTTGACGATTCTTATATAGTAATTATGACGTCACGGCGTAATGATTTTATTTCATGACATCATGGCGCAATGGTATTATTTCATGACGTCTTCAGAAACAACAATATAATTTCGTGTTTTTCTATTCACGTCATAGCTCTAATATAAAAATATGATGACATTCATTATTTATCTAGTAGGGTTTCAGACAAGGTAGTTCTAATGATGTACTTTTGTTTTGATCTGACTCTATTTTTAGAAGTTTTGGGTTTTTATATTTCTTAGCATTGGATTGATCGTCTCTTACTATGTTGCTAGCTACTTCTGCAACCCAAATTCACATATATATTCATTTATGAGAGGCAGCCTAGCCGGGTGGTCCAAGGCACTGGTGTTAGCCACCAGTCTCTTCGGAGGCGTGGGTTCAAATCTTACCGCTGGTATACGATTATGTTTGAAAGACTGCAGTGTGAAAAGACATCAAAAATGCAGTTTTTGGTGGAAAAATTTATTCTCTTTTAGAAATAATTTATTTTAGTTACTATAGATTTTTTAACCCAGCTAATTTCCTTTAAAATGAGCCATTGAACAACTATCTACGATGTTCCAGTGCCAAGCTATCTCTGGAAACAAAAGAAAAAAAAATATCCCGTTTAGGCAGAATGTTGTAGTAGCTGCCACTTTTCTTGATTTTCAAGCCAATATATTTCCCTTGCTGTTCAAGCCAAGGAACAGAAAGTTTACTATACAGGGGTTTCGGACAAGGCGGTTCTAATGGTGTACTTTTTGTTCTGATCTGACTCCTTTGTTAGGAACTATGGGTTTTTATATTTCTTAACATTGGACGTGATCGTCTCTTACTAGGTTGCTAGCTACCGCTGCAACCCGGATGCCTAACTAGTTCCAATGTACACAATTGTGTGATATTCCAATGATAGTCTGTTAATATCTTTTCAACACATTCTAACAGTAACCTTTGATTACTGTAAGCATCATCTATATAATGGTTCCTTATTCGTTCTTTAATGTAAATGTAATGAACAGGATCGTTCTTTTATGTAAACTTCTGCAATCTGGATAGCTTGCAGCTACTCCTGGAACCACATTATATCGGTTACTATGGGCAAGAGATCGTTCTTTACTGTAACTTTTCAACAAAATCTATTCTTTCAGAGATAGTTTTAATCTTTAATTTTGAATATTTTTCGTAATCCCGGTAAAACATTCGTAAAATTTTTCTCAATTTACAAAGATCAGCCTGTGCGTTCTTTGCAGCTTGTGTAAACTGTAAAAATATTCATGGTATCCGAGCAATAGTTTGAATATTTCAATACAAGCTAGAAAAATACCTTAAAATGTTAAAATTAGTTTTATTTTTGGTTAGGTTTTAACTACCCGATGTGGGATTGACTATGTATTTTCAGATCAAAAAATTCCATTTTTTATATATTTTATTTTTCATTTTAGAATCGCTAAAGTTATTATGTAAACTGTAAAAATATTTATGATATCTGAGCAATAATTTCAATCTTTTCATTACAATAAAGAACGACACCTAGCCCATGTTAACTGAAACATAAATAGGGATTATGTAATTTCCATCAGTATCATGGCTGTAGAGATGGCTGAAACCTAGTAAAGAACAAACCATTACAGTAAAGAACATTTCATGTTAAAGATTGATCAATGATGCCACAATAATTTTTTGTAGCCAGGACGTCTCTTACTATTCCAATTAAGAAAAAGCCATAGGCTTTTTCCTGTTTGTAATTTCACAACAAACATTATAAACATTAAAACCATTGCAGACATTGGACTCATTTAGCTACTTGATTGTTCGAGTTTTGTCTCTTACTATTTCAAAGAAGAAAAAGCCTTAGGGTTTTTCCCGTTGATAATCATATAGTGTAAAACAAATCCGAGATGCAACTGACGTCATCATAGAGTTTTACTGTAATCAAAAAGTTTTACATTAAATTACATTAAAGTTCTAATAAAGAACGAACTCTTGCCTGTACTACATCAAATGTTAAACGATCACGCCACATAGTAAAAAATATAATTTCCCATAACTCCAAAAACTAGAATCAGATCAGAAAATTAAGTGCACTATTAGAACCGCATTGTCCAATACCTCCATATAGGAAACTAACTGTCCCTTGGCTTGAAAAAAAGGAAAATATATTGGCTTGAAAATCAAGAAAAGTGGGTGCGACCACGATATTCTTTATATACGGCATCAATTTCTCTTTCTTTCCGTTTGGTTCCTCCGCAGCTGACGGGACACTGGAACATCATAGAGAGCTGATTAATGATTCATTTCAAAGGAAATTAGCATATTTATAGACCTTCTTTAATTTACAAAAATAATTTTAAAATACAATAAATTTTTACAAAAAACTGTATTTTCATGTATAAGATTGATGAAAGAAGTCATAATCTTAGGTTGTAACAATATATGGCCTAGAAGAAAATGCGATATTATAATACTATGTATAATTACATCAGTACAGAATCACTAATTATAATACGCCACTTACTTATAGTATAGGTTATCCGGGTTGCAGCGGTAGCTAGCAACCTAGTACATAAAGGATCGATCTGAAAATTAGTAAATAACAAACAACAGCATATAATTGAATAGCTTAGTTGCCTGATTTTCTGTGGTTTTTTAATTCAAAACACGAGACAGAGTATAGTTGAAAACAAAGGTGGTAAAAAATTCCTTCGACCTGGATTTGAACCAGCGACATACGCATTTGCCGTCTGACGACTCTACCAACTGAGCTACCGAAGGCTTACACTATTATTACAGTAAAGAACGATCTAGTAAGAGACGATCAGTCCAATGCTAAGAAATATAACAAAACTCCTAAAAATAGAGTCAAATCAAAACAAAAGTACATCATTAGAACTACCTTGTCTGAAACCCTACTAAATAAATAATGAATGTCATCATAGTTTTATATTAGAGCTATGACGTGAATAGAAAAAAACGAAATTATATTAATGTTTCTGAAGACTTCATGAAATAACACCGTTGCGCCATGACGTCATGAAATAAATTACATAAAGGCTCGATCATCGAATTTAAGCTGAAACTAAGTAAAGAACAATTATGCCTCCATTTATTCACAGTGATGTATAAGATTTCCCATTACATCTGTAAATACGGGTTGCAGTGGTAGCTAGCAACCTAGTAAGAGACGATCACGTCCAATGTTAAGAAACATAAAAACCCATAGCTCCTAACAGAGGAGTCAGATCAAAACAAAAAGTACACCATTAGAACCGCCTTGTCTGAAACCCCTGTATAGGAAACTTTCTGTCCCTATGCCTGAACAGCAAGAGAAATATATCCGGGTTGCAGCGGTAGCTAGCAACCTAGTAAGAGATTATAATAAAGAACGGACTCTTCCTATGATAATACATAAAGGATTGGAATAGTTCATTATAAATGGGAAGTATGTAAGTTTCATCGGGAATTGCTGACATATAATAAGGTTTTGAAATTATCTTTAATTTATCTTTCAATTTTATAGTAAAGAACGGCATCTAGCCCATTTTAACTGAAATATAATTCGGGTTGCAGCGGTAGCTAGCAACCTAGTAAGAGACGATCACGTCCAATACTAAGAAATATAAAAACCCATTGCTCCTAAAAAAGGAGTCAGATCAAAACAAAAAGTACACCATTAGAACCGCCTTGTCCGAAACCCCTGTATAGTAAACTTTCTGTACCTTGGCTTGAACAGCAAGGGAAATATATTGGCTTGAAAATCAAGAAAAGTGGCAGCTACTACAACATTCTGCCTAAACGAGATATTTTTTTCTTTTTTTCTTTTCCACAGATAGCTTGGCACTGGAACATCGTAGAGAGTTGTTCAATAGCTCATTTTAAAGGAAATTAATTGGGTTAAAAATCTATAGTAACTAAAATAAATTATTTCTAAAAGAGAATAAATTTTTCCACCAAAAACTGCATTTTTGATGTCTTTTCACACTGCAGTCTTTCAAACATAATCGTATACCAGCGGTAAGATTTGAACCCACGCCTCCAAAGGGACTGGTGGCTAACACCAGTGTCTTGGACCACTCGGCCAGGCTGCCTCTTATAATTTGGGTTGCAGCAGTAGCTAGCAACCTAGTAAGAGACGATCAGTCCCATGCTAAGAAATATAAAAACCCAAAACTCCTAAAAATAGAGTATGATCAAAACAAAAGTACATCATTAGAACTACCTTGTCTGAAACCCTACTAGATAAATAATGAATGTCGTCATAGCTTTATATTAAAGCTATGACGTGAATAGAAAAACACGAAATTATGTTGTGGTTTCTGAAGACGTCATGAAATTATATCATTGCGCCATGACGTCATCACGAAATAAAATCATTACGCCGTGACGTCACAATTACTACTTAAGAACTACAAAGATGAAAATGGTCTCATTCTAGAATTACATAATGGTTAGATCAAAGCAAGCTGCACGCAAGTTAAAAAAAACAGTACTACACAGACAACAGAGATAGTATCTGGAAAAAAGAAAAGAAAAGGTATTCAACCGACCAGGCGTATCGAGAAGTAAAAATTGATAGAGCAAAACAAAAGATCAAGGAGCGTTATCACAATGATAAACATTATAGAGAAGCAACAATTGAGCAGGCTAGACAAAAGAGCAAGGAACGGTATGGTAATGATGAAGATTACAATGAAGCAAGAATTGAGCAGGCTAGATAAAAGATCAAGGAGCGTTATCACAATGATAAACTTTATAGAGAAGCAACAATTGAGCAGGCTAGACAAAAGAGCAAGAAACGGTATGATAATGATGAAGATTACCGAAACAAACATAAGAAAAATGTTACTACCAGAATAATGGGTAGATACTGGGGTGACAAAAGCTATAATGAAAAAATTAAATTCTCTGCGAGGTTGTACCAAATTACAATAAAGAACGACACCGAGCCCATGTTAACTGAAAAATAATGAAGGACCTATACAGTTCATAATAAATGTACAATTCATCAAAATTGTTTATTTTATTTTAGATTTCTGTTCAGATTCGCTAAGGTTATTATGTAAACTGCAAAAATATTTATGGCTTCTGAGCAATTATTGTAATTTTTCAATTAAAAGTAGAAAAAACCTGAAATTTTTTTAATGTTTACATTAAAGAACGAATTAGGCCCATAGTTACCGGAATATGGGTTGTGGCGGTAGCTCGCAAACTAGTAAGAAACGATAACGCCCCATAGTCATTCGGGTTGCAGTGGCAGCTAGCATCCAGGTTGCAGCGGTAGCTAGTAAGAGACGATCAAGTCCAATGTTAAGAAATATAAACAATCATAGCTTCTAAGAAAAAAGTCAGATCAAAACAAAAAGTACACTATTAGAACCACCTTGTCTGAATTCCCTGTATAGGAAACTTTCAGTCATTTGGTACAGTAAAAAAAGATCTCCCATCAATAATAACTTATATATGGTGGTTCCAGGGGTGTTTCCCGGTTGCAGCGGTAGCTAGAAACCTAGTAAGAGATTACCACGTCCAATGTTCAGAAATATAAAAACCCATAACTCCTAAAAAAAGTCAGATCAAAACAAAAAGTACACCATTAGAGCCACCTTGTCCGAAACCCCTGTATAGTAAACTTTCTGTTATTTGGCTTTAACAGCAAGTGAAATATATTGGCTTGAAAATCAAGAAAAGTGGCGGCTACTACAACCTTCTGCCTAAACGGCATATTTTTTTTCTTTTCCATAGAAAGCTTGGCACTGGAACATCGTAGTTACATTAAAATACGATCATTGGAATAACATACCGCTGCATACATTGAACTTAGATAGCTACTTGATTGCTTGAGGATCGTCTCTTACTATTTCAAAGAAGAAAACGCCTTAGGTGTTTTCCTTTTTGTAATGATATAGCATAAAAAGATGCCCAAGTTGTAACTGACGTCATCCTGGTTGTTATAGTAAAGAATTATAATAAAGATTGATTAAAAGACGATCATTGGAGTAATCTGGGTTGCGGCGGTAGCTAGTAACCTAGTAAGAGACGATCACTTCAAATGTTAAGAAATATAAAAACTTATAACTCCTAAAAAAAGAGCCAGATCAAAACAAAAAGTAACGCCGTAGGCTTTACTTTTTGTAAATTTTACTTTTTGAGCAATTAAAAAAAAAAATGTTACATAAAGGACCGATATAGCTCATCATAAATTGTGCTTGTCAATTAGGTTTATCTTATCCGGGTTGCAGTGGTAACTAGCAACCTAGTAAGAGACGATCACGTCCAATGTTAAGAAATATAAAAACACATATCTCCTAATCACTCTAAATCATAGAGAGCTTTATAATGGCTATCCGGGTTGCAGTGGTAGCTAGTAACCTAGTAAGAGACGATCACGTCCAATGTTAAGAAATATAAAACTCCTAACTCCTAAAAAATGAGTCAGATCTCCGGGTTGCAGCGGTAGCTAGCAACCTAGTAAGAGACGATCACGTCCAATGTTAAGAAATATAAAATTTATAATAAAGAACGACCCTTTGCCTATAATAAATTTTATACGTCACTTAATTATAGTATAGGTTATCCAGGTTGCAGCGAAAGCTAGTAACCTAGTAAGAAATCCGGGTTGCAGCGGTAGCTAGCAACCTAATAAGAGACGATCGTGTCCAATGTTAAGATTTATAAAAACCCATAACTCCTAACAAAAAGGTCAGATCAAAAAAAGTACACCATTAGAACATCCATGTCTGAAACCCCTGTATAGGAAACTTTCTGTCCCTTGGCCTGAACAGCAAGAGAAATATATTATAATAAAGAACGGACTCTTCCTATGATAATACATAAGGAATTGAAATAGTTCATTATAAATCGGAAGTATGTAAGTGTCATCGGGAATTGCTGACATATAATAAGGTTTTGAAATTATCTTTAATTTATCTTTAAATTTTATAGTAAAGAACGACATCTAGCCCATTTTAACTGAAAGATAATTCGGGTTGCAGAGGTAGCTAGCAACCTAGTAAGAGACGATCACGTCCAATGTTAAGAAATATAAAAACCCATTGCTCCTAAAAAAGGAGTCAGATCAAAACAAAAAGTACACCATTAGAACCGCCTTGTCTGAAACCCCTGTATAGGATACTTTCTGTCATTTGGCTTGAACAGCAAGGGAAATATATTGGCTTGAAAATCAAGAAAATTGACTTTAACCACGTTATTCCCCACAAACATAATATTTTTTTCTTTCTTTTTTTTCTTTTCCACAGATAGCTTGGCACTGGAACATCGTAGAAAGTTGTACAATGGCTCATTTTAAAGGAAATTAATTGGGTTAAAATTACAGTAAAGAACGATCTCTCCCCCATAGTAACTGGTATAAGGTGGTTCCATTGGTAATCCGGGTTGCAGCGGTAGCTAGCAACCTAGTAAGAGACGATCACGTCAAAGGTTAAGAAATATAAAAACCCCTAACTCCTAAGAAAAGAGTCAGATCAAAACCAAATTATAATAAAGAACGAATAAAAAGATTGTATAATCATATTGATAAGGTTACTGTTTACAACTTGTTTACAACTTTGTTTGTGAAAATACACAAAGGGATTAATTTTTCTTGTATATCCAGGTCGCAGCGGTAGCTAGCAACCTATTAAGAGACGATCACGTCCTATGTTAAGAAATATAAAAACCCATAGTTCCTAACAAAGGAGTCAGATCAAAACAAAAAGTACACCATTAGAACCGCCTTGTCCGAAAACCCTGTATAGGATACTTTCTGTCATTTAGCTTGAACAGCAAGGGAAATATATTGGCTTGAAAATCAAGAAAATTGACTTTAACCACGTTATTCTCCACAAACGTAATATTTTTTTCTTTCTTTTTTTTTCTTTTCCAGAGATAGCTTGGCACTGGAACATCGTAGAAAGTTGTTCAATGGCTCATTTTAAAGGAAATTAATTGGGTTAAATTACAGTAAAGAACGATCTCTCTCCCTTACTAACTGATATATGGTGGTTCCATTGGTAATCCGGGTTGCAGCGGTAGCTAGCAACCTAGTAAGAGACGATCACGTCCAAGGTTAAGAAATATAAAAACCCCTAACTCCTAAGAAAAGAGTCAGATCAAAACCAAATTATAATAAAGAACGAATAAAAAGATTGTATAATCATATTGATAAGGTTACTGTTTACAACTTGTTTACAACTTTGTTTGTGAAAATACACAAAGGGATTGATTTTTCTTGTATATCCAGGTCGCAGCGGTAGCTAGCAACCTATTAAGAGACGATCAAGTCCTATGTTAAGAAATATAAAAACCCATAGTTCCTAACAAAGGAGTCAGATCAAAACAAAAAGTACACCATTAGAACCGCCTTGTCCGAAACCCCTGTATAGGAAACTTTCATTCCCTTGGCTTGAACAGCAAGGGAAATATATTGGCTTGAAAATCAAGAAAAGTGGCAGCTGCTACAACATTCTGCCTAAACGGGATATTTTTTTTCTTTCTTTTCCACAGATAGCTTGGCACTGGAACATCGTAGATGGTTGTTCAATAGCTAATTTTTTTAAAGAAAATTAATTGGGTTAAAAATCTATAGTAACTAAAATAAAATGTTTCTAAAAGAGCATAAATTTTTCCACCAAAAACTGCATTTTTGATGTCTTTTCACACTGCAGTCTTTCAAACATAATCGTATACCAGCGGTAAGATTTGAACCCACGCCTCTGAAGAGACTGGTGGCTAACACCAGTGCCTTGGACCACTCGGCCAGGCTGCCTTTCATAATTTGCGTTGCAGCAGTAGCTAGCAACTTAGTAAGAGACGATCAGTCCAATGCTAAGAAATGTAAAAACCAAAAACTCCTAAACATCATCACGTCAAAAGACGATCACGTCCAATGTTAAGAAATATAAAAACCCATAGTTCCTAGCAAAGGATTCAGATCAAAACAATTTATAATAAACATCGAACTCTTCCCTATACTAATATAATACAAGACCACAAAAAACAATGGTCTCATTTAACTAATGGTTACATAATCCGGGTTCCTGCGGTAGCTAGCAACCTAGAAAGATCCGGAATGCAGCGGTAGCTAGCAACCTAATAAGAGACGATCACTTCCAATGTTAAGTAATATAAAAACCCATAACTGCTAACAAAAGAGTCAGATCAAAACAAGAAGTACATCATTAGAACTGCCTTGTCAGAAACCCCTGTATAGGAAAATTTTTGTCCCTTGGCTTGAACAGCAAGGGAAATATATTGGCTTGAAAATCAAGAAAAGTGGCAGCTACTACACAATTCCGCCTAAGCGGCATATTTTTTTTTTTATCAAAAGACGATCATTAGGATAACCATATGTAATGTATTGAGTGATTAGATTAAAATTGAAAAAATAATTTTTCTTTTATTGTAGTTATATCCAGGTTTCAGTGCTAGCTAGCAACCTATAAGAGACGATCACGTACAATGTTAAAAATATAATGACCAATAACTCCTTAAAACAGATACATAAAAGACTGATATAGTTCATTATGGTAAAGAACAAATCTGGGTTGTAAGGGTAGCTAACAACCTAGTAAGAGAAGATCACGCCCCATAGTATAAACTAAAGTAACCCATAACTCCTGAAAAAAGATTCAGATCAAAACAAGAAGTACACTATTAGAACCGCCTTGTCCAAAACTTCTAAATAGAAAAATTACCGTTCTTGGGCTTGAATAACAAAGAAAATATATTGGCTTGAAAATCAAAAATTACAATAAAGAACGACACGTAGCCCATGTTAACTGAAACATAAATAGGGATTATGTAATTTCCATCAGTATCATGGCTGCAGAGGTGTCTGAAACCTAGTAAAGAACAAACCATTACAATAAAGAACATTTCATGTTAAAGATTGATCATTGATGCCATAATCATAGTTTGTCGCCAGGTCGTCTCTTACTATTCCAAAGAAGAAAAAGCCGTAGGCTTTTTCCTGCTTTTAACCATATAGTAAAGAATGATAAGATGCCTATGGTTTAATAAACGGTTATATAAAGGGGTGTTAGAATACATAGCTTAATCAGTAACATCCAGGTTGCAGCGGTAGCTATCGACCTAGTAAGAGACGATCACGTCCAATGTTAAGAAATATAAAAACCCCTAACTCCTAAGAAAAGAGTCAGATCAAAACAAAAAGTACACCATTAGAACCGCCTTGTCCGAAAACCCTGTATAGGATACTTTCTGTCATTTAGCTTGAACAGCAAGGGAAATATATTGGCTTGAAAATCAAGAAAATTGACTTTAACCACGTTATTCTCCACAAACGTAATATTTTTTTCTTTCTTTTTTTTTCTTTTCCACAGATAGCTTGGCACTGGAACATCGTAGAAAGTTGTTCAATGGCTCATTTTAAAGGAAATTAATTGGGTTAAAATTACAGTAAAGAACGATGTCTCCCCCATAGTAACTGGTATAAGGTGGTTCCATTGGTAATCCGGGTTGCAGCGGTAGCTAGCAACCTAGTAAGAGACGATCACGTCCAAGGTTAAGAAATATAAAAACCCCTAACTCCTAAGAAAAGAGTCAGATCAAAACCAAATTATAATAAAGAACGAATAAAAAGATTGTATAATCATATTGATAAGGTTACTGTTTACAACTTGTTTACAACTTTGTTTGTGAAAATACACAAAGGGATTGATTTTTCTCGTATATCCAGGTCGCAGCGGTAGCTAGCAACCTATTAAGAGACGATCAAGTCCTATGTTAAGAAATATAAAAACCCATAGTTCCTAACAAAGGAGTCAGATCAAAACAAAAAGTACACCATTAGAACCGCCTTGTCCGAAACCCCTGTATAGGAAACTTTCAGTCTCTTGGCTTGAACAGCAAGGGAAATATATTGGCTTGAAAATCAAGAAAAGTGGCAGCTGCTACAACATTCTGCCTAAACGGGATATTTTTTTTTCTTTCTTTTCCACAGATAGCTTGGCACTGGAACATCGTAGATGGTTGTTCAATAGCTAATTTTTTTAAAGAAAATTAATTGGGTTAAAAATCTATAGTAACTAAAATAAAATGTTTCTAAAAGAGCATAAATTTTTCCACCAAAAACTGCATTTTTGATGTCTTTTCACACTGCAGTCTTTCAAACATAATCGTATACCAGCGGTAAGATTTGAACCCACGCCTCTGAAGAGACTGGTGGCTAACACCAGTGCCTTGGACCACTCGGCCAGGCTGCCTTTCATAATTTGCGTTGCAGCAGTAGCTAGCAACTTAGTAAGAGACGATCAGTCCAATGCTAAGAAATGTAAAAACCAAAAACTCCTAAACATCATCACGTCAAAAGACGATCACGTCCAATGTTAAGAAATATAAAAACCCATAGTTCCTAGCAAAGGATTCAGATCAAAACAATTTATAATAAACATCGAACTCTTCCCTATACTAATATAATACAAGACCACAAAAAACAATGGTCTCATTTAACTAATGGTTACATAATCCGGGTTCCTGCGGTAGCTAGCAACCTAGAAAGATCCGGAATGCAGCGGTAGCTAGCAACCTAATAAGAGACGATCACTTCCAATGTTAAGTAATATAAAAACCCATAACTGCTAACAAAAGAGTCAGATCAAAACAAGAAGTACATCATTAGAACTGCCTTGTCAGAAACCCCTGTATAGGAAAATTTTTGTCCCTTGGCTTGAACAGCAAGGGAAATATATTGGCTTGAAAATCAAGAAAAGTGGCAGCTACTACACAATTCCGCCTAAACGGCATATTTTTTTTTTATCAAAAGACGATCATTAGGATAACCATATGTAATGTATTAAGTGATTAGATTAAAATTGAAAAAATAATTTTTCTTTTATTGTAGTTATATCCAGGTTTCAGTGCTAGCTAGCAACCTATAAGAGACGATCACGTACAATGTTAAAAATATAATGACCAATAACTCCTTAAAACAGATACATAAAAGACTGATATAGTTCATTATGGTAAAGAACAAATCTGGGTTGTAAGGGTAGCTAACAACCTAGTAAGAGAAGATCACGCCCCATAGTATAAACTAAAGTAACCCATAACTCCTGAAAAAAGATTCAGATCAAAACAAGAAGTACACTATTAGAACCGCCTTGTCCAAAACTTCTAAATAGAAAAATTACCGTTCTTGGGCTTGAATAACAAAGAAAATATATTGGCTTGAAAATCAAAAATTACAATAAAGAACGACACGTAGCCCATGTTAACTGAAACATAAATAGGGATTATGTAATTTCCATCAGTATCATGGCTGCAGAGGTGTCTGAAACCTAGTAAAGAACAAACCATTACAATAAAGAACATTTCATGTTAAAGATTGATCATTGATGCCATAATCATAGTTTGTCGCCAGGTCGTCTCTTACTATTCCAAAGAAGAAAAAGCCGTAGGCTTTTTCCTGCTTTTAACCATATAGTAAAGAATGATAAGATGCCTATGGTTTAATAAACGGTTATATAAAGGGGGTGTTAGAATACATAGCTTAATCAGTAACATCCAGGTTGCAGCGGTAGCTATCGACCTAGTAAGAGACGATCACGTCCAATGTTAAGAAATATAAAAACCCCTAACTCCTAAGAAAAGAGTCAGATCAAAACAAAAATTACACCATTAGAACCGCCATGTACAAAACTCCTATAAAGGAAACTTATCACTCTTTGACTTGAATAACAAAGAAAATATATTGGCTTGAAAATCAAGAAAATTGACTTTAACCACGTTATTCTCCACAAACGCGATATTTTTTTCTTTCCTATATATAAGGAGCAAGGAGCTAAGTAAGGAGCACGCCGGCTCAATAGTAACCGAAACTCTAAAAACTAAATACCAATTTTGATATCAATAGATACATCCAAAGAATTGGATTTTTATGCCAATATCAAATATATAAATTTCATCAAGTTTAGTGTTACCCATCAAAAGTTACAAGCCTCAGAATATTTGCCTTATTTTCAAAAGAGAAGGGAAACACCCCCTTAAAGTCACAGGGAACTTGACGGGGGGTGGGGGGCACTGTACGTTGGATGAAAGTTCCACAGAGGAGTTTTCCGTGAGGAGGAAAGTTATATTTCATAGAGGGTGAGCCAGATTTACCGACATTTTTTGAAAAACAAACATAAATTATGCCATATACGAGGAGTTGCCCTCTCCTCAATACCTTACTCTTTACGCTTAAGTTTGACTGTTTACTAAAATTGAAACACGGGGGCTGTTTAATTAGAACAGGAAGCTTTTTTAAAAGTGTTAACAGCTTTAGCGTACGGTGAGCCAAAATCGAACCTGCATTAGTTGAAAAACATCCAGAAATTAAATAAAAAACAATTTTCTGTTTAACTGAAAGTAAGGAGCGACATTAAAAATTAAAACGAACAGCATTATTTCGTATATGAAAGGGACTGTCCCTTAATTTATGTATATACGTTTATACGTATAGACAAATATATATTTGAAATTGCTGCTATAAAAATTATTTATCATATATAGCGTTCGTCCCGGCCGAGCTCAACGGACTCGGTCTAAGGTCTAAGATGACTAGCGAACTACCGGGATCAACCAACCTATAAAACGTATATACATAAATTAAGGGACAATCCCTTTCATATACGAAATAATGCTGTTCGTTTTAATTTTTAATGTCGCTCCTTACTTTCAGTTAAACAAAAATTCAGTAAAAAACAAATCACGCAGCAAGCTTCAGACTTTTACGGCTAGGGAAGGAGGAAAAGGGCAAAGAATATGGAGCTTAAATTTGTTCTTCATAAAGTGCAATGAAGTCAATACATTTAAACTAGCCTTGGTTAAATGGAAAAGATTTTTACACAACAATTAATTTTAAACCAAGGACAGGAAAATTAGCGAGGTATTCATCCTGTTCTCATTGTTCATAGGTCAAAGAACTTTTCACCTAGTTCAAAACATAAGAAATAAATCTGGACACGAATAACGGGCCTATTGCCAGTTTGAAGGAAAAGATAAGAACAACAATCAAGCGGATACTTCACCCGTATACAACAATGCGTCTTCAGCGTAGAGAGAAAAAAAAGAATTAGAATCTAAAACTAAAATAATATATTTAGAAATATATATATAACACTAAAACTCACATATACAATTACTAGTTACGTCGATAAAACAACAAAAGTAACTGACTTTAGATATTTTACTAAGCTAGTTCAAAAAAATTTACTGGGAGGAGTTAACCAGGTAACATGGTCACTTATGATCTAAAGTTCGGTACAGGGATTTCATAATCAATTGCTTATATCTTCATTCTAAAATGGTGGATAACAGCAAATTCAGTAACTTGTATGCCCATTCTTCTTCTATTTAACAGCAGGCGGGCTTTTCAGTAAAACTATTTAGCCCTTTTCCTTCTGCTTCACTCTGTGGGCTACAGAGCTACTGGCTTGATTGCCTCATATTTATTAGATATATTCAGATATCTTTCAGCAGATCTTTCGACTCTAGGAGTTCAAATATAAGATGATAGATGTCGATTTCTATGCTCTGTGTGCAGGTATAGTTGGCTAGGCTCTTGACTGATAGTGGGATTTTTTGGTGTTTGAAGTATTTTAACAGTTTAGAAAGCAAGGTATGTTGTGCAGACGTCAGCATATTACATTCAAATAGGCAATGGTCAATTGTTTCATTATTCATATTACAATGCCTGCAAAGAGGGGACAGGGGAATTGAACCACTTGAATTAGAAATCTTATATGAGAATGCAAGGAAATTTAGTCCATTTGTTCCAGAACGAATTCTATGATAAATTTTAGAAATATACTTATTGGGAAAGGGGGAAATGATAGGATTAATCTTATTAAAATTAATATCTGACAGCCTCCATCGGTAAATATCTAGAATTGGGATTGGTCTCCCACTTGGCTGGTCAATATTTATAGCATTTTTTGCTATTTCATCAACCTGATGATTACCACTTATGCCAGAGTGGCTAGGAATGTACTGAAAGTAAGTGTTAATGCCACTTGAAGCAAGATTATCAATAATACTGAGACAATGATAAGTGTCAATGTCCAACTTATATTGAGGAGCTGAAGCCAGCAAATCAAGGCTTGATAAAGAGTCGGAATAGATGATAATATTATTCAATTTTTCAATCAAAGATTGGTTTTGCTTAAGGTGTTCTAATGCCATGATTATGGCATTTAACTCAGCAGACATTATAGATAAATTATTAAATAATCTCTCGCCCATTGCAATTTTCAGGTGAGGAAGGAAAACACCACTTGCAACCTTCTCATTCATTTTTGACCCATCAACAAACATTTGGAAGTGATTTTTATAGGTAATTGTATTAAGTTCTGTAAATTTTTTCTGAACAAAAGCAATGGGGGTTAAATCTTTATTCCATTTTGAAAATTCAGTATTTATTATGGGAGATGACCAATTCCATGGAGGGGATTGGGGGAAAGTAGGTGCAATAGACTTTGCTGGTACAGGGAACTTCTTTTGAATATTGGCATACTCATCTGCAATACCTCTATACATGGCTGGATTTCTTAACCAATTATGTAATGTGTGTGAGCTATTTGATTCAATTTTTGTAAGATGTTTTATCAAGAGAAAGCTACGGCTCTCTCTTATTGTTGTTAATCCACTCTCCATAAGCAGAAACTTGGTGCTTGTGGGTTTCCTAAGACCAAATATGAGACGTATTATATTATTTTGTGTTGTTTCAATTTTTTGCATCTGGGTCTTTGCACATGCACCATATACAATGAGCCCATAGTCAATATGGGGTCTTATATGTGATTTATAAAACTGGAGTAAGGTTTTCTCCTTACAACCCCAGGGTGTGGAAAGAAGTCTTTTTAGTATATTTGCTTTTCTATAACATTTTTTTATTGTGTTTGAAATATGGAGGTGGAAATTAAGTTTTTGGTCAAGCATGAGACCTAGGTAATTAATATGATTATCTTCTGGAATAGTTGTTTTATTTAGAGTTAGTTTTGCATTAATATGGTTTCGCTTCCGGTGAAATTGGATTATTTTTGACTTGGTGGGTGCAATGGATAAATCTGAATGTTGAAAGGATTTTTCAAACTGGAAAAGTGACTTTTGCAGATTTGACTGTGCTATCTGAAAGGTGTTGCCAGATGACCATAGCACCAGATCATCAGCATATTGTAGATTCGTATGGGGTAGGTTCATGTCCCAGAGATATAGGGCAAATAGGAGGCAACTGAGGACTGCTCCCTGAGGTAGGCCTTTGGATATTGTCTTTTGGGGTGAAGAGGCTGAACCAACACAAACAATGAAACTTCGCACTTCTATGAAGGATTTAATAAAGGATACTAGCTTGGGAGGTACTCCAAGGTTTGCAAGTTTATTTAAAAGGATTTGGTGGTTCACATTGTCATATGCTCCTTCAAAATCAAGGAAAGCTGCCACTAGGATATTATTTTTTGAGAAAGATTCATTTATTGCATTTGTTAGCAAAATAAAAGCATCTGTTGAGGAGTGGTATTTCCTGAATCCAGTTTGAGTGTGTGGGATCATGTTATTTTTCTCAACAAACCAGAGGAGTCTGTGATAAATCATTTTCTCCATTATTTTCCCCATCACAGGTGTAATCATTATGGGCCTATAAGACTCAGGGTTATCTTTTGGTTTATTTTTCTTTAGGATTGGTAGGAGGGACGAACATTTCCATATATTGGGGAACCTAGAGGATGCCCAAGCGTGATTATAACAATTTAGCAGTTCTTGTTTGTATGAAGGTGTGAGATTCTTTATCCATGTAGGGTGTATATTGTCATAGCTGCTGCTAGTTTTGGACCTAATATGATGTATTGCATTATTCAATTCCTGGATTGAAAATGGATTAGTTATGTACTCGGATCCTGGGCGTGGTTGGTAACTAGGGTTCATAGGAATTGTGGACAGATTGCTTTGATTGTTTGATGTTAGCTTATTAACAAAAAGAGTTGCAAATAGGTTAGCCTTTTCAATATCATTGTCATAATGGGTATTATTATGTATAAGCTCATACAGGAGTGGGTTGGGAGAAGTCTTTTTCCCACATATGTGGCTTATGACTTTATGTATAATTGGCTCATGCATTTCTCTGGAGAGATTATTTGCAAAATTATTCCAGTATTTATATTTAGCATCTATTATAGTCCTTTTTAGATTAGATTCTGCTTGTAATTTTTTTAAATATGTAGTAGGTGTTGGTTTTTTTATGAATTCTGTCCTAGCTGCCTTTTTTATCTTCCATTTATTTAGGCACTCATTTGTCCACCATGCTTTAGGAATTTGTTTAGGGAATGTTTTCTTAGGTGTTGTCCTGGGGATAGCATGATTAGCTGTATTTATTAGTAAAGATGTCAAGGCTTCAGCATGTGTGTCAACTGTTGTGTTAGAAATGCATGAACTTTGGGTGAAACTTGTAATTTCATCATTTAGCTTATTTTGGAAAATAGACCAATTTTCTTTAGTGTTGATATATTTGGAGGTCTGAGATGAAGTTTCAGCAGGTTCATTTAGGGAGCAAACTATAGCAAAGTGGTCTGTACACAGACTATCAATTTTATTTATGTAAATTTTGTTCAAAAAATTTGAAGACACAATTTGTAGGTCAATTGTGGAGAATTTGGCACTTTTGGGGTTAAAATATGTATCTAGGTTTGGAGGGGTAGCAACAGCTAATTCATTATTATTTGAAGTCATATGCTCAATAAATTTACCAGCTTTATTTGCTGGTTTATTCCCCCACAAAAGGCTGTGGGCATTGAAATCACCACAAATAATGATGTTTTTTAACATATTAGAATTATTTATATAATTAAAGAAATCCTTGGCATCTGAAGTTTGGCCATTAGGGTTATAAAAGCTTATTATGTAGGTTTTTAAATTATTCAGCCAAACACTTATACCAATTACATCAACATCATTTTCAAAATCTGGAAAATTGATGCCACAAAATTTTATATTATTATTAACTAATAAAGCTACACCACCTCCTTTTCTCTCTGAAGATCTATCCTTTCTCAGGATAGTGTATCCCAGAGACTTAATTTGTTGATTTTGGGTTAAATGAGTTTCCTGGAGGCAAGCAATATTAATGGAATTATTATTCATAAATGATATTAGTTCATTTAGCTTATTTTCTGTGAGTGATCTTACATTCCATTGGAGCATTGATAAATGTTGTGTTGTTGATTTATTCTTCATATGACTGTGTATCAATGTTCAGCTTTGTTAAAAGTAAAGCAAGATCTTTTTTTGCTTGAATGAGCATATCATCTGGGATGTAGATTTTTGCCAATTCTGCAATAATTTTTGTTTTCTGTAGTTGATGTATGTTCATGGCCTGAACTGCATTACAGTTTAGAATGAATAAGCATATATTTGGGGATTGCATTTTTGGTAGTGCATCCTGTTTGTTGGTTAAGGGATTAATTCCTGGTAGTGTTTCTGGTTTGTTTCTTCTTGGGAGGGAGGGCCAGGCTGGCCTCATCTCACCGGAAAACAAGGCTTGCTGGCTTGGTGATTCCTTCTGATAGGGATTTGAGCTAGGGGGCTTAGAAGATGTTGTTTTATATGGGGTGCTTGATGCATTTGGGGCATTTGACTTGGGGGTTTTGGTTGGTTTCATTACAGGCTTTATTTGGTATTGTTGGGCAGCATTTGCTTCCATTGCTGCAAAGGGGTATGGGATGGCCTTCTCTGTTGATATTTGGAGTGTTAGAGCTCTTTTCTTGTATGCAGGGCATAATGATTTATTTGTAGATTCATGTGGACCTTTGCAATTGATGCATGTAGGCTGGGTGTTTTTGAAAGTTGTCAGCTCTTTAGGATGGAAAGATTTACAATTACTACACTCTTGGAGAATTTCATTGCATTTGTTTGTCGTGTGTCCCAGTTTGAAACACTTCTGACACTGAATAGGCTTAGGTTTGTATTCCTTGTGTGGTTTGATTTGCCCAAATAGGAATAATTTTTCTGGGATATCAATTTTATCCTTTAGTGTGAATAAGAAGGATCTACTAGTTTTTAGGCCAGTAGAATTAGGTTTTCCAAGTTGGGTAACATCCTCAACTGGGATTGTGTTTCCAGCCCTATCTGAGAGGCCTTCTTTTAACTCCTGAGTAGATATCTCTGGGGGAACATTATAAACTACAATTTTTGTTGGTGATTGTTTTGGGTTCCAATTAGATGCAATAATTGGGATATTCAGAAGGGATTTAAGGTTAATTATTGTATCTGCTGATTTCTGATCTTCTACAGCTATTAGCAGAGATCCATCACGGTTAATGTTAAGAGAGAACATTGATTTTAGCAATTTAAAAATTGCAACTCTTATTGCAGTGATCATTTTTATTTCAAAGGGGGTAGTGGGTGTAATTTTAAGGTAAATTCGTAAGTTTTTGGAGGGAGGATCTTGGGCAGGGAGAGGGGAAATGCTTTTAATTGGGGAGATTTTTTTCCTTTTTTTAGAGCTTCTAGAGAGGACCTCTTGAAACCCATTATCATCATTTATGGTTGCATTAGGACCTACAGTTATCATTGTCCTATTCTCCAAATCGGAGCCATTATTAGAACTTTCAGATAATGTGCTTGACCAGCCAGGATGGGTATCTATACTATGGAATTTGATTTGGGATCTGGGGGGACGTTTTTTTTTGGAGGACTTCTGAACATTGCCTATTGGAAATAGCTTTAAACACAAATATAAAACTAAAATAAGAAGGGAAAATAGATGATATCAAATCGTCTGCACTATACTATGGGAAGGATAAACACCACAGTATAGCCCTGAGGATGACTTGAGCAGGATAGGTTTGGCACAACTACTGATTAGAAGCGATAATAATCAAGAAAATATATTTCAATTTTCTTGTACGGTTGCTGTTGTAAGAGCTGATGCTGATGCTTGTCATCAATAAATGTTTATTGTTTACGATTTATTTTTCTTGGTTTATTTAAAGAACATCATGAACTGCGAAAACTGCGAAAGCGGCTAACCCATAAACTGCGAAAGCGGCTAACACTGTAGTTTCTTCAACACTTACGAATGGATCAAATTTTATTTCTGAATTTCCCTTGAGCCAAAATAATAACAAAATGGTTAATTTTTTTGAGAAGTGGCGTCTAAGAAGCGTACTAATATATTATTATTATACTAATATAGTATAATTATATATTATATACTAATATAATATATCATATGTGGTTGCAGCTGTAGAGGCCGGACTTATGTAAGTTATGTTTCCATTTCAGGTTATCCCAAGGTTGTTTTGAAGTAGCTAGAGTGCGATCTAACGCATCAGAAACTTGATTGTATGAATTTCTATTACGTTTTTACGAGTCGAAACAAAATTTGGAATTCAAACTCCGTAAACCAACCCATCTCTGGGTGCGGCTTGATTCTCATATATCCAGCTATAGTTTGTCACTACTCACGTTTTAACCCAAAGCATAACTTGGCCCAGATTTATAAGGTATAACCATTTTTCCTCTAGAAACTTTTCATTTTTTTTTTGCTATTTGTTCTATTTTGAAAATTAAGAATCTAGTCTCTTTCATTTTTCTCTCTTTGTGAGTAAATAATAACTTTTCGGCTTGAACGACTGAGATGCGACAAACAGTTAGGAATTGACACTTTCGACCCAAATTTGGGTCGATCTAAAATTGACCCAAAGTTCACCCCGAATGGGTCAAAACCCATATTGCCTTTTAGAGTGAGCTAAAGGGCTTGCAGAAAATTCACGAAGGTCGAACGCCCAAACGAATGAAATGAGGTTAGGCAAACAGGCAGTGAAGCTGGCCCTTCCTCATCTCGATATATTTCATTTATCTACTTAAAGCAGAAAGTATCATGCTGAAAATTAAATTTTAATTGAAAAAAAACGTGGAAAATCTCCATTTAAGACATTCAAGTTTCCTATCCCCAACAGAAGCATCTGGGGATTCAAAAGTAAATCACTGGCGACTCAAAAGAGAGGCAAATCTGTTGCCATGCAAAGTCAATTCATCCACTTCTTCTTCATCACTATTTGTTTCATCATCTTCTTCAGAAAAATACTCATAATCTATTGCCTTTGTTAATTTGCTTTTCCTCTTCCTAGATTTTTTGCATTCCTTGGGTAAATTTGTCAAGTTAATCTTGAGTGCAGAAAACGCGTCAAACACCTATTCTATCAATAAGTGTACTGAATCAGCACTCTTTACTACTTGCATCCAATCCTGTCTCATAGATATGAAATTCACAGCATTATAGAGAAATAGTCCATTGTAGTGTGTCATCATGTTACACTCAGGATATGGACGCTGAAGCAGCCAGTTTAGGATGGTTGCAAAGAAAAAAATGATTTGAAACTCGGCAAATGTGTGCACTGTATCTTTGTCATATCCATCCGAATCAATTAAATTCCGATCTAGCTGATACAATTGAAGCAGTTTTTGATTTGCAACAAGACAGTCCTCTGTACATAAATTATACCAGAGTTGACAAATACTACCATCTCTTGAAATTTCTGATTTCAAATTCTTTCTTTAGCCTTTCTGTTTTTTCGATACTTCTAACCCGGCCAATTTTACAAGGCACTGCGTCAAACATCAGTGGCATCAATATTAGGCTTTGAAATTGTTGCAAGGTTGGACTTGAAACTTGGAACCAAAAAATTACTGAACAAATAAAATTTTCATATTATCAGGAAACAAATCAACTACGTTGCTACCAACTTCATCAATTTTTAAGACTTTCTTAAAAAAATCAATTCGAACAAGTGAAGATAATTTAGGGATTTCACTTAATTGAGGAACTCGTTGGCTCTCATTGTTATAAAACGAAATAGTCGTATGTTTAAACTTGCCATCAACCCGTATTACATAAAGGACCGATACTATAAATGGGAATTCTGTAATTCTCATCGGTATCACAGTTTTATAGATAGCTGAATTAGAAACTAAAAGGAATTGACCCCGGGTGGGCTTGAACCGCCAACCGTTCGACTAATAGCCGATCCTGCTAGCCTCTTGTGCCACGGCGTCAATTATCAGAGATGTAAAATTAACAATATGATATGTTCAAATAGAATATAAAATAGGGATAAAACCAAAACTAAAATGACCAAGTAAAATAAACAAAATACTTTGCTTTGTGTACATTAAAAGACGATCATTGGAATAACAAACCATTGTATACATTCCAATTCCAAAATTCCAACACCCCCTAGAACTCTCTAGGAGAACTCTTTAGTTGTTAAAACTAAAGAACCTAATATATATAATATAACTATATCTACATGCTTTTGATAAAGTTAATAACACTATTTTGATCTTTTTATCTAAGGTGATGTTAATACCATTTGCTATTACAGTGTTGTATCCTTAAAGAAATGTATTTTTTAGGATTGGATGTGATCTTCTGTTACTAGGTTGCAAGCTACCGCTGGATCCCGGATCAAGTTGCGTATATAAGATAGTATAGACAAAAGTTCATTCTATATTAAAAATTTTTGTTTCATGGATCGCTAAAGTTATTATGTAAAATGCAAAAATATTTATGGTGTCTGAGCAATAATTTTTATTCTTTAATTAAAACTAGAAAAATGCCTGAAAATTTTAAAATTAATTAGTATTTTTGAGAGGTTCTTACTACTCGAAACGTGATAATATGAGGAGGTGTTTGGAAACATAGCTATAAATATGTTATGGTCTCAAGAGAACAAAGTAATTTAAGACAAATGTCATTAATCAAATATCTTAATGTATCCTATATGATCTAGTGATTAGGATAGCTGGCTCTCAACCAGTTGGCTCGAGTTCGATTCCCAGTATTGGAAAATTTTACTAATGATTTTTTAAGAAATATAATTAAAATAATCATTTATATAATATTTCCTTTTATTACTTCAGTTACTATGGGCTACATTTTATTCCTTAATGTAACATATTTAAAATAAGTATAAGAATCCAATTCTTTTGATCCATCTATTGATATTAAAATTCCGTTTTTTAGAGTTTCGGTTACAATTGAGACGAGTCGTTCTTACTATACAGTTTGCTAACACGAACTGTTTGATATATGATTATAAACAGGATAAAGCCAACGGCGCTTTCTTCTTTGAAATAGTAAGAGACGAACATCAAACAATTAAGTAGCTGACTAAGTTCAAGGTATGCAATGGTTTGTTATTCCAATGATCGTCTTTTATTGTAAAAATAAAAAAGGCAAATAAACACGCATCTGCGATCTTTCTTCTGACAAAAAATACAAAATTAAACGTTTTGCAGATAAGAGCTTGAAACCTCTTCAGTAAGGTTCTCTAATACGCTGAATAAAATGGTGTGATTTTCATTGAGATTCTAAGATTTTAGGGGTGTTTTTACCTTTTTTCGAAAATATTGGCAAATATTCTCAGGTTGGTAATCTTTGATGGGTATAACTAAACTTGATGAAACCTACATATTCAAAATCAGCATAAAAATAATTTCTTATGGACCATTTCATTTTTATTATGAGACGTTATCGTCTCTTACCAGGTTGCTAGCTACTGCTGCAACCCAGATTGAATTATTTAAAAATTAATATGTTTTGCATCATCATACATATGATGATTCCTTATAACACTTTGGTTACTATGGACTACAGATGGTTCTTTAATGTAACAAAAAGTTTCCTATATAGGGGTAATGGACAAGGCGGTTCTAATAGTGCACTTTTTGTTCTGATCTGACACCTTTTTTAGGAGCTATGGGTTTTTATATTTCCTAACATTGGACGTGATCGTCTCTTCCTAGGTTGCTAGCTACCGCTGCACCCTGGATCGCACCCAATAAAATCGCTTAACGAGTAACTTTAAGCGAAATAAAAACCAAACTAATTTTAAAATTTTCAGGTGTTTTTCTGGTTTTAATTAAAAAATTAAAATTATTGCTCAGACATCATAAATATTTTTGCAGTTTGCCATTAAATAAAATTATTTTCTTTTAATTTTCAGGAATTATTTTAGTTTCTAGTATTCGAGCTTGATAAATAATTTTTTTGTTATACACCCCCAAAAATTACTACAATTTACATAATAATGGATAATTGTATTAAAAAAACCTTATTGACAAACACCATTTATCATGAACTTTATCGGTCCTTTATGTAATATTTTTAACCCATTAATTTCCTTTAAAATGAGCCATTGAACAACTCTCTACGATGTTCCAGTGCCAAGCTATCTGTGGAAGAACTAACCTATACTATAATTCAGTGGCGTATAAAATTTAGTATAGGCATGAGGTTGTTCTTTATTATAACCGCTGCAACCCGGATGATTGCTTAAAAATTTAAATATCTTTGAAAAGACTGCAGTATGAAAATACATCAAAAATGCAATTTTTTTGACAAAATTGATTCTACTTTAAAAAGTATTTTATTTTTAATTACAAAAGGCACTAGATGTTGCAATTGCCTTTAAAATGAGCTATTATACAGCTCTCTATGATTTTCCAGTGCCCAGCTAGCTGAGGAGGAAAAAAAAGTGGAAAGAAAAAAATATCCCGTTTGTGGAGAATAACGTGGTAAAAGTCAATTTTCTTGATTTTCAAGCCAATATATTTTCTTTGTTATTCAAGCCAAAGGGCGGTAAGTTTTCTTTATAGAGTATTCGGACAAGGCGGTTCTAATGGTGTACTTTTTGTTTTGATCTGACTCTTTTTTTAGGAGTTGGGGGGTTTTATATTTCTTAACATTGGAGGTGATCGTCTCTTACTAGGTTGCTAGCTACCGCTGCAACCCGGACAAGGCGGTTCTAATGGTGTACTTTTTGTTTTGATCTGACTCCTCTGTTAGGAACTATGGGTTTTTATATTTCTTAACATTGGACGTGATCGTCTCTTACTAGGTTGCTAGCTACCGCTGCAACCCGGATCAGCTATATCCGATGAAATTTATGCTATAAGAGATCATAAAACAATTAATTAGCTTTCTATATATATCTCATATGGTTTAGTGGTTTAGGGTAGTTGGCTTTCAATTAATTGTCTTGGGTTCGAATCCCGGTGTGGGAATTACTTTTAAACAAAATTAGATGATATTAATTAGCTAATTTGACATGACATAGTAGGTAACTAAGGGCAAGAGTTCGTTCTTTACTATAACAACCAGGATGACGTCAGTTACAACTTGGAATTCGTTTTATGCTATATCATTACAAACAGCAAAAAGCCTACGGCTTTTTCTTCTTTGAAATAGTAAGAGACGAACCACAAGTAACTACCCCTGGAACCACCATATATCAGTTACTATGCATGAGCGATCGTTCTTTACTGTCATCCTCTGTTAGGAACTATGTGTTTTTATATTTCTTAACATTGGAGGTGATCGTCTCTTACTAGGTTGCTAGCTACCGCTGCAACCCGGATACTTCTCGATACGCCTGGTCGGTTGAATACCTTTGTTTTTTTTCTTTTCAAGATGCTATCTCTGTTTTTTTTTGTAGTTCTGTTTTTTTAACTTGCGTGTAGCTTGCTTTGATCTAACCATTATGTAATCATGAATGAGACCATTTACACTTTTGACGTTTCTTATATAGTAATTATGACGTCACTGCGTAATGATTTTATTTCATGACGTCATGGCGTAATGATATTATTTCATGACGTCTTCAGAAACAAAAATATAATTTCGTGTTTTTTCTGTTCACATCATAGCTCTATTATAAAACTATGATGACATTCATTATTTATCTAGTAGGGTTTCAGACAAGGCAGTTCTAATGATGTACTTTTGTTTTGATCTGACTCTATTTTTAGGAGTTTTTGGTTTTTATATTTCTTAGCATTGGACTGACCGTCTCTTATTAGGTTGCTAGCTACTGCTGCAACCCAAATTCACACATATATAGTTATGAGAGGCAGATTGGCCGAGTGGTCCAAGGCGCTGGTGTTAGCCATCAGTCTCTTCGGAGGCGTGGGTTCAAATCTTACTGCTGGAATACGATTATGATTTATGCACAAAAATCAAATATCTTTGAAAGACTGCAGTGTGAAAAGACATCGAAAATGCAGTTTTTGGTGGAAAAATTTATTCTCTTTTAGAAATAATTTATTTTAGTTACTATACATTTTTAACTCAATTAATTTCCTTTAAAATGAGCCATTGAACAACTCTCTAAGATGTTCCAGTGCCAAGCTTTCTGTGGAAAAGAAAGAAAAGAGAAAAAAAAAATATCCCGTTTAGGCAGAATGTTGTAGTAGCTGCCACTTTTCTTGATTTTCAAGCCAATATATTTCCCTTGCTGTTCAAGCCAAGGGACTGAAAGTTTCCTATGCAGGGGTTTCGGACAAGGCGGTTTTAATGGTGTACTTTTGAATTGTGTACCTAAATGGTGTACCTAAAAGACTCCTTTTTTAGGAACTATGGGTTTTTATATTTCTTAACATTGGACTTGATCGTCTCTTACTAGGTTGCTAGCTACCGCTGCAACCCAGATCAATTACTATGGACTACAGATCGTTCTTTAATGTAATTTTTATATTTCTTAACATTGGACGTGATCGTCTCTAACTAGGTTGCTAGATACCGCTGAAACCCGGATTCCAATGATTGTCTTTTAATGTAAACACAGATAATGCTTCAATTACTAAGGACGAAAGTTCGTTCTTTAGTGTAATTTATATTTCTTAACATTGGACGTAATCGTCTCTTACTGGGTTGCTAGCTACCGCTGCGTAAAATGTTTCTCAATTTACGAAGATCAGCCTGCATTTTTGCCATCTTCTTGTATTTTTGAATGTAATTTTTCCTTTTGTCCTTTATTAACTAATTCCAATGTATGCAATTGTTAGTTATTCCAATGATCGTCTTTTAATGTAATCTAATGGTGTATTTTTTGTTTTGAACTGTCTTTTCTTAGGAGTTTTGGGTTTTTATGTTTCTTAACACTGGACGTGATCGTCTCTTACTAGGTTGCTAGCTACTGCTGCAACCCGGATATTTATTATAATTTTTGATATATTGAATTTAAATATAACTGTACTAGCCTATACTATAGTTAAGTGGCCTACAAAATTTATAAAACCATTCATCAAGCTTGTATACGAAAATGTGGTTTTTTGTCAAAATTGATTTTATTTTAAAAACTATTTTGTTTTTAATTACAAAAGGCACTATATGTAGCAATTTCCTTTAAGATCAGACATTAAACAGGTCTCTATGAAGTTCCAGTGCCCAGCTAGCTGCGGAAAGAAACCGAAAGAAAAAAAGATGCAGTTCATGCAGAATGTCGTGGTTTCAGCCACTTTTCTTGATTTTCAAGCCAGTATATTTCCCTTGTTGTTCAAGCCAAGGGATTATTAGTTTCCTATACAAGGGCTTTGGGCAAGGCGGTTCTAACAGTACAGTTCTTTTTTTTTTATTTGATTCTAGTCTTAGGAGTTGTGACCTATTTCATTTTTTACTATGGGGCGTAATCGTCTCTTACTAGGTTGCTATCTACCGCTGCAACCCGGATATATAATGATTTCTTTTATTACTTCAGTTACTATGGCCTACAGTTCGTTTCTTAATGTAATTAACTTTAAATAAAACTGTACAAGCCTATAATATAGTTGGCTATGCAAGTTAGTATAGGCAAGAGTTCGTTCTTTATTGTAATTTTCGTAAAAAATAATTACTAAGAAAAAAATTAAGAACAAATAGCGCTAGAGCTAGAGATTCCCTTTAAAATGAACCATTGAAAAACTCTCTAAGATGTTCCAGGGCCAAGCTATCTGTGGAAAAGAAAGAAAGAAAAAATATCCCGTTTGTGGAGAATAACGTGGCTAAAATCAATTTTCTTGATTTTCAAGCCAATATATTTTCTTTTTTATTCAAGCCAAAGGGCGGTAAGTTTCCTTTATAGGGGTTTCGGACAAGGCGGCTCTAATAGTGTACTTTTTGTTTTGATCTGACTCTTTTTTAAGGAGTAAGGGGTTTTTATATTTCTTAACATTGAACGTGATCGTCTCTTACTAGGTTAGCTACTGTTGCAACCCAGATTATTATTAACAATATCGGTCCTTAATATAATATTTAATGCTAGCTCCCGCTGCAACCCAGATTCTATGTTATATGATTACAAACAGGAAAAAGCCTACGGCTTTTTCTTTCTTGAAATAGTAAGAGACGAACCTCAAACAATCAAGTAGCTAATTAAGTCAAAAGTCTGCAATGGTTTGTTATTGCAATGATCGTCCCTTAATGTAATAGTATAGGGAAGAGTTTGATCTTTATTATATTCTAGCTAAAATAATGAAGATAATGTGAATGTACCACAGGGTTCAGTTTCTTTGGACTTGAGTTCGTTTTTTAACTATAAATACAAACAGGAAAAAGCCTACGGCTTTTTCTTCTTTTAAATAGTAAGAGATGAAACTCAAACAATCAATTAGTAGCTAACAAAGTCCAATGTATGGAATGGTTTGTTATTTCAGTGATCGTCTTTTAATGTAAATTTACTAACCTATACTATAGTTAAGTGGCCTATATAATTTAGTATAGGCAAGAGGTCGTTCTTTATTATAATCTAATGATGTACTTTTGTTTTGATCTGACTCTATTTTTAGGAGTTTTGGGTTTTTATATTTCTTAGCATTGGACTGATCGTCTATTACTAGGTTGCTAGCTACTGCTGCAACCCAAATTCACATATATATTTATTTATGAGAGGCAGCCTGGCCGAGTGGTCCAAGGCACTGGTGTTAGCCACCAGTCTCTTCAGAGGCGTGGGTTCAATTCTTACCGCTGGTATACGATTATGTTTGAAAGACTGCAGTGTGAAAAGACATCAAAATGCAGTTTTTGGTGGAAAAATTTATTCTCTTTTAGAAATAATTTATTTTAGTTATTATAGATTTTTAACCCAATTAATTTCCTTTAAAATGAGCTATTGAACAACCCTCTACGATGTTCCAGTGCCAAGCTATCTCTGGATACAAAAAAAGAAAAAAAAAAGAAAAAAAAAAATATCCCGTTTAGGCAGAATGTTGTAGTAGCTGCCACTTTTCTTGATTTGCAAGCCAATATATTTCCCTTGCTGTTCAAGCCAAGGGACAGAAATTTTACTATGCAGGGGTTTCGGACAAGGCGGTTCTAATGGTGTACTTTTTGTTTTGATCTGACTCTTTTTTTAAGAACTATGGGTTTTTATATTTCTTAACATTGGACGTGATCGTCTCTTAATAGGTTGCTAGCTACCGCTGCAACCCGGATCAGCTTAAATTCGATAACCGAGCCTTTATGTAAAATCTTATTTTAGTTAATATGGGCTGGAAGTTTGTTCTTTACTGTAAACCTCAAACAATCAAGTAGCTAACTAAGTCCAATGTATGCAATGGTTTGTTATTGTAATGATCTTATTTTATTGTAATTTCTTAAGAAAAATGATTCTCTTTTAAAAATAATTTGTTTTAATTATTAAAGGCTTTTAACCCCATTAATTTCCTTTAAAATGAGCCATTAAACAACTCTCTACGATGTTTCAGTGCCAAGCTATATGTGGAATTACTAACCTATACTATAATTAAGTGGCGTATAAAATATAGTATAGGCAAGAGGTCGTTCTTTATTATAAATCCTTCCAAAATTAATATACGAATTTTCTAAGAAGTACGCCTCTTTATATTCACTGTGTTGTCGAACATTTTCCATTTTATCTATAAACTGTTCCGCAGTTGCCAGTCCATACCTTGGAAGCTTTTCATTAAACTGACAACATTTCTTTTGGATATTGCTATGAAGCTTTGCCAAAGCATTTCTAGCCGACTTTTCAACAGCATCTGCTCTTTCAAAGACAATTTTAACGTGTGATTTTGAATACTTTTCGTAATCCCGATAAAAAATGCGTAAAATGTTTCTCAATTTACAAAGATCAGCCTGCATTTTTGCCATCTTCTTGTATTTCTGAATGTAATTTTTCCCTTTGTCCTTATGCGTTCTTCGGTACAACCTCGAAGAGAATTTAATTTTTGCATTATAGCTTTTGTCACCCCAGTATCTACCCATTATTCTGTTAGCAACTTTTTTCTTATGTCTGTTTCCGTAATCTATATCGTTGTCATACCGTTACTTACTCTTTTGTTTGGCTGTCTCAATTTTCCCTTCTCGATACCCCTGATCCGTAACATACCTCTGTTTTGCTCTGTCATATTTCATTTTCTTAAATTCTGGATCACAAGACATCTTAGTAGCAATCCTTACACGTTCTCGAACTTTATTGCGTTCAGTGCCATTTTATCTCTTTTAAATAACTTTTCTTATATTTCAGGATGTTAGCTTTATTTTTTGTGTAGTTTTTTATTAGTAGAAATTTGGATTGCTCTATATTGATTTTTTTTGGTTATTCTTTCTTTTTTTCCTTTCAAGCGAGACCATATTTTTTCAAGGTTTAAAATTATTAAGTACACAATACCCCGTGTCGAGTATCTAAAACCTAGCATAAGAAAACTAATTTTTAAATTTTCGGGTATTTGTCTTGTTTGAATTACAAAATTAGTATTATTGGTTAGACACCATAAATATTTTTGCAGTTTACATAATAAGTTTAGCGTTCTGGACTGAAAACTAAAATAATTGCAATTATAAGACAATAATATGGAGATAAATACTTTACGGGTTACAAACCAAAAAAAGTTTGGTTCCACGATACAATAATAACTTTGAACTGAGATGAAAAAAAAATTTCTTCCAGGAGACAAAATATAAAACTAATTATAAAATTTTCATGTATTTTTATTGTTTAAATTAAGAAATTACTATTACTGAATAGGCATCATAAATATTTTTGCAGTTTACATAATAATTTTAGCGATTAAGCCAAAAAAGAAAATTTTGGTTTTAGGAGTTTCGGTTACTATTGAGACAAGTAGCTATTATTACTATAGAGTTCATTACCATGAACTGTTTGATTGCTTCAAAATTCAAATATCTTTGAAAAGACTACAGTATGAAAATACATCAAAAATACAACCACTGCAACCCGGATAATATATTTATTTATGAGAGGCAGCCTGGCCGAGTCGCCCAAGGCACTGGTGTTAGCCACCAGTATTTTCGGAGGCGTGGGTTCAAATCTTACCGCTGGTATACGATTATGTTTGAAAGACTGCAGTGTGAAAAGACATCAAAAATGCAGTTTTTGGTGAAAAAAAATTATTCTCTTTTATAAATAATTTATTTTAGTTACTATAGATTTTTAACCCAATTATTTTCCTTAAAAAAGAGCTATTGAACAACCCTCTATGATGTTCCAGTGCCAAGCTCTCTCTGGATACAAAAAAAGAAAAAAAAGAAAAAAATATCCCGTTTGTGGAGAATAACGTGGTTAAAGTCAATTTTCTTGATTTTTCAAGCCAATATATTTCCCTTGCTGTTCAAGCCAAGGGACAGAAAGTTTCCTATACAGGGGTTTTGGACAAGGCGGTTCTAATGGTTTACTTTTTGTTTTGATATGACTCCTTTGTTAGGAACTACGGGTTTTTATATTTCTTAACATTGGACGTGATCGTCTCTTACTAGGTTGCAAGCTACCGCTGCAACCCGGATCCGGGTTATCCAGGAGTGTCGGTTACTATTGAGACAAGTAGCTATTATTACTATAGATTTCATTACCATGAACTGTTTGATTGCTTAAAAATTCAAATATCTTTGAAAAGACTGCAGTATGAAAATAATTTCCTAATTGCAGTATGAAATGCAATTTCCTTTGAAATGAGCTATTATATAGCTCTCTATGATTTTCCAGTGCCCAGCTAGCTAAGGAGGAAAATCAAGCGGAAAGAAAAAAAATATCCCGTTTGTGGAGAATAACGTGGTCAAAGTCAATTTTCTTGATTTTCAAGCCAATATATTTTCTTTGTTATTCAAGCAAAAGGGCGGTAAGTTTCCTTTATAGGGGTTTCGGAAAAGGCGGTTCTAATGGTGTGCTTTTTGTTTTGATCTGACATTTTTTTTAGGAGTTGGGGGGTTTTATATTTCTTAACATTGGAGGTGATCGTTTCTTACTAGGTTGCTAGCTACCGCTGCAACCCGGATATGCAAGTTAGTATAGGGAAGAGTTCGATCTTTATTATAAACTTTTCGTGATCCCGATAAAACATGCGTAAAATGTTTCTCAATTTACAAAGATCAACCTGCATTTTTGCCATCTTCTTGCATTTCTGAATGTAATTTTTCCCTTTGTCCTTATGCGTTCTTCGGTACAACCTCCCAGAGAATTTAATTTTTTCATTATAGTTTTTGTCACCCCAGTATCTACCCATTATTCTGGTAGCAACCTTTTTCATATATATTTTTCGGTAATCTTCATCATTGTGATAATGCTCCTTGATCTCTTGTCTAGCCTGCTCAATTCTTGCTTCTCTGTAATCTTTATCATTATCATAACGTTCCTTGCTCTTTTGTCTAGCCTGCTCAATTGTTGCTTCTCTATAAAGTTTATCATTTTGATAACGCTCCATTTTGATAACGCTCCCATGCTAAGAAATATAAAACACAAAACTCCTAAAAATAGAGTCAGATCAAAACAAAAGTATATCATTAGAACTAACTTGTCTGAAACCCTACTAGATAAATAATGAATGTCATCATAGTTTTATATTAGAGCTATGACGTGAATAGAAAAACACGAAAATATATTGTTGTTTCTGATGACGTCATGAAATAATATCATTGCGCCATGACGTCAATAAAATCATTACGCCATGACGTCATAATTACTAATTAAGAACGACAAAGATGTAAATTTTCTCATTCTTGATTGTAAATTTTCTCATTCCTAAATTTTCTCATTCAGATTGTATTGACCTGGTGGTCCTTGAATGTTGTGAAAGGGCTCATTCGAATGTAAATTAAAAGTTTCAATGCCTTTTTTTAATCAATAAACAAAACATTTAAAAAATAAAATCCCTTTATACAAAAACTGCATTTTTGATGTCTTTTCATACTGCAATCTTTCCAAAGATATTTGATTTTTGCAGCAAGTCTGATTTCTAACACCGATTGTATATTACTATCCATATATGACGTAATAAGCGACGTGACGTAAAATATAGCACCGATTATGCACTAATAGGCATATATGACGTAATGAGTGACGTGACGTAAACTTGAGAAAATCAAGTTTTGTTTTATTTTAGTTTTCAGTTCAGAATCGCTAAAGTTATAAACTGCAAAAATATTCATGGTATCTGAGCAATAATGTTAATATTTTAATTTAAACTAGAAAAATACCTGAAAATTTTAAAACTAGTTTTATTTTTTTTAGGTTCTTGGTGCTCAATACGTGACTTAAACAAAAACTGTTTTATAATATTTAGTTCCATAAGAAAATAATTTATTTTAACGGTTTCACAAGCAAGAAAGAAGAAACTGAAGGAGAAGGAAAGATTTGAAAGTCGACCTAGGCATGTTGCTGGCAGAAGATCAATATTGTATATAAAAAATTAAGTTTTTCGTAAAAAATAATTACTAAGAAAAAAATTAAGAACAAATAGCGCTAGAGCTAGAGATTTCCTTTAAAATGAACCATTGAAAAACTCTCTAAGATGTTCCAGGGCCAAGCTATCTGTGGAAAAGAAAGAAAGAAAAAATATCCCGTTTGTGGAGAATAACGTGGTTAAAATCAATTTTCTTGATTTTCAAGCCAATATATTTTCTTTTTTATTCAAGCCAAAGGGCGGTAAGTTTCCTTTATAGGGGTTTCGGACAAGCTGGCTCTAATAGTGTACTTTTTGTTTTGATCTGACTCTTTTTTAAGGAGTAAGGGGTTTTTATATTTCTTAACATTGGACGTGATCGTCTCTTACTAGGTTGCTAGCTACTGTGGCAACCCAGATTATTATTAACAATATCGGTCCTTAATATAATATTTAATGCTAGCTCCCGCTGCAACCCAGATTCTATGCTATATGATTACAAACAGGAAAAACCCTATGGCTTTTTCTTCTTTGAAATAGTAAGAGACGAACCTCAAACAATCAAGTAGCTAATTAAGTCAAAAGTCTGCAATGGTTTGTTATTGCAATGATCGTCCCTTAATGTAATAGTATAGGGAAGAGTTTGATCTTTATTATATTCTAGCTAAAATAATGAAGATAATGTGAAGGTACCACAGGGTTCAGTTTCTTTGGACTTGAGTTCGTTTTTTAACTATAAATACAAACAGGAAAAAGCCTACGGCTTTTTCTTCTTTTAAATAGTAAGAGATGAAACTCAAACAATCAATTAGTAGCTAACAAAGTCCAATGTATGGAATGGTTTGTTATTTCAGTGATCGTCTTTTAATGTAAATTTACTAACCTATACTATAGTTAAGTGGCCTATATAATTTAGTATAGGCAAGAGGTCGTTCTTTATTATAATTACTATTACTGATTAGGCATCATAAATATTTTTGCAGTTTACATAATAATTTTAGCGATTAAGCCAGAAAAGAAAATTTTGGTTCCAGGAGTTTCGGTTACTATTGAGACAAGTAGCTATTATTACTATAGAGTTCATTACATGGACTGTTTTATTGCTTCAAAATTCAAATATCTTTGAAAAGACTGCAGTATGAAAATACATCAAAAATGCAATTTTTTTGACAAAATTGATTCTACTTTAAAAAGTATATTATTTTTAAATACAAAAGTGACTAGATGTTGCAATTTCCTTTAAAATGAGCTATTATACAGCTCTCTATGATTTTCCAGTGCCCAGCTAGCTGAGCAGAAAGAAAAAGCGGAAAGAAAAAAATATCCCGTTTGTGGAGAATAACGTGGTAAAAGTCAATTTTCTTGATTTTCAAGCCAATATATTTTCTTTGTTATTCAAGCCAAAGGGAGGTAAGTTTCCTTTATAGAGGATTCGGACAAGGCGTTTCTAATGGTGTACTTTTTGTTTTGATCTGACTCTTTTTTAGGAGTTGGGGGGTTTTATATTTCTTGACATTGGACGTGATCGTCTCTTACTAGGTTGCTAGCTACCGCTGCAACCCGGATCTAATGATGTACTTTTGTTTTGATCTGACTCTATTTTTAGGAGTTTTGGGTTTTTATATTTCTTAGCATTGGACTGATCGTCTCTTACTAGGTTGCTAGCTACTGCTGCAACCCAAATTCACATATATATTTATTTATGAGAGGCAGCCTGGCCGAGTGGTCCAAGGCACTGGTGTTAGCCACCAGTCTCTTCAGAGGCGTGGGTTCAATTCTTACCGCTGGTCTCGGAGGCTGTTTGAAAGACTGCAGTGTGACAAGACATCAAAATGCAGGTGTTGGTGGAAAAATTTATTCTCATTTAGAAATAATTTATTTTAGTTACTATAGATTTTTAATCCAATTAATTTCCTTTAAAATGAACTATTGAACAACCCTCTACGATGTTCCAGTGCCAAGCTATCTCTGGATACAAAAAAAGAAAAAAAAAAGAAAAAAGAAAAAATATCCCGTTTAGGCAGAATGTTGTAGTAGCTGCCACTTTTCTTGATTTTCAAGCCAATATATTTCCCTTGCTGTTCAAGCCAAGGGACAGAAATTTTACTATGCAGGGGTTTCGGACAAGGCGGTTCTAATGGTGTACTTTTTGTTTTGATCTGACTCTTTTTTTAAGAACTATGGGTTTTTATATTTCTTAACATTGGACGTGATCGTCTCTTACTAGGTTGCTAGATACCGCTGCAACCCGGACTAGCTACCGCTGCAACCCGGATTTCTCACTTATAAATTTTCAAGTGACTCAAAACACTACGTAACTCATTTTAAAGGTAGAACTCTTTCTAATTGATTACAAACAGGAAAAAGCCTACGGTTTTTTCTTCTTTGAAATAGTAAGAGACTAGCCTCAAACAATCAAGTAGCTAACTAAATCAAATGTATATATTGGGTTTAAATTCCAATGACCGTCTTTTAGTGGAAAATTTTAATATATTGACCTTAAATATAACTGTACTAGCCTATACTATAGTCAAGTGGCCTATAAAATTTTGTATAGACAAGAGGTCATTCTTTATTATAAAAATTAAAGATTAAAATTATCTCTGAAAGAACAGATTTTGTTGAAAAATCAGCTAGAGATGCTTTCGCAAAACTTCATAGTAATATCCAAAAGAAATGTTGCATGTTTAGTGAAAAGCTTCCAAGGTATGGACCGGCAACTGTGGAACAGTTTACAGATATAATGGGAAATCTTATACATCACTGTGAATATATGGAGGCATAATTGTCCTTTACTTAGTTTCAGCTTACATTCGATGATCGAGCCTTTATGTAATTTATTTACATTGTAATGTAATTTATTTACATTACATGTGGTTCATATGAATGAACCACAGTGTTCAGTTTCTTTGGACTTGAGTTCGGTTTTTAACTATAAATACAAACAGGAAAAAGCCTACGGCTTTTTCTTCTTTTAAATAGTAAGAGACGAAACTCAAACAATCAAGTAGCTAACTAAGTCCAATGTATGGAATGGTTTGTTATTTCAGTGATCGTCTTTTAATGTAAAAATATAAATACTGTAATCTTAACTATAGTGAAGTTGCATATGCAAGTTAGTATAGGGAAGAGTTCGACCGGCAACTGTGGAACAGTTTACAGATATAATGGGAAATCTTATACATCACTGTGAATGTATGGAGGCATAATTGTCCTTTACTTAGTTTCAGCTTAAATTCGATGATCGAGCCTTTATGTAATTTATTTACATTCTAGCTAAAATAATTAAGATAATATGAATGAACCACAGTGTTCAGTTTCTTTGGACTTGAGTTCGGTTTTTAACTATAAATACAAACAGGAAAAAGCCTACGGCTTTTTCTTCTTTTAAATAGTAAGAGACAAAACTCAAACAATCAAGTAGCTAACTAAATCCAATGTATGGAATGGTTTGTTATTTCAGTGATCGTCTTTTAATGTAAAAATATAAATACTGTAATCTTAACTAAAGTGAAGTTGCGTATGCAAGTTAGTATAGGGAAGAGTTCGATCTTTATTATAAAATCAAGCCAATATATTTCCCTTGCTGTTCAAGTAAACTGACAGAAAGTTTACTATACAGGGGTTTCGGATAAGGCAGTTCTAATGGTGTACTTTTTGTTTTAATCTGACTCCATTTTTAGGAGCTATGGATTTTTATATTTATTAACATTGGACGTGATCGTCTCTTACTCGGTGGCTAGCTACCGCTGCAACCCGGACTACTGCTGCAACCCGGATCAAGGAAAATCCATCATCTATTTAATAGTTCCTTATAATATGATTGTCTCTTACTAGGTTGCTAGCTACCGCTGCAACCCAGACTTCACTTACTATGGACTACAGTTCGTTCTTTAATGTAGGGGAGAACGGGGCGAACTTGGACACTTTTTAGTTTTCCAAGCACAACTAGGTACTGGATTGACATAAAACAATTTAGTGTGGGTCGTTAGAAAGGTAAAAGTCTGGCAAATAATGGTGAATTTTTTCAGATTTTTTAAAGATCACCCTGAAGCGTGAGTACAATGAAAGTAGGACCTTGTCAAGTGTCCAGTTTTGCCACGTACACGGGGTGAAATGGGACAGGCATGGGGCGACCTTGGACGCAATTAAACTTTATCCAAATACAGAATTTTCGTGTAAAATGATATATAATCACTCAAAATCATATGAAAACTTAAAATCGCATAAAAAATCAGCCAGGAACATTGCACGGGCATCCGGGTTTCAACTAGAATTGTCATTTTAAAGCGTACATCGAAAGATCACAACCAAAGACAAGCCCCTGAACTGCATAACCTGTTCTACCAGCTAAAGAGGGGACAGGAAACTTCAGTCCTATGTCAGTTATTTCTATGTCAGCAATATCGGGAAGCTCAGGAAACAAGAATTTGTCCCCTTGTTTCCGAAGAAATTTAACCCTCGCAAACTGCTTTTCTACAACATCAAGAACTTCGCCAACATAATACACAAGGGCTTTCTTCTTTCCATACTCGAACTTGACAAGAACAAAGTCTCCGGCTTGAATGTCCTTGTCTACGTCATCCTTATCAGCATCATGGAGGTGCAGAGAATCGTCAGATGAATTGTCGTTAAGTTCAACGTCATCACCCCTACTTTCCACTGGAGATTCAATTTGCTTTCTTTTCTTGGCAGTGGGCTGCTTGACCTGCATGGGTATAGGCTTTTTACTCTGCTTTTTCTGTCTCGATCCTTCTTCAGCTTTTAAATAATCTTTTTCAGGTGTATCGGAAGAATACGAGTTCGAATTTGCTTTCTCTTATTCCTTCTGGGCTGTTTCATTTCCGCTCTTGGATAGGGTCCTACTGCTTCAGTAGTCTGTTTTCCTAGCTCCCTTTGTGGGCGAGAAGGTGGAGGAGGAGAGGGAGAGGGTATTGGCTCAATATCGAGTAACGAATCGTCTGGGGGTGGACGATTTGTTACCTCAGCAGGTAGAAAGTCTACCTCAGAAAATACACTTCTGTTGAAGGGCCAAATTCCAGCTTCCGTGAAACCAACTGTTATATTTTCCGGGTTGAACTTGCGAAGGAATGGTTCTTTGCAGAGCTGGGCAGTCTCTTGAATCGTAATTCGTTGACCTGGATGGATCTGCAACCAGGTGTTCAGTGATTCTCTCATCGCAAACTTGAATGGTCCGTAGACAGAGACGTCCAATGGCTGTATGCGGTGGGAACAATGGGGAGGATAGGTCAGGAGGTGGACCCAATTATCTTTGCACAGCCGCACTAATTCCACCGAAACATGGCTATCGTGGTTGTCAAGTAGCAGTAGCACAGGGTCTTCTTTCGATGGCTTCACCAGCTTGATGAAGTGCTCAATAGAAGCTACAAAATTGATGGAGGTCATCAAACCACTAGGGTGAGAAAGCCCGAGACATCCTCGGGGGCCTTCTCGAAAAAGCCGGTCGTTCACCTTCACCCGTGGGAATATAAAAACGGGGGGAAGAGCTTGACCAGTGGCTGAAATAAACCCGAGCATTGTAACATTTTCCCTTCTTTCTGCTGACACTGTCTGGGAAACTTGCTTCGATCCTTTCCTTGCGATTACTTTTGGAGCTGGCAATACAGTAGGAACCCCACTTTCATCACAGTTCCAGATGCGATTTGGCGGGAACTTAAATTTTTCGTAGAGTTTCTGCGGGTTGTCGAAGAACAGATTCTCAACCACTGAATTGAAGACAGCCGCCATTGCCTGGCTGGTATTTTCAGGCTTACGAATATATAGCTCTGGGTTTCGTTTCATAAAGCCTGAGAACCAGTCAACCCCAGCTATGTCGTCGCGCACCAGCTCTCCGGCGTTTCGACGCCAATCAATTTGCCCCATTCAAAGGCAAGTTTCCTCGCTTCTTTCGGAGTGAGGCCGTGATTCATCAGCTGACATTTTAGGAGATACTCTACAAACTCTTTTTCTTGTTAGTTTGAGAAAACAGTTTTTCTCTTCAGGTTGGGCGATGGGCTTGGGCGACCTGGGGGTGTAACTGGATTCGCTCGAGGTTCTTCAGTAACTCCTTGTCGATTTTCAGAGCATAGGCGACGGTTGATTTCTTCAGTCCATAGGTTTTTGCGGCATTTCTAATAGATAGTCTACGCTCTAAGACTGCATTCACTGCCTGCTCCATGGATTTGCCATCTGGTAGATCGTGTTTCCTGAAGTAGTTACGAACCATTGTCCAACTAGAAAGAACAAACAGTAAATGCACGGGAAATAACCTGAAAATAGCTTTAAGAGGCAATGATATGAACCGGGTCCCTCCTTACTTACAGTTCGTTACCACGAATTGTTTGATCATGTAATTAAAAAAAAATTATATTAAAAATTAAAAAAAAACTTTTTTTTAATTAACGGCTTTTGTGATTAAGGGGTCATTCTTAAAGCATTGGAACAAAATTTGAATTTTAGCGTAGAGTGAGGTATTGACTAGGGGGTGGACCCCCTAAAATACGTAATAAAAATATACGAATATAGTTTGTTTCGTGAGTGAATTCATAAGTTACTTCAGAACAAAATTTCGAGAAAGCCATTTAGCCAAAAAATAAATAAAATTGATATACAAATTTTGTTTGAATTATTCATGTACGATTAGCCAAAATTGTATCTGCATTAATTCAAAAACGTCCTAAAATTCAATCACAAAAGACAAGTTTTTTTAACTGAAAGTAAGGAGCGTAATTAAACCTTAAAACGAACAGAAATTATTCCGTATATGAAAGGGGTTGTCCCCTCCTCAACGCCTCGCTCTTTACGCTAAAATTTTTTATTGTTTAAGAAAATAGAGTTTTGAGAACGAGTCAAACTTCAGCGTAGTAAAGAGCGAGGCGTTGAGGGGGGGATATACCAAATAATTTTCTGTTCGTTTTAAGTTTTAATGTTGCTCCTTTCATTAAGCTAATGAAACAGCCAACTTAGCCTCGTTGTATTGTGAGAAAAAAAAACACATCTACACACAAGCAACAACATCGACTATCATCAATAAAACTCTAAATATTAGTTAAAAAATTGTATAAAAATTGCCTCTAAAGAGGTAAAGACATTCTCTCAAATGATAAACACAAACAGCACAGGGTAAAGATGGGCACACGGGGCGACCTTGGACAGTGACCAAAGTCGCCCCCGAATTGCTGTCCAATCTCGCCCCTATCGAACCAATTTTAGAAAATGGCGTCCTGAAAAAGAAGTACTCGGAATAGACAAATCAAACTCAGGGCATAGATAGAGGATGTATCTAGCAACTGTACAACATCAACAACAAAGAAAAACTACCACCTTTTGTTACCACAAATCAAGCTGATGTTGCGACTCCCAGATTTTTTTTTTAAGCATGAAAAAACTTTCTTATCTCTTATCCTGGTGCCAACAGATCTGTTAAATTTCAAACTTCCCGCCAATGTAGACATACATAAGCCCCATCTACCCTATTTTTTGTGGATCGATAGAAGCAATAGGCTAGATGTCAGGTTAAACGTCCAAGTTCGCCCCTGTCCAATTTCGCCCCGTTCTCCCCTACACAATCTTTACGCGTTCTCGAGCTTTATTGCGTTCGGTGGCATTTTTATCTCTTTTAAATAAACTTTTCTGATATTTCAGGATCTTAGCTTTATTTTTTATGTAGTAAAGTTTTCTATTCGTAGAAATTTTGATTGCTCTATTTTGATATTTTTTTGGTTATTCTTTCTTTTTTTCCACTCGCGTGAGACTATATTTTTTCAATGTTTAAAATTATTAAGTACACAAAATCCCGTGTCGAGTATCTAAAACCTAGCATAAAACAAAACTAATTTTAAAATTTTCAGGTATTTCTCTTGTTTGAATTACAAAATTAGTATTATTGCTTAGACACCATAAATATTTTTGCATTTTACATAATAAGTTTAGCGATTCTGGAATGCAAACTAAAATAATTGCAATTATGAGACAATAATATGGAGATATGTACTTTACGGGTTACAAACCAAAAAAAGTTTGGTTCCAGGATGAAATAATAAATTTAAACTGAGATGAAAAAAAATTTTCTTCCAGGAGACAAAAAGCAAAACTAATTTTAGAATTTTCATGTATTTTTGTTGTTTAAATTAACAAATTACTATTACTGATTAGGCATCATAAATATTTTTGCAGTTTTCATAATAATTTTAGCGATTAAGCCAAAAAAGAAAATTTTGGTTCCAGGAGTTTCGGTTACTATTGCGACAAGTAGCTATTATTACTATAGTGTTCATTACCATGAACTGTTTTATTGCTTCAAAATTCAAATATCTTTGAAAAGACTGCAGTATGAAAATACATCAAAAATGCAATTTTTTTGACAAAATTGATTCTACTTAAAAAAGTATTTTATTTTTAATTACAAAAGTGACTAGATGTTGCAATTTCCTTTAAAATAAGCCATTATACAGCTTTCTATGATATTTCAGTGCCCAGCTAGCTGAGGAGAAAAATCAAGCGGAAAGAAAAAAATAACCCGTTTGTGGAGAATAACATGGTAAAAGTCTTTTTTCTTAATTTTCAAGCCAATATATTTTCTTTCTTATTCAAGCCAAAGGGCGGTAAGTTTCCTTTATAGAGGATTCAGACAAGGTAGTTCTAATGGTGTACTTTTTGTTTTGATCTGACTCTTTTTTAGGAGTTGGTGGGTTTTATATTTCTTAACATTGGAGGTGATCGTCTCTTACTAGGTTGCTAGCTACTGCTGCAACCCGGATGAGCCATTAAACAACTCTCTGCGATGTCCCAGTGCCAAGCTATCTGTCGATTTACTAACCTATACTAAAATTAAGTGGCGTATAAAATTTAGTATAGGCAAGAGGTCGTTCTTTATTATAAAATACAAACAGGAAAAAGCCTACGGCTTTTTCTTCTTTTAAATAGTAAGTGACGAAACTCAAACAATCAAGTAGCTAACTAAGTCCAATGTATGGAATGGTTTGTTATTTCAGTGATCGTCTTTTAATGTAATTCTTTATTATAATTTCTTTGGACTTGAGTTTGTTTTTTAACTATAAATACAAACAGCAAAAAGCCTAAGGCTTTTTCTTCTTTTAAATAGTAAAAGATGAAACTCAAACAATCAAGTAGCTAACTAAGTCCATTGTATGGAATGGTTTGTTATTTCAGTGATCGTCTTTTAATGTAATTCCTTGATAGGGGTTTTGGGTAAGGTGGTTCTAATGGCGTAATTTTTGTTTTGATCTGACTCTTTTCTCAGGAGTTAGGGGTTTTTATATTTCTTAACATTGGACGTGATCGTCACTTACTAGGTTGCTAGCTACCGCTGCAACCTGGAAAATATAAATACTGTAATCTTAACTATAGTGAAGTTGCGTATGCAAGTTAGTATAGGGAAGAGTTCGATCTTTATTATAAAATAACATTGGACGTGATTGTCTCTTACTAGGTTGCTAGCTACCACTACAACTCGGATTACAAACAGGAAAAAGCCTACGGCTTTTTCTTCTTTGAAATAGTAAGAGACGAATCTCAAACGGTCAAGTAGCCAACTAAGTCCACTGTATGCAATAATTTTTGTTCCAATGATCGTCTTTTAATGTAAATATTCCAAGAAAGACGCAGTACGATATTAATTTTCAAGAGAAAAAGTTGCTTTATTCAACAAATGGCCTCAATCTTAAAGGCAAAGTCGGTATGATAATATTGTACCCTCTTTATAGAGTGAATTTTAATAACTACTACATGAGATCCTCTTGACTAACACCATTTATGATCGATCCTTATGTCCCACAATACAAGTTTGTACAGGCAAGAGTTCGTTCTTTATTGTAAAAAATTAAGTAAAATATAAATCATTCAAAAATTGGATCCTCGAAAGCCAGCCTGGCACAGTGGATAGCGTGTTGGAATTCTACTCCGAAGGCTGCAGGTTCAAATCCTGCCAGAGGCAATTTTTACACATTTATCAATTTAAAGTCTAAATGAAACTTCTATTAATTAGTACTACATTAGATCCACTTGACGAACATCGATCCTTTATGTATCTCTGGAAACAAAGAATAGAGAAAAAAAATATCCCGTTTAGGCAGAATGTGGTAGTAGCTGCCACTTTTCTTGATTTTTTAGTACTGATTTTTTAACTTGCGTGTAGCTTGCTTTGGTCTAACCATTATGTATTCATGAATGAGACCATTTACAGTTTTGACGTTTCTTATATAGTAATTATGACGTCACTGCATCAAAAATACAGTTTTTATTGGAAAAATTTATTCTCTTTTAGAAATAATTTATTTTAGTTACTATAGATTTTTAACCCAATTAATTTCCTTTGGGATGAGCTATTGAACAACCCTCTACAATGTTCCAGTGCCAAGCTATCTCTGGATACAAAAAAAGAAAAGAGAAAAAAAATATCCCGTTTGGGGAGAATAACTTGGTTAAAGTCAATTTTCTTGATTTTCAAGCCAATATATTTCCCTTGCTGTTCAAGCCAAGGGACAGAAAGTTTCCTATACAGGGGTTTCGGACAAGGCGGTTCTAATGGTGTACTTTTTATTTTGATCTGACTCCTTTTTTAGGAACTATGGGTTTTTATATTTCTTAATATTGGACGTGATCGTCTCTTACTAGGTTGCTAGCTACCGCTGAAACCCGGATTGCTTAATAAATCAAATATCTTTGAGAAGACTTCAATTTTTAAAGATAGGTGATAAAAGTATCATATGTATCATATTGTTAATTTTACAACTTTAATTAATGACGTCATAGTCCAAGTGGCAAGCACAATCGGCCTTTAACCAATTCCAGGAGACATAAAGCAAAACTAATTTTAGAATTTTCATGTATTTTTGTTGTTTAAATTAAAAAATTACTATTACTGATTAGGCATCATAAATATTTTTGCAGTTTACATAATAATTTTAGTGATTAAGCCAAAAAAGAAAATTTTGGTTCCAAGAGTTTCGGTTACTATTGAGACAAGTAGCTATTATTACTATAGAGTTCATTACCATGAACTGTTTTATTGCTTCAAAATTCAAATATCTTTGAAAAGACTGAAGTATGAAATTACATCAAAAATGCAATTTTTTGACAAAATTGATTCTACTTCAAAAAGTATTTTATTTTTAAGTACAAAAGTGACTAGATGTTGCAATTTCCTTTAAAATGAGCTATTATACAGCTCTCTATGATTTTCCAGTGCCCAGCTAGCTGAGGAGAAATATCAAGCGGAAAGAAAAAAATATCCCGTTTGTGGAGAATAACGTGGTAAAAGTCTATTTTCTTGATTTTCAAGCCAATATATTTTCTTTGTTATTCAAGCCAAAGGGCGGTAGGTTTCCTTTATAGAGGATTCGGACAAGGCGGTTCTAATGGTGTACTTTTTGTTTTGATCCGACTCTTTTTTTAGGAGTTGGGGGGTTTTATATTTCTTAACATTGGAGGTGATCGTCTCTTACTAGGTTGCTAGCTACCGCTGCAACCCGGATATATACTATATATTACCTAAACTATAATTAAGTGCCCTATAAAATTTAGTATAGGCAAAAGGTCGTTCTTTATTATAATTCGACTGATCGTCTCTTACTAGGTTGCTAGCTACCGCTCCAACCCCATGCTATATGATTACAAACAGGAAAAGCCTACGGCTTTTTCTTCTTTGAAATAGTAAGAGACGAACCTCAAACAATCAAGTAGCTAACTAAGTCCAAAGTCTGCAATAGTTTGTTATTGCAATGATCGTCCCTTAATGTAAAATTTTACATAATTCAATATCTGTCGGATAAAGCTTGCAGATATCAGGGTGACATTGCCAAGTAACCTGCTGCCCAATTTTTGGTTTTGAATGTTTACTCAGATTGTTATAGGTGACTTCAGCCATCATAATGTCCTTGTCAGATCTAGATTCAGAGCATTTTTCAATAGTTGTCTCGTACTTTTCAGGACAGTTTGTTCTACTACACAGAGAATTTTTTGCCAAATATTCAGTAGAACTAAAAGAACTGTTTAAAATACAGTTAGAAATGCTTTTTTCATGAGTCAGTGTTCCAGGAATTTGTTCTAAATCATTAGTCTTACAAACACATATACTAATAACCCTAACAGGCTCGTTTTTGCCATAATTGAAAAACATTGCTTTTCCTTCACTGTTGATAGGTATGCTTGTATATATATTTTTATTGCTGCTACATAAACTGCAATTGCTCCTTCCAAAATTAATATACAAATTTTCTAACAAGTACGCCTCCGTATATTCACTGTGTTGTTGAACATTTTCCATTGCATCTATAAACTGTTCCGCAGTTGCCAATCCATACCTTGGAAGCTTTTCATTAAACTGACAACATTTCTTTTGGATATTACTATGAAGCTTTGTCAAAGCATTTCTAGCCGACTTTTCAACAGCATCCGCTCTTTCAAAGAGAATTTTAATCTGTAATTTTGAATACTTTTCGTGATCCTGGTAAAACATGCGTAAAATGTTTCTCAATTTACGAAGATCAGCCTGCATTTTTGCCATCTTCTTGTATTTCTGAATATAATTTTTCCCTTTGTCCTTATGCGTTCTTCGGTACAACCTCCCAGAGAATTTATTTTTTTTCATTATAGCTTTTGTCACCCCAGTATCTACCCATTATTCTGGTAGCAACTTTTTTCCTATATTTTTTCGGTAATCTTCATCATTGTGATAACGCTCCTTGATCTTTTGTCTAGCCTGCTCAATTGTTGCTTCTCTATAAGGTTTATCATTTTGATAACACTCCTTGATCTTTTGTTTGCCTGTATCAATTTTCACTTCTCGATACACCTGGACGGTTGAATACCTTTGCTTATCTTTTTTCTTATATTCGATTTGGTAATCTTCATCATTACTATACCGTTCCTTGATCTTTTGTTTGTCTGTCTCAATTTTCACATGTCTATAATCTTCATCATTGTGATAACACATCTTGCTGTTTTGTTTTGCTCTCTCAATTTTTACTTCTCGGTACGCCTGGTCGGTTGAATACCTTTGCTTTTTTCTTTTCAAGATACTCTGTTGTTTGTGTAGTACTATTTTTTTTAACTTGCGTATAGCTTGCTTTGATCTAACCCTTATCTAATTATGAATGAGAACATTTACAGTTTTGACGCTTCTTATATAGTAATTATGACGTCAAGGCGTAATGATTTTATTTCATGACGTCATGGCGAAATGGTATTATTTCATGACGTCTTCAGAAACCACAATATAAGGTCGTGTTTTTCTATTCACGTCATAGCTCTAATATAAAACTATGACGACATTCATTATTTATCTAGTAAGGTTTCAGACAAGGTAGTTCTAATGATGTACTTTTGTTTTGATCTGACTCTATTTTTAGGAGTTTTGGGTTTTTATATTTCTTAGCATTGGACTGATCGTCTCTTACTAGGCTGCTAGCTACTGCTGCAACCCAGATTCACATATATATTATTTATGAGAGGCAGCCTGGCCGAGTGGTCCAAGGCACTGGTGTTAGCCACCAATCTCTTCGGAGGCTTGGGTTCAAATCTTACCGCTGGTATAATGTTTGAAATACTGCAGTGTGAAAAGACATCAAAAATGCAGTTTTTGGTGGAAAAATTTATTTTCTTTTAGAAATAATTTATTTTAGTTACTATAGATTTTGAACCCAATTAATTTCCTCTAAAATGAGCCATTGAACAACTCTCTACGATGTTCCAGTGCCAAGCTATCTCTGGAAAAGAAAGAAAAAGAAAAAAAATATCCCGTTTAGGCAGAATGTTAGTAGTAGCTGCCACTTTTCTTGATTTTCAAGCCAATATATTTCCCTTGCTGTTCAAGCCAAGGGACAGAAAGATTATACAGGGGTTTCCGACAAGGTGGTTCTAATGGTGTACTTTTGAATTTGATCTGACTCCTTTGTTAGGAACTATGGGTTTTATATTTCTTAACATTGGACGTGATTGTCTCTTACTAGGTTGCTAGCTACCGCTGCAACCCGGATTATATTTCTTAACATTGGACGTGATCGTATCATACATTATTGCTAGCTACCACTGCAACTTGGAAACCTTACTGTATTACAAACAGGAAAAAGCCTACGGCTTTTTCTTAATTGGAACAGTAAGAGAAGACCTGGCTACAACCTACGATTATGAAATTTTGATCAATCTTTAACAAGAAATTATAATTTTATTTTAGTTACTAGGGGCTGGAACTTCGTTCTTTACTGTAACTCGAATAAAACTATGACGACATTCATTATTTATCTAAAAAATAGGGTTTCAGACAAGGTGGTTCTAATGATGTACTTTTGTTTTGATCTGACTCTATTTTTAGGAATTCTGGGTTTTTATATTTCTTAGCATTGGACTAATCGTCTCTCACTAGGCTGCTAGCTACTGCTGCAACCCAGATTCGCATATATAGTTATTAGAGGCAGCGTGGCCAAGTGGTCAAAGGCGCTAATGTTAGCCACCAGTCTCTTCGGAGGCGTGGGTTCAAATCTTACCGCTGGTATACGATTATGATTTGTGTGCAATAATCAAATATCTTTGAAAAGACTGCAGTATGAAAAGACATAAAAATGCAGTTTTTAGTGTTAAAATTTATTCTCTTTTAGAAATAATTTATTTTAGTTATAAAAGATTTTTAAACCAATTAATTTGCTTTAAAATGAGCCATTGAACAACTCTCTACAATGTTCCAGTGCCAAGCTATCTGTGGAAAAGAAAAAAAGAGAAAACAAAATATGCCGTTTAGGCAGAATGTTGTAGTAACTGCCACTTTTCTTGATTTTCAAGCCAATATATTTCCCTTGTTGTTCAAGCCAAATAAATGAAAGTTTACTATACAGGGGTTTCTGACAAGGCGGTGTTAATGGTGTTCTTTTTGTTTTGATCTGACTTTTTTTTAGGAGTTATGGGTTTTATATTTCTTAACATTGGACGTGAACGTCTCTTACTAGGATGCCAGCTACCACTTCAACCCGGATGATAATGAACCACGTCGCTCCTTTATGTAATATCAAAATATTGTCTTTTAATGGACTCTCTTTGGAGCCGTGGGTTGAAATCTTACTGCTGGTATACGATTATGATTTATGTAAAAAAATCTAATATCTTTGAAAAGACTGCAGTATGGAAAGACATCAAAAAAGCAGTTTTTAGTAGAAATAATTATTCTCTCTTAGGAATAATTTATTTTAGTTACAAAAGATTTTTAACCCAATTAATTTCCTTTAAAATGAGCCATTGAACAACTCTCTACGATGTTCCAGTGCCAAGCTTTCTGTGGAAAAGAAAAAGAAAGAGAAAGAAAAAATATGCTGTTTGTGGAGAATAACCTGGTTAAAGTCAATTTTCTTGATTTTCAAGCCAATAAATATCCCTTGCTGTTCAAGCCAAATGTTAGAAAGTTTCATATACAAGAGTTTTGGACAAGGTGGTTCTAATGGTGTACTTTTGGTTTTGATCAAACTGCTTTTTTAGGAGCTATGGGTTTTTATATTTCTTAATATTGGACGTGACCATATCTTACAAGGTTGCTAGCTACCGCTTCAACACGGATTTTGACTATTAAAAAGTGCACTAGCCCTTGGGATTTCCATTTGAATGAGCCTTTTTTGAAGTTTCTACGACTACGCCTTCTATAAAAACCTTATATACCCTCAGGGCATAAATTAAATCCCTTGCCCCGTGGGTTGTGGGGGAGTGTCCTCCTCAAAAAGATATTTTCTACCTGTAAATCAACTACGCTGAACAAAATGGCTATCTCAAAATTTTGATTGGACGTATTTAGGGGAATGATGGGCGTGGAGGTGGGGGTAGTTGCCCTCCAATCACTTTAGACCATTAAAAAGGGCACTAGCCACTCCAATTTCCAATTGAATAAGCCCTTTTCGATGTTTCTGCGACGACTCTTTCGATACGAAGTGCCCAGGTATGGAAAAAAAAAAAAACAAAAAAAAAAAAAACACATTATGCCCACGTCGTTCTTTACTTAGGAAGCGCTAGCGCACTGCCAATGATTGCTTCAAAAATCAAATATCTTTGAAAAGAATGAAGTATGAAAAGGCATTTAAATGCAGTTTTTAGTGAAAAATTTATTCGGTTATAAAAATAATTGGTTTTAGTTACACAAAGTTTTTAGCCCAACTAATTTTCTTTTCAAATGAGCATTTAACCAACTCTCTAGGATGTTCCAGTGCCAAGCTATAAGTGGAAAAGAAAGGAAAAAAGATGCCGTTTAGGCAGAATGCTGTAGTAGCAGCAATTTTTTTTTATTTTCAAGCAAATATATTTCCCTTAAAGCGCAGCAAGCCTAAATTAAACGTTGTTACGTTGAGTTTAGGTTAGACCGGTTATAGATGGCAGCACACCCACACAGACACACAGTCATAGCAAGAAATTTTTTCAATTATATTCGATATATCTGTGAAATGATGTTGACAAAGCATTTATTCACTCTGACACTTAGATTTTGTCAATTTTATCCCATGTATCTGAGAAAGGGATTTCGATATAGAATTTAATCACTCTGATACTTAGATTTTGTCAGTTTTATCTTACATATCCGAAAAAGTATGTTGATAGTGAATTTATTCACCCTGATACTTCGATTTTGTCAATTTTATCGGACGCATCCAACAAATGATGTTGACAATGCATTTAAAGGATGTTGATAAAGCATTTATTCACTCTGATTCTTAGATTTTGTAAATTTTATCCCATGTACCCGAGAAAGGGATTTTAACATAGAATTTAATCACTCCGATACTTAGATTTTGTCAATTTTATCCAATACTTAGATTTTTTTGATTTTATCCAACATATCCGACAAATGATGTTCATAATGCATTTAAAGGATGTTGATAAAGCATTTATTCACTCTGATACTTAGGTTGTTTCAATTTTATCTGACATATCCGACAAAGGAGTTCGTTTCTTATTTTAAATATCTTTGAAAAGACTGCAGTATCAAAAGACATTGTCTTTTGAAAAGACTGAGATTGTGATTGAGATTGTGAAAAGACTGATATTGTGTCAATTTTATCCGACATATCCGACACAGGATGTTGATAATGAACTTGTTCACTCTGATACTTAGATTTTGTCAATTTTATCCGACATATCCAACAAATGATGTTGATAAAGCATTTATTCAGTCTGATACTTAGATTTTGTTAATTTTATCCAAAGTATCTGACAGAGGATGTTGATAAAAAAATTGTTCACTCTAACATTTAGATTTTGTCCATTTTATCCAGCATATCCGACAAAGGATGCTGATAGAGCATTTATTCACTCTAATACTTAGGTTTTGTCAATTGTATTTGATGTATCCGACAAACGATGTTGATAAAAAAATTTTTTCACTCTAAATCTTAGGTTTTGTCAATTTTATCCAACATATCCAACAAAGGATGCTGATAAAGCATTTATTCACTCTAATATTTAGATGTTGTCAATTATATTCATTTTATCTGACAAAAGATGTTGATAACAAAAAATTTATTCACTCTGACCAATGGATTTTGTCAATTTTATGCCATGTATTTGGGAAAGGGATGTTGATATAGAATTTAATCAATCTGGTACTTAGATTTTGTCAATTTTATCCGCTATACCTGACAAAGGATGTTGATAAAGAATTTATTCACACTAATACATAAATTTTGTCAATGCTATCCAACGTATCCGACAAAGGATTTTGTTAAAGAATTTATTCAATCTGATACTTATATTTTCTCAATTTTATCCGATGTACCTGACAAAGATGCTGATAGAAAAAAATTATTTTTTCTGATACTTAGATTTGGTCGGTGTTATCAAACGCATCTGTCAAAAGACATTGATAAAGAATTTATTCACTCTGATACTTAGATTTTGTGAATTTTATCTGATGTATCCGACAAAAGAAGTTGATATTGACTTTATTCACTAAGATACTTAAATTTGATCAGTGTTATTAAAAGTATCTGTCAAAAGACAATGATAAAGAATTTATTCACTCTGATGCTTAGATTTTCTCAATTTTATCAAGCATATCTGACAAATCATGTTGATAAAGAATTAATTCATTCTGATACTTAGATAGAATTTATTCACTATGATACTAAGATTTGGTAAGTGTTATCAAACGTATCTGTCAAACGACACTGATAAAGAATTTAGTCACTCTGATGCCTAAATTTTCTCAATTTTATTAATTATATATGAAAAAAGATAATGATAAAGAATTTATTCGCTCTGACACTATCAAACGTATCTGTCAAATGAAAATGATAAATCTGACAATAGATGTTGACATTGAATTTGATCTGTTTGTCACTTAGGTTTGATTATGTTAACTTACATAACCGCCAAAGGATGTTGATTAAGAATCCATTCCTTCTGATACTTAGATTTTGTCAATTTTTTCCGATGTATCTGACAAAAGATGTTAATAATAAAAAAAATTATTCAATCTAACACTTAGATTTTATCAATTTTATCCATTGTATCTGAGAAATGATGATGATAATGAATTTATTGACTCTTATACTTAGATTTTGTGATTAATTTATTCATTCTGATGCTTAGATTTTCTCAATTTTATCCGTTTTATCTAATAAATATGGTGATAAAAAAAATATTCACTCTGATACTTTGATTTTGTCAATGTTATCCCATGCATCTGACAATAGATGTTGATACAGAATTTGGTCACTCTGACACTTAGGTTTTGAAAATGATAACAGACATATCCGTCCAAGGACGTTGATAAAGAATATATTCGTTCTGATTATTAGATTTTATCAATTTTATCTGCTGTATGTGACAAAAGATGTTGATAAAAAAAAATTATTCATTCTGACACTTAGATTTTGTCAATTTTATCCAATGTATCTGAGAAGTGAGGAGGATAATGAATTTATTGGCTCTGATACTAAAATTTTGTGAATGTTATCTGATGTATTCAAAAAAAGAAGTTGATAAAGAATTTATTAACTCTGATACTTAGATTCTGACAATATTATCCTACATATCTGACAAAGAATGTATACAAATTCCTTTTCTTACATCTCTCATGTTTTAATAGACATTCTAAACGTTTGATATGCTAGCATACTCTAAATATAATGAACACTTAACAATGTAATGCATAATATATTTTAATGAGATAATGCCAAGTAGAATATTAATACAAAAAATAAATTATGATATATTATTAATATCAATGATCAGCTTTGGACATTTTGAATTTGTTCCATAAAAAAGTCCACCATGTTCTCTCTTGGTATTGTAGCTATTGTCTTCTCTTAGCTCGTAATCAGTAGAATAATCATTATTCCATTTTGAGTCATAAACTACTTTTAGTGGTGTCGCCGACGGGTTCAATATGCGTTTCGTCTTTGGTATTATTTGGTTCATTGACTGTTTGATCAATGGTAGTAATGTTTGCTGGCACTTTGTTTTTCATCGATTCACATTTATATTCCTTATTGATATTTTCTTCCAATGCCCCTTTTTTATTATTTTCCCGGCAATTTCACTGTCTATTACCACATTATTTTTACACAGATAACAGTTTCGGCACGTAGACAAGATATGGTTTATGATATTAGTAGAAGAGTTGGCCTTTCTTCTTTTGACCTTTCGTTGATTGCTAATACCCGAAAGCTGACGATAGGATGTATCAGTAGGTAATATGTTACCTGCAACAGTAGCAAGGAGTTGTCCTCTATCATCAACGATTATTTTTATGTTGGCATTCTCTTTGAGTGTAATCATCTATGGAGATCTGAATCTTGCATAACCACCAACATAAGAGTTGAAATTTTTTGGTACTTCAAAGAAATTTAATTCCTTACTGTCATGACAATGCACGCATACGTTTCCAATAGTGCTACCACTTTTACTTATTTCATAGTTTAAATACTTCTCCTTGTCTGCATTCAATGCTACAATAACACTATCATGTGAACACCACTTTCTTAAAATGCTCCATCTTCACGTTTTTAAAGATATGACTTATGTGTTTATCGTTCCACTGCGTAAAAAATACTCATTTAATACATGCAATAATCTAGGTAGTGCCGATAACCCACCATAAATCACCAGTGAGAAAGCAGCGTCGTGTCTTTGAGCAAGCATGGAGTACGATTGCTAGAGCCTCAAGAATATTATATGTCATTTTAAGATACGTAAAAAAAAGTTAAATAATTATGCTACTATAGTAATGTTGCAATAGTAGCAAAAGTTTGTAGAAGCAATAATGTTGCTACTACAAACATTATTTTTCTAATAGTAAAGGTCATGACTAACATATCTATACCATTCTCATTTTGAGTTTGTAAAATATTATATGTGAATTTCTTAAGCTTTAAGTATGTTTTATCTCATTCGAAGACATGTAAAAAAAAGTTTAAAAAATATTTCATGTTAAAAAAATAATTAAGAAAAAAGTTAACAAAAAATTCAAAAAAAGTATAAGAAAAATGGGGAGAGGGGCCTAAGAAATTGGAGGGAGAGGGTTCATTAGAGGCTGGGGGTATGGAGACCTTTTGAAGTTGAGGTCCTTGGTGGTTAAGGTAATTGGTGCTTACGATCCCTGACGGTTCATGCTTATAATCGTCTCACTACTTGATTTCCAAGGATTTCTAAGGACTGTTCTGAATTTTCTTATTAAATTCTTTTCTTGCCATCTACAACTCTGTTAGTATCAACCTTTTAGTATACTAGAATGTTAGAGCAAATTTTATAATACCAAAACTTTTCAACTGGTACTTGTGTATTATACAGAACGCATCGGAGAAGTAAAGCTAGGTCAACTCACAAGGCCATTTTATCATCGTCAACCATTTCCATAGATTGATGCTATTCCAACTTTATAATAAATAAGCTCTGAGTTAACAACCCCTTCGGGGTTACCTTAACTAGTTATCAGTTTAACCCTTTTTTACGTCCTTCATGCAATCCAATCACAAATTAAGATTATTCTCATCTCTATTATTCAGTCGTCAATTAAGATCATTCATATACTCCAATTCGCAAATGCTATACCTTTTTTCGCAAATAGAGTTATTTTTTAGGTAAATGATTTAACACCATATGCCATCAATTCCAGACACGATGCGAGGAACTTTTAGCCTAGAGGTAATTAGTGTTTGACAATTTTTGACTCGGCTTGGCTGTATCTTTATTAAAAATATAATTCGTAGGAAAAAACATGAATATCTAACCCATTCAACTGAAACCAACATTTTTTTTTACAGAATGCTCAATAAACCTTTGAATAAGCAAATTGACGATCTCAAGTTTTGGCACTAAAACCTGTCTGGTAACCCATGTACCGTTCATAGTAATAGGTGACTGCCCTTGGCTAGTTGTGTAGGTGTGAAACTGCACACATATCCATGCCTCAGGCTTGTGTAATTCCATATATCCCTGAAACCTTATACATGAATACTACTAATATATTGGTGTTTGTAGGGCTTTAATTCCGTAGCTTAATAAGAGGGCCTGGTGGACAAACATGCTGAAGGTGTGCTTGCAAACCTTCAGTAAAAGGTTTTGGATTATAATTATTACCATTATACATATTTATACTTTCAAGATTTTCCACTTAAGAAGTGGCACCAAAAATGTTGTTTTCAGTAATATATCTCACTTACGAATGGTAGAATTGATAAGAGCATGTAGACATGAGCAAAAGTTTTCAAATAAGCCATTAAACATCACTCTAAGAAGTTCTGGTAGCCCACTAGCTCCAGCTTTTCCACTTGAGATATGACACAAAAAAAGCCGTTTTTAGTACCATTTGAAGCTAGCAGATAGTGGAATTTATAAACAGAACATAAATATAAGCAATATTTCTTATATGCACTATTAAAAATCTATCTACGATGTTCTGGTTGCCCGCTAGCCCCACCCCTTATGAAATGGCATAAAAAGTACCCCTTTTCGGGCCATACGGCACTTGCGGATGGCGAAATTTACATAAACCACGTAAATATCAGAAATAGTATTTGAATAGGCTCTTAAGCATCTCACTCTGATGTTCTAGTTACACACTCGGCCTAGAAAAAAGGAAAAAAAGACCGTTTTAACGTTTCTTAACTTTTAGTTACTACAGGCTGTGGTAGTTGTAGGAACCCCTTAGTGGATACTGAATATACATAATTCGGTTATCAAAAGAATTTATCTCCTCAAGGTCAATCAGGGGATGTTTGTAAGTGCATTGACTCTGGGGCTAAGCGACGTCAGATTATTGATCCGCTAAAGGGACAGCTGTCTCTTTCTAGGTCAATCAGGGGGTGTTTCTATGTGTATTGACTTCAGTAGATACTGAATATACATAATTCGGTTATCAAAAGAATATATCTCCTCAAGGTCAGTCAGGGGATGTTTGTAAGTGTATTGACTCCGGGGCTAAGTGACGTCAGATTATTGATCCGCAAACGGGATAGCTGTCTCTTTCTAGTTCGATCATTGGGTGTTTCTAAGTGTACTGATCCACTAACGGGAAGTGACGCAATATTTTCACTGAATATACATAATTTTTTCATGGTTTATTGATCCACTAAGGGGTCAATGACGCCTCTTTCAAGGTCAATCAGGGGATGTTTCTAAGTGTATTGACTCCGGGGCTAAATCACGTCAGATTATTGATTCGCAAACGGGTCAATGACACCTTTTTCAAGGTCGATCAGGGTGCGTTTATAAGCCTAATAGATACAGCCGGGAGTGACGCAATATCTTCGCTGACAGTACATAATTTATTCTAAATGTATTGATCCACTAGAGGAGAACTAGGATTTCCGGGAAATTGATCAAGGGAGAATTATCGATTCTAATGGGACAGAATCACGTGTCTCTTTCTATGTCAATCAGGGGATGTTTGCAAGTGTATTGACTCCGGCGCTAAGTGATATCAGATTATTGATCCGCAAACTATACAAGATCACACGCCCCTCTTTCAAGGTCAATCAGGGGATGTTTCTAAGTGTATTGATCCGCTAACTGGAAATGACGCAATATCTTCACTGACAGTATATAATTTATTCTAAATGTATTGATCAACGACTAATACTACTACTAACAACTCACCGCAGCACCATGCCGCATGAGGCCAACACAGCTACGCACGCTCCTTCTCCACCTCAATCTATTCAAAGCCTCCCTTTTTACACCCACCCACGAGGTTCCCACTTCCTTTAAGTCTTTCTTTATGACGTCCTCCCACCCCAGACGGGGACGATCTGTTTTCTTTTTAGCCCTAGATGGTTGGCCGAAAAGAACAATCTTCGGCAATCTGTCATCCTTCATCCGCACAACGTGCCCTAGCCACCTCAGCCTTTCTTTCATTTTAGCACTAAAGAGTGGTATTGAACCACATTTATCGTAGAGCCTATTGTTTGAAATACGGTCAGTCAGCCGGGTACCCAGAACAATCCTTAAGTAATTCCTCTGGAAAACATCTAGCAAATCTTCATCCGCTTTTCGGAGCGCCCATGCTTCAGAACCATATTTGACCACTGTCATCACTGTAGCTTCTAATATTCTAATCTTGTTTTGCAGTCTTATCTTCCTATTCTTCCAGACTTTTTTTAACTGTGAAAAAAGACCCTGAGCCTTGGCTCTTATATATTTAATATCTTCACTGCTCCCACCATCTTTACTAATAATGCTGCCAAGGTAAGTGAACCTGCCCACCTGATCAATCTTTTCATTACCCAAAGTCACCTTTTCATCTTCACTTACTCCCAGCCATAGTGACTTAGTCTTCCTAAAATTAATTTTCAAACCACTTCTAGCACCCTGAACTCGCAAAACCTCTAAAACTCCATTCATTTTGCTCACACTTTCATCTAGGACGCTTAAATAATCAGCATAATCCAAGTCCAGGAGACTTTTTCCTCCCCATTTGATTCCGTAGTCTCCCATTGCCTTTCCTGTGCTCCTTAAAACAAAGTCCCTCAAAATAATCCATACAAAGGGGGATAGAACACAACCCAACTTAACTCCTGATTTAATACAAAACCAGCTGCTAATCTCATTTCCTACCTTAACCGCTGCAGTGTTATTCTCGTACATAGCACTAATAACTTTAATGTATTTTTCTGGTACACCATGCAAGGATAAAACCTTTACTAAAGCTCTTCTACTAACAGAATCGAACGCTTGCTCATAATCTATAGAACTGAGGACCAAAAGTGTTTGAAAACTCAGGCACTTCTCAATTATTAGCCTAAGAGTGAAAATTTGGTCAACACATCCTCTACCTTTTCTAAAACCGCATTGCTCTTCTCTTAAAGCTTTGTCTACTGGATTTCTCAGTCTAAAAAGTATCATTTTACTAAGTAATTTATTACCTACAGAGACCAGACTAATGCCTCGATAATTAACACACTTAATTTAATCACCTTTCTTATAAAATGGCTTAATTAAGGTTATCCTTAAATCGTTAGGTAGTTCCCCTTTTTCAGAAATCAAATTCATAATCTTCAGTAACTTATTTCTAACCTCAGAGCCACCATATTTAAGAAAGTCGTTTACCCCCCTATCAGTACCTGGAGCCATATTGTTCTTTAATCCTTTTAGTACTATTGATAATTCCTCCTCACAACTAATCTTCCTTCTCATCCAAGGTATCACAAACTTTTTCATTTTCCTAACTATTTTTTCCTGCAACTCTATCTCGGTAAAGCAAATTCTCAAAATGTTCGGCCCATCTCTCTTTAGTTTTTTCCTTATCGCTAATTGCGACCCGATTCCTATCTTTAACTGGGCCAAGTCCGGATTGACTAATCCCTCTCAATATGTTAACGTGCCAGTAAAGTATTTTACTATTATGTCGTCTAGCTGCATCTTCCAGATCCTCGGCAATTTTATCCCTGGCCTCCACTTCACGCCTCCTTAGTTCATATTTTAATGCTTTCTCAACTTTCTTTACATTTCTTTTGTTTTCATACGATCTATCACTCAGATAATCCTTGTACAAGTCCTTTCTCCTTTCTATTAAACATAAAGCTTTTTCACTAATATTCTTAGCGGCAGGTCTAGCTTTCTTCCCTAATACACCTTCAGCAACTTCACAAATTATTTTTCTATAATTATTCCAACCATCTTCCACATTATCAAATTTTAAACTCTCAAGTTAAGTGTTCAACTGTTCCTGGAAAGTTTCTCTTAAATTCTCATCCTGGAGTCTACCATCATCATAACTTCCCGAGAGGTAGTTACCCTGCCGATATTTCAGCTTTAAATTAATTCTTGACACTACTAGATGGTGATCTTTACTTTTAGCATCAATAACAACACCCCTATATACCATAGTATCTTGTTTTGATCCTGCCAGTATTCAGTTTACAATAAAATAATCAATAAGGTTTGCTGTCTTTCCATCACGTGAATGCCATGTTAACTTATGAGTAATTTTATGACCAAACACAGTATTGGTTATAACCAGATTGTTATACCTACAAAATTGCAAAAGTCTGTATCCATTACTGTTTTCTTTTCCTACACCAAATTTATCTAGGCTGGGATACCATTTATTCGTATTTCTACCATCCTGGACGTTAAAATCTGCCAGTAATAACATCATATTGCTTCCAGGGACTCTGTCTATTTGCTCCTGGAACTGTAAGTAAAATTCATCTGAGTCACTAGTATCTCCGTCATTTGGTTCTACAGGGGCGTATACTACTATAACTGATACCCTGAACTTCCTAGTCATAAAATGAGCAATTAGTATTCTATTAATAATACCTTCCCAGCCTAAATAAGACTTAGCAGCTTCCCTATTCATCATGAGCCCTACTCCCTGTCGTTGTACCCCATCCTTCCTGCCTGAGTAAACAAATTCTATATCACCTAATTTCATGCTTCCTACCCCTGGGATATGAGTTTTTAAAATTCCTAATAAATCCAGTTCGAATCGTCTGAATTCTTCAGTCAAAATGTTGATACAACAGTCATTTTTTAATGTTGTAACATTCCAAGTTCCAATTTGCATGTGCTTTAAATCATTGAAATTATTTTCACATCAGGAACAGCAATGATCCTGGATACCAGTGCAGGATGGGGATCACAGCTCTTCTCAAATCTACCCCAAAGTGCTTAAGCTAGCTTAGAACCGGACAGCAAGAAGTCCCTGGGACCAGCATGAGGGGAGGCTTTGTGCAATCCTGTGCCCATCTTTGTCACAACATGGTTTTCAGCTACTTGGCGATGCTCTTCTATCAACAAGAGTTGAAATCCTGCACAGACAGTCTCAAGCCTATTACCTCCGACTCTTTATATATTCATGCCTACAAATATTATGCTACTACGGGGAGACAACGCATAATAGATAAATTAGCTAGGAAAAGGTTTTTCAGCCCAAAGACCCACATCAAAACATACCAAGCCCAGAAAAATTTTCCATTAGTCAGAATCCCGTGCGAATGCTGAGTCGTTTACTAGGCTATAATTTTCTCGTAAGGTGCCACTCCTCAAGTGGGAATAGAGTTGACCGCAAGGTCTCCACTCTTGCAGGTACCCCGAAAAGGCCGAGGCAGCCCTTTGCAGAGGCCGTTGTCCATATATCTGGATCTTACGCCCTGCTGCAGTTGTCCTCCTATAGAGGATCCTCCCGCCATGATGTTCTGCATCACCATACAATTTAACCCATTACTGGGAGAAGGTTTGCAACTCATGGGACTTGTGGACAAACCAGTGGGCCCTTTTGAGTGTACATTTGAGGGGCCTTTTTCCTCCTCCACTGTATTTATGACCCCAGGCGAGGGTGTCCCAGTTCCAATTATGGACCCCCAGGGACAAGGTCCCCCTTGGGACCTTGTCCCAAAGATCTAAACTATGTTTAGATCCATAAATCTAAACTATGCATTAGTATGAATATTATTAACATTATTCAAGATTGAAAAAATCAAATAATTAGTTAATTGACTTACCTCTAAAAATATATTTTCAGATAGATCATTCAGGTTATTCTGTTATATTTATCCCTTTATTTGACTATTGACATATAAATAGAATCCTTACTTTCATCTGTTTTAAAATGCCACTTTTATTACTTGCGTTGGAGAGGATTTACACATACAAAAAAAAGAAAAATCTTAATAGGCGTATATCCGGCTTGTAAAAACGTAACAACATGTACATAAACAAATTTTGATGCGTTTTTAACAGCTTTTTTTTTTGTATCCCATCCACCAAAAAAAATACACCCCACCCACCAAAGAGCTGAAAATTAAACTAAAAAAATCATGATAAAATCTTTTTACTTGGTACAATGGTAAAAGGGTGAAAATATGTGTGTTATGCAAAATTTATTTACATAATCGGTGGGGAATTCTATCATGAGGGGATTTCATTTTTAAATATGGCTTCTCTGATCTTTAGGTCTGAGAGATAAATTAATATTCTATTTTTAAATATGGCTTCTCTGATCCTTAGGTCTGAGAGATAAATTAATATTGTATTTTTAATTATGGCTTCTCTGGTCTTTAGGCTTAGCGATAAATTAATATTCTATCGAAGACTTAATAGAGTAACTAAGAACACGTAAGAGATGAAGAGATTAACGCGGGAATTTTTTCCTGGGAATTTCAAATATGACAGCGCAGGGATGCCAAAACAAAAGGAACAAGCAGGAATTACTTTTTACATCCGTAATCTACTAATTACATCCGTAATCTCTCTTTTGGCAAAAAATACAAAATTCCACATTTTTGTAGACGAGAGCTTGAAAAATCTACTTATGATGCGACTAAACTTAATGTATCTTATTCGGAATATGCATAAAAAGTCAATTCTTTTAATGTATCTATTGATATCAAAGTCCCTTTTTTATTGTTTTGGTTATTGTTGAGCCGAGTCGTTCCTTACTTCAGGTAAATTTTTTCTTTGACCACAGTTATATTTAATTAATAACTTTAAAAAAGTACTGGAATTCTTAATTTTTGTTTTAGCATGTCATTCCACGATTTTCCGCGATCCAAGTTTCTTGACTACCCCTTTTGTGAGAAGTGAAAATCCAAATCAATATCACGAGCCTTTTTCTTTCTCTTTTTGCTTTGAAGCACTTACAAGTGGCCTTGTAAGTGGCCAAACCACTCACAAGGTTTCAGCACTTACAAGTGGCCCTCACCTTGCTCAAATTGTGCTCATGTCTCCACCCTTGCATAATAGCATTATAAGTTGAATTTACTGGAGTTTCTTTTTTCAGTAAAGTATTTCGAAATACCTATAGTCACCAGTATTTTGCGAGAGTCCAATTTTTTTTTGTAAAAATCACAGACCTCTAACTAGAATATTCGAACTATTTGTTCGGATCACATTCACCCAGCTATCCTGCTTGAGGTGCTAGTGCTGATGGATGGGCAACTCTTTTTATTTTTTGATTTATTTATTCATTTTTAAATCAGTAACATTATACAATCTCTGGAACTTTTAGTTTCATAGACAGCGCAATAGTGCTGCCTAAGGTAAGAACGATGTTGGCACAATGTATTATTTTTGTTTTTCTTTTAGAACAGGGCACTTCGTATCAAAGGAGTTATCGTAGAAATTTGAAAAGGTCTCAGTCAATTGGAAATGGGAAGGGCTTGTGCCCTTTTTAAAATTTGAAAGCGATCGGAGGAAAACTAATACCCCTCTCGCACCCATCACTTCCGAAAACACATCCAATCAAAATTTTGAGATGACCATTTTGTTTGACGTATTTGAAAGCTCTAGAAATTATGTCTTTGAAGATGACACTCCTCCCAGAGGCGTCAGGGCAATGGTTGTAAGTTTTGCCCTGGGAGCATTTAAAGTTTTATAGAAAGTATTATCTTAGAAACTTCAAAAAGGGCTTATTCGATTGGGAACTGAAAGGGTTAGTGCCCTTTTAAATAGTCAAAAGTGATTCGAGGGCTACTAACATCCCTCTCACGCCCACCCTTTTCAGAAACACATCCAATCAAAATTTTGTTCAACGTAGTTGAAAACTCTGGAAATTAGGTCTTTGAGGACGGCAATCCCCTCCACAGCCATTAGGGCAAGGGTTGTAAGTTATGCCCTGGGGGCATATTAGGATTTTTATAGAAAGCGTTTCGTGGAAATTTCAAAATGGGCTCATTCGATTGAAAATTGAAAGGGATAGTGCTCTTTTTAATAGTCGAAAGTAATTGGAGGACAACTAAACCCCCTCTCATGCCCACAGTTTCCCCAAATAAATCCAATCAAAATTTTGAGAACCTAGCTGAAAGTTCTGGAAATTAGGTCCTTGAGGATGACAACCTACCATAGCCCTCAGGGCAAGAGTTGTAAGTTATGCTCTGGGGGCATATATAGTTTTTATAGAAAGCAGGGTTATATAAACTTCAGAGGGTCTCATTTGATTGGTAATCAGACGCTCTAGTGCTCTTTCTAAGAGTCAAAGTGATCGGAGGGTAGCTTCTCCCTCCCCCCTCCGAACACACACAAAGGTCATATTGTCCCAGAATGTATCTAATATGCATTTTTAGATAGCCTTTCTATTCAAAATAGTCTAAATATCATATAACAAGGCTTTTGGGATTGGAACAAGCCCCAGAGATTTGGGGCAAGGGTTGTAAATTAAGCCCAGGGTTTATTTAAGGTATTTATATAAGGGATGGTTGTTTAGTTTTAGAAGAGGCTCATTTGGTTGAAAATTAAAGGTTCTAGCTCCCTTTTAAGGGTCAGAAGTGGTGGACGGCATTGATTCCCCCTCCCCCTCTTATATAACCCCTCCTTTCACCAAACGCATTTGATTGAAAGTATAAGATAGCGGTTTTTTTTTTCAAATCAGTCCAACGAATATATAGTAATATCTCTAGGCATGAAACAACCCCTCAGCGCCCTGTAAATAGGGTTGTAGGTTATTTTATGAGGGCATATAAGGTTTTTATTGAAAAGCGGTAGCATAAAAGCAAGATGCGGCTTATTTGATTTGACATTGGAAGTTATAGTGCCCTTTTTAAGAGTCAAAGTGATTAGAAAGCAGCTGCCCCTCTCCCCCTCAACGCTCATTATATGCCTTAATCCCTCTAATCAAAATTTGAAACTAACAATTTTATTCATTGAAGTTGAAGGTTTAGTAAATTATGTCTGTGAGGAAGGCACCCCCCCCCTGCCGCTACAGCTTTCAGGGAAAGGGTTGTAAGTTATACTCTTGGGGCCTATAAGGTTCTTATAAAAAGGATTGTCGTTTATGCTTTGGAGGGGACTCATTGGATTAGTAATCATAAGTTCTAGTACACTTTTTAAGAGTCCAGTGATCTCAGTGCAGCCCCCCTCCCCCCACACGCACACACAAAAACACGCCATGTTTTCCTGAGATGTATCCAGTAGATATTTTGAGACAGTCTCTTTATTCAAAACAGTCCACATGTCATATAACAAGGCCTTTGAGATGATACGAGTAGGAGGGGCCTAATAACTCTGACTACTACATAATTTATGCATGTTTTTTGTCTCTCACTGTTGATGTTTTCTCATGTTTTTTGTCTCTCACTGTTGACGTTCTTTCATGGTTATATTTTTGTTTGATGGTTGTTTGGATGTAGTCATAAGTTCAACAACAATTTTGGATGTTGACATAAGTTCAACAACATTTGCTGGATGTCAACATAAGTTCAACAATTGCTGGATGTAGACATACTAGAAATGACATCACTTGTTTTCTAGGAATTATGCTGAACTCTAAAGAGATAGAAATCTCCATTTTAAATATGGCTTCTCTGGTTTTTAGGCTTAGAGATAAATTAATATTCTATCGAAACCTTAATAGTGTCACTAGGAACACCTTAAAGATGAAGACAGTTTGAATATATTTAACGTGGGAATTTTTTCCTAGGAATTTGAAATGTGACAGCGCAGGGATGCCAAAACAAAAGGAACATTCTAAAATTGCGTTTAGGGAATATTTGGGCGAAACAAATTAATCAACATTTAATGGATTTTGGGGTGAAACAGTTGAGACATTTTAGAAGATGATTTTGGGTGAAACTCTGTGGTTGTTATAATACACAAGTTACATTTGAACAGTGTTGTAAGGTCCCCTACCCAAACCCCCAAGGCACCCCCAAACTATTTGCCCCCCCCTGATTTTTTCAACTTTATTTTACGTATCTTAAAACCACATGAAATATGATTGCGGCTCTACCAATCGTACTCCATGCTTCCTCATAGACACGATGTGGTTTTCCCACTGGTACTCTATGGTCGGTTATCGACACTACCTACTTTATTGCATGTATTAAATCAGTAATTTTTATCCATTGAAACGATTGACATCAGCATCATATTTTTGTTTAAAAAGTGGAGATGAATTATTCGACGAAAGTATGTGCACATGATAAATGCTGACATTTATTTGATTTCGTCGCGTTGTATGCTGACAAGGGGAAACACCTGAACTATGAAACAAGTACAAGTCGTAGCACTATTGGAAATGTATGCATGGGTCGTCAAGACAGCGAGAAGTTAGATTTCTTGAGAATACCCAAGAATTTCAATTGTGAAAATCGTGGATATGCAAGAGTTAAATTACCAGATAAATTAGTGCTCAAAGAGAATGCAAACATAAAAATAATTGTCGATGATCGGGGACAACTCCTTGCTACTGTTGCTGGTAACATATTATCTGTTGATACCTCCTATCGTCATCTTTCTGGTATTAGCATTTCAAAGAAGTCAAGAAGAAGGCATGCATACTCCTGCACTGATGTCATTAATCATATCTTGTCAACGTGCCAGAACTGTTATATCTGTAAAAATAATGTGATAATAGACATTGAAATCTGTCAAAATAAAAAGAGCATTGGCAGACAATATCATCAATGAATATAAAGATGAATTGATGGAGAATAAAGCACAATTGAACATTATTACTACAAATCATCTTATGGTCAATGAACTCAATAATACCAAAGACGATGTGCTTATTGAACCAGTAGATGACATCCCAGTAAAAATATTATGTGACTCAAAATGGATTAATGATTATTCTAATGGTTTTGAATTGAGAGAAGAAAGTAACTCTAGTATCAAGAGAGAACCTTATGATTTATTTTATGGAACAGATTCAAAATGTCCAAAGTTGTTCAATGATACTAATAAGGAATAATAACATATTTAACATATTTTTATATTAATATTCTACATGTCCTTATTTCATTTAAAATATTTTATATATTACTTCGTTAAGTGTTCATTATTTTTAGGATACGTTCAAATTCAAGTTCTTTCTTAATCAATAAAAAATGTTTTGAAAAAACTATCAAATTAATGACCCACAGTGAGAATAACTTGTGTGTGGGTTTATATACACTCAGAAATAAATAAATAATACTATCTCCAGATATTGGAATAAAAAGATTGCTTTTCAACTCTCTGTACGGTAACAACAAACAAAATCCGCAAAAAATCAAAATTACCAAATAAATAAAGTGAAATGAGGAGCATCCACCCCGGAAAATAAATCAAATTAATAATTACTGATCAAATGATTCATTAATCTAATTTTATTATTAACCAACGAATTGTTCAAATCTATAAAACTATGAAATTTATTCCAATTATATATAAAACTATGCCTTGGTGATAAACGGGACCTTTCAGATTTTATTAAAGCCTGACGGACAACAGAAGTGCCACGGTTCCAATATGCATGCAAAACCCGATTATCATCCTGAAAAATATTATTATACAAATAAAAATAATCAAGCAAAAGACATTGAACGTGTTATATCATACAAAGAACAGAATGGGAAGAAGAAAAAAGATCCAGTTGAAGGATATTTAAAATTTGATACATACTTTTCGTTGACAATTTACCAGGGTAAGAATACGGGCTAGGCAGGCAATTTTTCAATATACTCAGAGCCTTATTTTGTTGCCTCTGATGAGGGAGAATATGAGTTTTAAAAGTATTCAAGAAAATAATGGAACAGTAATTTATATATGAATGCACTAGAGAATGATAAAGAGATTTCAAGGCAAAAAACGGCAGAAGAAATTTCAGATGATTCATCATATTAATATTTTTTGCCAGTTTCATTCGAAGATAAATTGCATGGCTTTTAAATGATAAACTTGAATCCATTATTATCCCGAGATATTTAATATCATCAACTCTTTCAATTTCAATAGGTAGGCCTTGAATATTAATCATCATAATTTCCGGTGCTGTTTTCCCAGTACGAGAGAAGATGATGAATTTTGTCTTAGTAGTCAATTAATAGTCAATTTATTGCTCGAAAACCATAAGATAAGCCTTGACAGTGCTGATTCTAACCTAAGCTTCAAAGATCTAGAGTCGGGTCTGCTGACATTGCATGCCGTGTCATTGGCGAATAATATGTTAATGCCGATATCATTGATGCTATTACTGATATCATTAACATAGATAGGAAATAAGAGTGGACCCAAAATAGAGCCTTGTGGCATTCCAACTGATTGAGATTGAGATATTGATGAGGAAGAAGTATCACATCCGTCTACATACTGATTTCGGTTTTTTAGGTATGACATTACTAAGTCATTAACTGGGCCTCATATGCCGCAGTTATCTAGTTTAGTATGCAATATTTTATAGGAAATCGAATCAAATGCCTTTTTAATGTCAATAAAAATTGTAGCAGGAATATCACCTTTGTCGTGGGTGTCATGAACAAACTGAGTCATTGCCATAATAGCATGCTCAGTAGAGGGAGACTTCCGGAACCCAAATTGCATCGGACTAAAAAATTTAGATTTCATTAGAAAGCTGACTATGCGGTTACATAGGCACTTTTTGAGCAACTTCCCAAATGTAGACAGGATCAAAACTGTCCGATAGTTTGTTGGGTTCTTTGGGTCTCCTCCTTTAGACAAAGAGTTAATTCTTGCAGACTTGAAACAAGAAGGAAATCTTCCGGTTTTAAAACAGAGATTGAACACATGGGAAAGCAGGTTTATAATATTTGGTGCTGTGCACTTAATCAGATTAGTTGTTGACCCATCAATCCCTTCCAAAGATCCATTTTTTAGAAGGTTTTTTTTAAGTAAAAGTTCATCTGGGGTTACAGGAGAAAGAAAAACGGAGGAATTGTGAGACGGAGGTAAATATGATTGAAAGTCCTCTCCAGTTTCATTATCCAGATGACGGCCCAGGTTGTTTCCAGCAGTTGACGCCATTTCCTCGCCAATTTTCGCAAAGTGTATATTTAATGCATTTATGACTTCCACTTTCCCTGTAGCCAGTTTAGTTTCATCTTCAGCTATTAATTCATCAGGAAGATCATGGGTCTTATGCTTTCCTAAGCACTTATTAATTATTTCCCATGTCTTCTTGGGGGACCCTTCTGCTTCAACAAATGCTTCGGCGAAGTAATGACTTTTTGCTGATCTTAAAATTTTTGTTAAATAATTTTTGTATCTGCGAAATTCAGCTAATTTAACTTCAGATGGATGCATTAAGCATGCCTTATATAACAGATTCTTATTTTTTATTGATACCAGAAATCCAGGAGAGATCCAAGGCTTAATCGGCTTTATTCTATTTCTTCTTGATATTTGGCGGAGAGGGAAAGCATTGTTGAAACAACGTTTAAACTGATTCACAAAAAATTCAGCAGCAAAATCAGGGTCCGAAGACTCTAAACAAGAAGAAAAGTCACTTGAAGAAAGCAATACTTTAAGTTTACTTAAGGAGTTTCTATTAGTCATCCTCACTTTTATTTTAGTAGGCCTATTCAACTCTCTAATCAAGTGAAGGTCGGTCACAAGCACCAAATGGTCTGAAAAATTTTCAATAACCACATCACTAGACTTTAGTTCCAGATTCGTAAACAAATTATCAATAAGGTAATCAGAATATTTCGTTATTCTTGTTGGGACTCCATAAGCTGGTAAGAGACCACCAGACAAGCAAACTGATAACAAATCAGCCCAGTCAGAAGATATTCCGTGAAAATTACCACTTGAATTATTAGAATTACATAAATCAATATTAAAGTCACCCATGATAACTATTGCTGCATACTTGTTTGAAGCAATAAGTACAAAATCATCAAGAACTTCAATGAATTTTAACGCAGAAAAGCTTGGGGGCCGGTAAAAAAAACAAAAAAAAAGTTTCATACGGTTTACATTTATTTTAACTGCCATAAATTCAAACGTCATTTAAAGATATAGGTTATAAAATTCGCTCACCAGATTTGACTGAATTATCAGATCTGGTTAGCATGTCAAACGTTCAGAATATCTATTAAAAAGTTCAAATATGTAAGAAAAGGAATTTTTAGAGATAAAGATACTAATAGCAGGCTCATAGTGAATATATTGGAAAATGAAATAGTTCAACAGAATTTTTACCAATGTCTGAGAGAGATGACCAGAATTTTTTCTCAAAATCTCCAAAGACAAGCAAAGATACATCTTGACACACAGCAGAGAAAATGTTAATGTTCAGAAACAGGAATACCACGTTTAAAATACATCTGTTTCTATTAATAATATTTGATTTTTAATAAAGTTGGGTTATAGTTTTCAAAAATGAGAACATCCACGCTTGAAACACATCTAATTTTAATAATTTTTAAAATAAAGCTTCGGTTTTAGTTTTCGGAAATAGGAACATCCGCGTTAAAAATATATTTGATTATATTAATAATATTTAATTTTCAAATAAAGTAATTTCATTGTCGAAATCAACAATAAACCTGATATATAAGTCGAAGTATTCATCTTTTACCCTCACAACATTACTTTACGACTTTTTACGTACCCCAACACCAAGACACACTCTTCAAAAGGCTTTATAATGTTATTTAAGAACAACTTCTTTTCTTAGTATTCCTCCTAAACCCATTTTACAAGTTTAAGTACTCATCTTTTTCACTCTCAACATTTCTTTACAGCTTTTTGTATACCTCAACACCAAGCATTACTTTTCAAATGCTTTATTATATTATTTCAGAACAAGTTCTTTTCTTAATATTCCACCTAGACCTGTTCTACAAGTTGAAGTACTCATCTTTTTCACTCCCAACATTACTTTACGACTTTTTTCATACCCCAACATCAAGCAATACTTTTCAAAAGGCTTTATTTTATAATTCCAGAACAACTTCTTTTCTTAATATCCCTCCTAAACAAATCTTACAAGTTGAAGTACTCGTCCTTCTGAACCACAACTTTACTTTACGACTTTTTGCATACTACAGCATCAAGCAGTACTTTTCAAAAGGCTTTATTATATTATTTCAGAACAAGTTCTTTTCTTCATGTCCCTCCTAGACCTATAAAAAGTTATACTTTGATTGTGAAAAGTTAGCTCAAATCTGAATTTTACCAAAGAACTTACAGTTCAATTTTAATTCCTCCAGAGAAAATAAAAAGCTTACACTTCAGTTCTTAATTTTCCAAAGACATAAAAACATTTAAAGCTATGTTCTAAATTTTAGCGTAGAAGATAGGACAGGTTATACTATGATTGTGAATATTTTCCATAAAGATAAAAATTCCCACTTTAATTCCAAATTTTCACAATGAAGTGAAGAAAAGTTCAAGTTCTCTTCTGAATTTTCTCTACGAAAAGAAATAAGCTACAAATCAATTATATTTTTCCAAAGAATATAAAAGGGTTTCGTTTCAGTTCTGATTTTTCTAAAGGAGATGAAAAATTTAAAGTTCTGTTCCTAATTTTTCGTAGAAGATAGAAAAAAGTAAGCATTAATTGTGAAAAGTTAGCTCAATTCTGAATGTTACCAAAGAACTTACAGTTCAATTCTAATTTTTATCAAGAAATATACAGGTTCCACTTCAGTTCTGATTTTTCCCAAAAGACATAAAAAATTTAAAGCTCTGTTCAAAATTTTTCCATAGAAGACAAGAAAATTTATGCTATGATTGTGATTATTTTCCATGAAAATAATAAGTTCCACCTTAATTCTAAATTTTCTCAACGTGATGAAGAAAAGTTTCAAGTTCACTTCTGAATTTTGTCAATGAAAAAGAAATAAGTTACCGATCAATTCAATTTTTTTTTCTAGAAATAAAAAGGTTCCACTTGAGTACTGATTTTTCCCGAAGACTTACTAAAATTTAAAGCTAAGTTCTAAATTTTTCCGTAGAAGACAGAAAAGGTTATACTATGATTGTGAATAGTTTCCAATGAAAACAAAAAGTTCCACTTTAATTCTAAATTCTCTCAATAAAGTGAAGAAAAGTTCAATTTCTCTTCTGAATTTTCACTATGAAAAGAAATAAGTTACAGATCAATTCTTTTTTTTCCAGAAAAATGAAAATGTTCCACTTCAGTTCAGATTTTTCCCCGAAGACATAAATTTAAAGTTCTCCATTTTTTGTAGAATATAGAAAAAGTTATAATTTGATCATGAAAAGTTAGCTCAATTCTGAATTTTACCAAAGAACTTAGAGTTCAATTCTAATTTCTCCAAAGAAAATTAAAAGCTACCACTTCAGTCCTTAATTTCCCAAAAACATTAAAAAATTAAAGTTCTATTCTAAATTTTAGCGTAGAAGATAAAAAAAAGTTATAGTATGATTGTGAATATTTTCCATAAAGATAAAGAGTTACACTTTAATTCTAATTGTCTCAATGAATTTAAGAAAAGTTCAAGTTCTCCTATGAATTTTTTCAATGAAAAAGAAATTAGTTACAGATCAATTCTATTTTTTCCAGAGAAAATAAAAATTTTCCACTTCAGTTCAGATTTTTCTCAAAGAGATGAAAAAATTTAAAGTACTGTTCCAAATTTTTCATAGAAGATAGAAAAAGTTATGCCCTGATCGTGAAAAGTTAGCTCAATTCTGCATTTTACCAAAGAACTTACAGATCAATTCTTATTTTTTTCAAGAAATAAAAAGCTTCCACTTGAGTTCTGACTTTTCCCAAAGACATAAAAAAATTTAAAGCTCTCTTCTAAATTTTTTCGTAGAAGACAGGAACAGTTATGCTATGATTGTGAATATTTTCCATGAAGATAAAAAGTTCCACCTTAATTTAAATTTTCTCAACGATGTGAAGAAAAGTTCAAGTTCTCTTCTGAATATTCTCTATGAAAAAAAATAAGTTACAGATCAGTTCTATATTTTCCAGAGAAAATAAAAAGGTTCTTCAGTTCAGATTTTTCCCCAAATACGTAAATTTAAAGTTCTCCTCCAAATTTTTTGTAGAAGATAGAAACAGTTACACATTGATCGTGAATATTCCACCATGAAGATAAGGAACTCCACTTTAATTCTGAGATTTTTCCCAAAGACATAAGAAAATTTATAAGCTCTGTTCTAAATTTTAGCGTAGAAGATAGAAAAAGTTATACTAAGATTGTGAATTTTTTCCATGGCGATAAAAAGTTTCCTTTGAATTCCATTTTTCTCAATGAAGTGAAGAAAAGTTCTACTTCTCTTCTGTATTTTCTCTATGAAAAGAAATAAGTTACAGATAAAATTTTCCACTTCAGTTCAGATGTTTCTCAAAGAGATGAAAAAAATTTAAAGTACTATTCAAAATTTTTCATTGAAGTTAGAAAAAGTTATACTTTGATCGTGAGCAGTTAGCTCAGTTCTGAATTTAACCAAATAACTTACAGTTCAATTTTAATTTCTCCAGATAAAATAAAAAGCTTTTACTTCACTAAATTTCCCAAAAACATAAAAAATTTAAAGTTCTATTCTAAATTTTTCCGTAGAAGATAGAAAAAGTAATACCATAGTCGTGAATATTTTCCATGAAGATAAAAAGTTCCACTTTAATTCTAAATTTTCTCAGCGAAGTGAAGAAAAGCTCAAGTTCTCTTCTAAATTTTCTCAATGAAAAAGAATTAAATTACAGATCAATTCCATTTTTTCCAAAGATTATAAAAAGGTTCCGCTTCAGTTTTGATTTTTCTCGAAGGGATGAAAAGTTAAAGTTCTATCCCAAATTTTTCGTAGATGATAGAAAAAAGTTATACATTGATTGTGAATATTTCCATGAAGATAAAAAGTTCCACTTTAATTTTAAATTTTCTCAATGAAGAGAAGAAAAGTTTAATTTCTCTTCTGAATTTTCTCAATGAAAAAGAAGTTAATTACAGATCAATTCCATTTTTTTCCAAAGAATATAAAAAGGTTCCGCTTCAGTTTTGATTTTTCTCGAAGAGATGAAAAGTTAAAGTTCAATCGAAAATTTTTCGTAGATGATAGAAAAAAGTTATACATTGATTGTGAATATTTGCAATGAAAATAAGGAGCTCTACTTTAATTCTAAATTTTCTCAGTGAAGTGCAAAAATGTTCAAGTTCTTTTCAGAATTTTCTCAATGAAAATAAATTAGTTACAGATCAATTCTAATTTTTTTTTCAAGAAATAAAAACGTTCCACTTCAGTTCTAATTTTTCCTAAAAGACATAAAATTTAAAGCTCTGTTCTAAATTTTTCCGTAGAAGATAGGAAAAGTTATATGAAGATTGTGAATATTTTCCATGGACATGAAAAGTTCCATTTTAAGTGATGTACTTATGGATTTGCATAGATTATGTGCCTTGCCGTGCTATTTGCATAGATTATGTTCCTTACCATGCTATTTGCATAGACCTATAAACCCTTTTTAAGGAGCACGAGCACATGCATTACCACGGGCTATTATTAGGATTGGTATATCCCTTAACAGACGGGTTTCTGAGCCAATACCTATTTTTTGTACAATTGCCTTAAGTCAAGACTAGCTTGTTTAGAATGCGTCGCTGATAATTAAAGAATAGGATGCTGCACTCAGAATTGATTGATTGTCATCTGGTGTTAAACCATTTAGCATAAAATAACTATATTTGCGAAAAAGGTATAACATTTGCGAATTGGACTGTATGACCCATCTTAATTGGATAATAGGGAAAAAACAGAGCTAGATAACATTTGTGATTGGACCGTATGAAGGTGGTAAAAAAAGGGCTAAACTGATTATCAGTTAAGGTATCCGCGAAGGGCTTGTTAGCTCAGGCAATTTGTTATAAATTTGGAAAGACATCAATCTATGAAAATGGTTAGCGATGATAAAATGACATTATGAATTGACCTAGCTTTACTTCTCCGATGTGTTCTGTATAATACATAAGTAGCGTTTGAACAGTGTTGTCAATATAAAATATGGTCTAACGTTATAATATAGTAAAAAGTTGACACAAAGAGAGATGTAGATGGCAAGAAAAGAATTTTAATAAAGAAATTCAGAACAATCCATAGAAATCCTTACAAATCAAGTAGTGAGGTATATATGAGTATGAACCATCAAGGATCATAAGCACCAACGACCCTAACCACCAGGTACCTCAACCCCAAAGGTCCCCTATCCCCAAACTCTAAGGGGGCACCCTCCCCTCCAACTTTATGGCCCCCTCCCCCCACTTTTTTGAATTTTTTTTTTGAAGTTTTTTTATATTTTTTTTAATTAGTTTTTTAACATGATATATTTTTTCAACTTTTTTTACTTATCTAAGAATGACATGTAACTTAAAACATAAAAAAATCACATTTAATATTTTCCAAATTCAAAATGAGAATGATATAGAAATGTTAGTCGTCACTTTTACTATTAGAAAAAAATTGTATGTAGGAGCACTTTTTTTATTAGGCTAAAAATTTTTTTACTTGGAAATTATTAAATTTTTTTCTTTTTTTACGTTTCTTAAAATGACATGAAATATGCTTTCGGCTCTAACAATTGTACTCTATGCTTGCCCAGAGACAAGATGCGGCTTTCCCACCCCCTCCCCTCTTTTATTTTGAATTTTCTTTGAAGTTTTTTTTTTAACTTTTTCGTTATTTTTTTTAACATTATATTTTTTCTACTAATATCATAAACCATATCTTGTCTAAGTGCCGGAACTGTTACCTGTGTAAAAATAGTGTGATGAAAGACAGTGAAATTGCCAGAAAAATAAAAAGGGCATTGGCAGAAAATATCACTAAGGAATATAAAGATGAATCGATGAAAAACAAAGTACCAGCAAACGTTACTGCCATTGATCAAAGAGTCAGTGAACCAAATAATACCAAAAACGAAAAGCATATTGACCCTTTCGATGACACACCAGTAAAAATTGGGTATGACTCAAAATGGAATATTGATTATTCTACTGATTACGAACTAAGAGAAGACATTAGCTATAATATAAAGAAAACATGGTGAACCATTTTGTTGAACAGATTCAAAATGTCTAAAGTTTATCATTGATATTAATAATGTATAATAATGTATCTACCATATATTTATATTAATATCATATATGTCATTACTTCATTAAGAATATGTTATCTATTCCTTTGTTATATTACCATTATTTTTAGGGTAAGCTAAGACAGACACTGACCAAACACAAAAGCAAAAAGAGTGAGAGACATATACAAATACATAGATTCAGAGATACAAACCGACAAAGACAGGCACTAGGGATAAGCAAACACCTGCCCAGACACAAACAGACAAAGAGTGTGAGAAACACATACAAATATATAGATTCAGACCTACAAACTGAGAAAAACATGCACTGGAATAAGCAAACACCTGCCCAGACACACACAAGCAAAAAGAGTCAAAGAGATAAAAACACATGCAAATATATAGATTCAGATATACAATCCGAATGACCGGCACTCTAGAGCTGATTCAGGCAACTTATTCCAAACAATATGACACGCCATTGAGAAAGGCAAACACCAACCAAGACACATAAGCACAGAGAGTGAGACATAAAAACATATATAAATATATAGATTCTGACATACAAACTGACAAAGAAAGGCACTGTGAGAACCAAACATCCGCCCAGACACATGGGCAAGGAGATGGAGAGAGATAAAAAAACATGCAAATATATTGATTCAGACATACAAACCGACAGAGACAGGAACTGAGATAAGCAAACACCTGCCCAGACACATAGGCAAAGAGAGTGAGAGAGACAAAAAACACATGTAAATATATATATTCAGACATACAAAGCAACAATCCCAGTCGAGATACAAACCGACAAAGTGACATAAGAACCGACAAAGACAGGCACTGGGAGAAACAAACATCCGCCAAGACACATAGGCAAGGAGAGTGGGAGAGATAAAAACACATGCAAATATATTGATTCAGACATATAAACCGATAGAGACAGGGACTGAGATAAGCAAATACCAACCCAGACACATAAGCCCAGCGAGTGAGAGAGACAAATAGACATGCTAATATATAGATTCACGCATACAAACCAGCAATGATAAGAATTGAGATAGGCACATACCCGCCCGGACACATAAGCAGAGGAAGTGAGAGAGACAAAAACATATATAAGTATATGGATTCTGACATGCAAACTACCAATCAAAGGCATTGAGATAGGCAAACACCCGCCCCAACACATAAACAGAGGAAGTGAGAGAGAAAAATACTTATAAATATAAGGATTCTGACATAAAAACCGACCAAGACAGGAACTGAGATAAGCAAACACCCGCCCAAACACATAGGCCCGGAGAGTGAGAGAGACAAAAAGACATGTAAATATATATAGGTTCAGCCATACAAAGCAACAATGACAGGCATTGAGATAGGAAAACACCCTCCCAGACACAAAAGCAGAGGAAGTGAGAGAGAGAAAAATACATATAAATATATGAATTATGACATACAAACCGACAAAGACAGACACTGAGATAAGAAAACACCCGCCCAAAAACATAGGCCAAGAGAATGAGAGAGACCAAAACCCATTCAAATATATAGATTCAGATGTTCAAAGCAACAATCACAGGCATTGAGATGAGCAAACACCCCGCCCAGACACATAAGCGAAGAGAGTGAGAGAGTCAAAACACATAAATATATAGATTCTGACATACAAACCGACAAAGACAGGAACTGGGAGAAGCAAACTTCCGTCCCGACACATAAGCAAAGAGAGTGGGAGAGATAAACACACATGTAAATATATTGATTCAGACATACAAACCAACAATGACAGACATTGAGATAGGCAAACACCCACCCGGACACTTAAGCAGAGGAAGTGAGAGAGACAAAAACACATATAAATATATAGATTCTGACAAACGAACCGACAAAGATAGTCACTGAGATAAGCAAACACCCGCCCAGACACATCGGCACATAGACACATGATCTAGGTTCACTTAGAGTGGCGCGCCACTCTAAGTGAACCTAGATCAACCAAACTATTTGGATGTCTCTCCCACTATGACTGAGCGGGTGTGTCTGAGCGGGTGTGCTGCCATCGATAATTGATCTAACCTAAACTCAACTAAATGATGCATAGTCATATCTCAATGCCTGTCATTGTTGGTTTGTATGTCTGAATCAATATATTATCATGTGTTTTTATCTCTCCCACTTTCTTTGCCTATGTGTCTGGGTGGATGTTTGCATCTGCCAGTCCCTGTCTTTGTCGGTTTGTATGTCAGAATCTATATATTTATGTGTTTTTGACTCTCACACTCTCTTTACTGATGTGTTTTTTTTTTGGGGGGGGGGGGTGTTTGCCTATCTCAATGCCTGTCATTGATGGTTTGTATGTCTGAATCTATATATTTGTTTGTGTTTTGTCTCTCTCACTCTCTGGACCTATGCGTCTGGGCGGTTGCTTGCTTATCTCAGTGCCTGTCTTTGTTGGTTTGTATTTCAGAATCCTTATATTTATACGTGTTTTTGCCTCTCTCACTTCCTCTGCTTATGTGTCTGGGCGGGAGTTTGCTTATCTCAAAGCCTGTGTTTGTTGCTTTGTATGTCTGAATCTATATATTTGCATGTGTTTTTGTCTCTCTCAGTCTCTTTGCCTATGTGTCTGGACGGATGTTTGCTTCTCCCAGTGACTGTCTTTGTCGGTTTGTATGTCTGAATCAATATATTTGCATGTGTTTTTATCTCTCCCAGTCTCCCTGCCTATGTGTCTGGGCGGATTTTTGCTTCTCCTAATGTCTGTCTTTGTCAGTTTGTATGTCAGAATCTATATATTAATATAAGTTTTTGTCATTCTCACTCTCTTTGCTTATGTGTCTGGGCGGGTGTTTGCCTATCTCAATGCCTGTCATTGTTGGTTTGTATGTCTGAATCTACACATTTACAAGTGTTTTTATCTATCCCACTCTCTCTTCTTATGTGTCTGAGTGGAAGTTCGCTTATCCCAGTTCTTGCCTTTGTCGGTTTGTATGTCAAAATCTATGTATTTTTGTTTTTTTTACTCTTTCACTCTCTTTGCTTATGTGTCTGGGTGGCGTGTTTGCCTGTCTCAATGCTTGTCATTGTTGCTTTGTATGTCTGAATCTATATTTGCATGTATTTGCCTCTCTCACTCTCTGGGCCTATGTGTCTGGGCGGGTGCTTGCTTATCTCAGTGCCTGTCTTTGTTGGTTTGTGTGTCAGAATCCATTTATTTATATGTATTTTTCTCTCTCACTTCCTCTGGTTATGTGTCGCGGCTGTTGTTTGCCTATCTCAATGCCTGTCATTATTGGTTTGCATGTCAGAATCCATATATTCATATGTGTTTTTTCTCTCTCATTTCCTTTGCTTATGTGTCTGGCTGGGTGTTTGCCTATCTCAGTGCCTGTCATTGTTGGTTTGCGATGTATTCAAATAATAAGACATACTTTGTTATTGGGACCCTTTGTATTAAAATTTGAAATGCTAGGTTTGCACTTAGCCTGGTGTATTCGGGTGTCCTCTTCATTGTACGTGGACTAAAATTATAGTGAACTAAGCTTGCCATTAGTCTTTGAATCTTCCTATCTTCCAAGATTTTCCTTGGAGATTTCAGAAGAAAATGTAGCGTGGGACAGTCAAGATTTTCTACTGTTCTGATGAGAACCCATTCTTTAAAGAAATCATTAATATTATCCGTACTGTGGGTTTTATTGAGTTTCCACGAGGTTATATTTTCTAGTCTACAACTACTTAACTGTGGCTGGCTTGGGAATCTTATCATAGTTGCTGTTTTTTGGATTTATTCTACTAGATTTTAGGTTAATATTAGCAACGTACCGTATAGTCGCTTGTTTCGACGTTTCACTTAACCAGTGGCAGACGGTTAATCACGTACCGTATCTGTAAATGTATTATTATGTAGCATTTATCAATGATTACACAGTAAATGATTACGTAATAGCAATATTATTTCAAAATAAATATGTTAAGTTATAGTAGTTTAAGGTATAACACTTCACTCTCAGAGGCACTAGGACAATGTTATACACTGGGGCATATACAATTCAACATGGGCTTAACAATGTTCTGATAATAATTATTAAGAATTATCAATAGTTAGATTACTTACATTAGACTGCACTCAAACTCTACTCGAAGACTCCTCTAGACTGGCGCAAAAGTGCTAGGTTCTAACAATCATACACTCCAATTTCACCAGAGGTTACATTCAGGCGTTGCTAAAAAGTGTGTTACATTGGTCCTATTAGTTCATAGTATGTCCCATATGTCTATTGGACAGGGATACACCAATTGGCTACTTCAATTTTGATACGATTTATAGCTCTAAGACTTCACTTTGGAATTTTTCTCGACAAAACAAAGTTTTACTTTTGTAATTTTATTTCTAACGACGTGTCACTTAGTTTCCAGATGGCTTATAATTTATCAGTGTGAAACTTGTTAAGGGACAATACAACTTAGTTGCATTGGGATACATAATCCTAAACTTAGTTTCAGAACAATGCAACTAGATTACACGACAATAATTTGTATCTCTAGTGACCATTTTTTTGTATGATAAATTCTACCTTTTCTTGACAGTTTTGGAATTCAAGCTCTTAAAATTTAAATTACATTGTTGGTTGCCTGTCATGTAACATTTGGTCAGACTGATATTTATTGTATATTTTGGTGACACAGAGGCGGACTTATTTATTGCTATAACACTTTCTGTGGGAAAGATTTTGCTATTAGGTTGCTAGCGGTAGCTAGCAACCTAATAAGGGATGACCACGCCCCTTAGTAAAAACCAAAGAAATCTATAGCTCCTAAAATAGACTCAGATCAAAACAAAAAGTATACTATTAGAACCACCTTGTCTGAAAACTATATATACTACACATACGATCCCTTGCATTGAACAACATGGGAAATATGTCTGCTTGAAAATCAAGAAAAGTGGCTGAAACCACAATATTCAACACAAAATTTATTTGTTAACTAAAACTAGAATTATTCCTGCAAACTTTAAAATAATTTTATTTAACTGCAAACTGCAAAAGTATTTATGCTGTCTCAGCAATAATTTTAATTTCCTAATTCAAACCAGAAGAATACCTGAAAATTTTATGATTAGTTTGGTTTTTCTTTCAGTTAAAGTGACTCGTTACGACATTTCATCGGGTGATAAAAAATTGTATATTTGGTTTTGACTGATAAATTACTACAAGAAAATATTCATATTGAATCAATCGATTTTTATTTTATTTTAGTTTTAGTTCAGAATCGCTAAAGTTATAAACTACAAAAATATTTATGGAATCTGAAAAAATTTTAGTCTTTTAATTTAAACTAGGAAAAAACTTGAAAATTTTAAAACTAGTTTTAGATTGTGTTAGGCTTTTGTTAGTTGATACGAAGACTAAACATCCTTTAACCAAGGTGAGTGTTCAGTTTAATATGACAATATCAAACGCTATGCACAAATTCTTCAATTTAGGTTTCAAAAAATTAAAGACAAATTCTGCTTCAGAAATGCGTCGCGGTGCAGAATTGGTACAAATTTGTACCAATTTTGATATGAAAGAAAACCCTTTGATTACTATTTAATGTGATGGTGGAGACGTTAAAGTCAAGAAATCTCTTTTAACAGCTGTTAGTGATGTCTTCAAGGCCATGCTTTTAGCAGACATGCTTGAAAAACGAACCAATTTTGTTCTGGCCCATGATTTGAACTTTGAAACTATGAAAAGTATCATAGATTACTATAAAGAAGTTGCCAAAACAGGTTTCTGGAAGGTTTCTGGTTTTGAAACAATAAACAGAGATGCATATACATACATTATAGAAAAGTACAACTTTTTAGCTATTAAAGAGGATATTGCTCAATATTTACTCGAAAGCTATTTAGTCAAGCAAGATTTAACTATTCTCGAAAGTGTTTTTTTCACTTATGGAAACCAAATTAAAAAAACTTGTTATACTAGAGCTGACTCATGTGATTGTGGAAAAGAATAAGGCTCCCCAATTTGTTGCCAATTTTAATGCTCAGGATTTTGTAGAATTAACTAAGTTTTGCTGTGATGCATTGAAAGACAGAGAATTTACTAGATATAAAGGTTTTTTAAAGGTATTTTACTCTTGGCTATCCAAAGACCCTGAAAATAGATCAGTTGTGGCTATGAAGATTTAGGAATGACACATATGTCCTCTTTTACTGTACAAGAAGTTCAATCCATTGTAGATAATCTTAATATCATATAGTGACAGAAAGTGACGTAAGGAGACAGAAAGAGACAGAAAGAGACAGAAAGAGACATAAAGAGAAAGAAAGAGACAGAAAGAGACAGAAATAGATAGAAAGAGATAAAAAAAGACTGAAAGAGACAGAAAAAGACAGAAAGAGACAGAAAAAGATAGAAAGAGACAGAAATAGAGAAAAAGACTGAAAGAGACAGAAAATGAAAGGAAGAGGCAGAAAGTAACAGAAAGAAACAAAAAGAGATAGAGACAAAATAAGAAAGGAAAAGACGAAAAGAGACATAAAGAGAAAGAAAGAGAAAGAAAGTTACAGAAAGAGATAGAGACAGAAAGAGAAAGAAAGAGATAGAAGGAGACAGAAAGTGGCAGAAAGAGACAGGAACAGACAGAAAGAGACAGAAAAAAGACTGGTAGAGACAGAAAAGGACAGAAAGTGACATAAAGAAACAGACAGAAAGTGACAGAAAAATACAGAGAGAGACAAAAAAACAGAAAAAGACAGAGAGAGACAGACAGAGACAGAAAGCGACAGAAAGAGACATAAAGAGACAGAAACAAATAGAGACAGAAAGAGACAGAAAAAGATAGAAATCGACAGAAAGAGACAGAAAGAGACAGAAAGAGACGAAAAGAGACAGAAAGAGAAAGAGACAGAAAGAGATAGAAAGAGACAGAAAGAGACAGAAAGAGAAAGAAAGAGACAGAGGGGAACAGAAAAAGACAAAAAAATATAGAAAGAGACAGAAAGAGACAAAAAGAGACAAAAAGAGAAAGAAAGAGACTGAAAGAGACAGAAAGATACATAAAGGACAGAATGAGACAGAAAGAGACAGATAAAGACTGAGAGAGATAGAAAGAGAAACTAAAACTCTAAGCTCAGACTCTAAGCTAAAATTCAAAACTTTAAAACTAAAACTCTTAACTACTATCACTCTAACTAAAACTGTAAGCTAATAGCAAACTAAAAGTCTAAACTAAAACTCTAAGCTAAAACTCAAAACTCTAAAACTAAAACTCTTAAGTACTATCACTCTAACTAAAACTGTAAGCTAATACCAAACTAAATCTCTAAACTAAAACTCTAAGCTAAAACTCAAAAACTAAAACTCTTAACTACTATCACTCTAACTAAAACTGTAAGCTAATACCAAACTAAACCTCTAAACTAAAACTCTGAGCTAAAACTCAAGACTCTAAAACTAAAACTCATAACTACTATCACTCTAACTAAAACTGTAAGCTAATTCCAAACTAAAACTCTAAACTAAAACTCTAAGCTAAGACTCTAAGCTAAAACTCAAAACTCTAAAACTAAAACTCTTAACTACTATCACTCCAACTAAAACTGTAAGTTAATACCAAACTAAAACTCTAAACTAAAACTGTAAACTATGACTCTAAGCTAAAAACTCAGAACTCTAAAACTAAAACTCTTAACTGCTATCACTCTAACTAAAACTGTAAGCTACTACCAAACTAAAACTTTAAACTAAAACTCTAAGCTAAGACTCTAAGCTAAAACTCAAAACTCTAAAACTAAAAGTCTTAACTAATATTGCTCTAGCTAAAACTGTAAGCTAATACCAAACTAAAACTCTTAACTAAACCTCTAAGCTAAAACTCTAAGCTAAAACTCAAAACTCTAAAACTAAAACTCTTAACTAATATCACTGTAGCTAAAACTGTAAGCTAATACCAAACTAAAACTCTAAACTAAAACTCTAAGATAAGATTCTAAGCTAGAACTCGAAACTCTAAAACTAAAACTCTTAACTACTATCTTTCTAACTAAAACTGTAAGCTAATTGCAAACTAAAACTCTAAACTAAAACTCTAAGCTAAGACTCTAAGCTAAAACTCAAAACTCTAAAACTAAAACTCTTAACTACTATCACTCTAACTAAAACTGTAAGCTAATACCAGACTAAAACTTTAAACTAAAACTGTAAGCTAAGACTTTAGGCTAAAATTCAAAACTCTAAAACTAAAACTCTCAACTACTATCACTCTAACTAAAACTGTAAGCAAATACCAACCTAAAACTCTAAACTAAAACTCTAAGCTAAGACTCTAAGCTAAAACTCAAAACTCTAAAACTAAAACTCTTAACTACTATCCCTCTAACTAAAACTGCAAGCTAATACCAAACTAAAACTCTAAACTAAAGCTTTAAGCTAAGATTCTAAGCTAAAACTCAAAACTCTAAAACTAAAACTCTTAACTACTACCACTCTAACTAAAACTGTAAGCTAATACCAAACTAAAACTCTAAACTAAAGCTCTAAGCTAATACTCTAAGCTAAAACTTAAAACTCCAAAACTAAAACTCTTAAGTACTATCACTCTAACTAAAACTGTAAGCTAATACCAAACTAAAACTCTAAACTAAAACCATAAGCTAAGACTCTAAGCTAAAATTCAAAACTCTAAAACTAAAACTCTTAACTACTATCACCCTAACTAAAACTGTAAGCTAATACCAAACTAAAATTTTAAACTAAAACTAAGCTAAGACTCTAAGCTAAAACTCAAAACTCTTAACTACAACCCCAAACTAAAAACAAATAAAAAGAATACCATGTTAAAAAATAGTGGGGGGGGGGGGTTGTTCTGAAAAATATGATAAAGCCTTTGAAAAGTATTGCTTGGTCTTGGCTATGCAAAAAGTCATAAAGTATTGTTGGGAGTGAAAAAGATGAGTACTTCAACTTATAAAATAAGTATAGGAGGAATATTAAGAAGAGAACTTGATCTGAAATAATATATTTGGGGGAATCAAAAAGTTGGGTGGAGGGGGCGGATTCTTTCTGTGTCTCAAGTGAGCAACCAAAAGTGGAAAAACTTTTTGGGAGGGCAAGAAGTTAGGGGGAAGGGCTTGGGGGGAAGGGCCCTTTGGGGGCTAATGGGTAGAGGGGGCCCTTTGAGGGACCGGAAGGCCTTTTTGGGGACGGGGGGAGGGGGCAACTTTGAGGTTGGGGTAGGGGACCTTACATCACTGTTCAAATGGAGTTTGTGCATTATAACGACCACAGAGTTTCACCCAAATCATCTTCTAAAATATCTCAAACTGTTTTGCCCAAAAATCCTTAAAATGCCGATTAGTTTGTTTCGCCCAAATAATCCCCTAAAAGTAATTCCTGCGTGTTCCTTTTGTTTGGGCATCCCTGCGCTGTCACATTTGAAATTTCCAGGAAAAAATTCCCGCCATAATCTATTTATCTCTAAGGTTTTCTTAGTTATTCTATTAAGGCTTCAATAAAATATAAATTTATCGCTAAGCCTAAAGACCTGAGAAGCCATAATTAAAAATATAATATTAATTTATCTCTCAGACCTAAAGATCAGAGAAGCCATATTTAAAAATAGAATATTAATTTATTTCTCAGACCTAAAGACCAGAGAAGCCACATTTAAAAATGAAATCCCCTCATTATAGAATTCCCCACCGATTATCATCCCAATCAATTTCCCAGAAATCTGTCCCCTTCACTTATGTAAATCAATTTCGCAGAAATTCTCTCCTCTTAGTGGATCAATACATTTAGAAAAAATTCTGTACTGTCAGTGAAGATATTGCGTCACCTCCCGTCAGCGGGTCAATACACTTGGAAACATTCCCTGATTGACCTTGAAAAAGGGGCGTGTGATCTTGTATAGTTAGCCGATCAATAATCTTACGTCACTTAACCCCGGAGTCAATCTACTTAAAAACATCCCCTGATTAATCTAGAAAGAGACATGTGATCCTGTCCCGTTAGAATCGATAATTCTCTCTTGATCAATTTCCTGGAAATCCTAGTTCCCCTCTAGTGGATCAATACATTTAGAATAAATTATGTACTGTCAGTGAAGATATTGCGTCACTTCCGTCTGTATACATTAGGCTTAGAAACACCCCCTGATCGACCTTGAAAAAGGTGTCATTGACCCGTTAGCGTATCAGTAATCTGACGTCACTGAGCCCCGGAGTAGATACACTCAGAAACATCCCCTGATTAACCTTGAAAGAGGCGTCATTAACCCCTTAGTGGATAATTGAACCACGAATAAATTATGTACATTCAGTGAAGATATTGCGTCACTTCCTGTTAGCGTAAGAAAAACCCTGATTGACCTAAAAGTAGGCAGCTGTCCCGTTAGCGGATCAATAGTCTGACGTCACTTAGCCCCGGAGTCAATACACTTACAAACATCCCCTGATTGACCTTGAGGAGATACATTCTTTTGATAACCAATTATGTATATTCAGTATCTACTGCGGGGTTCCTACTTGTGGTTCGCTCTTTACTAGGTTGCAGCTAAAGCTTCAGCTGCTAAAGCTGCAGCTAAATTCTCCCAAGAAACTAGTTCATATTGAAATCTGTGAAATTTAATAGATGGTAGAATTTATAAAAACCTACTAAATATAAGCAATAGCTTATAGTTGAGCCATTAAACATCTATCTACGATGGTGTGGTAGCCTGCTAGTGTTTGAGTAGTTTACTGGTGAGCAGACGATTTAGGAGACTTACTAAGGAGATTGGGAGGGGGAGGGTTTTGGAGCGGTTCTTGTAAACATCCAGTTAAGGGTTCTGGAACACAACTATCACAATAGTACTTGTTTTGTACTTCAAAGCTTTTGCACTTGTGAAATTGCACCAAAAGGGTTGTTTTCAGTGCTATATCGCGCTTACTAATGGTAGAATTGATAAAAAAAAGCACGTGGATATGAGCCATTAAATATAACTCTTATAAGTTCTGCTAGCCCAATAAACTCAGCTTTTCCACTTGAGAAATGACACGAAAAGTGCCGTTTTTAGTGCCATTTGGAAATTGTGGATGATGGAATTTATAGAAAGAACGTAGATATAAGCAATATCTTTTATAAGAGCTATAGAAAGTCTGTCTACGATGTTCTGGTAGCCTGCTAGCTCCACCACTTGAGAAATGGCACAAAGTTCCATTTTAGTGTCATATGGCACTTGTAGAAGGTGGAGTTTATAAAGCAAGCAGATATAAGAAATAGCTTTTGAATGAGCTCTCTATGATGATCTGGTAACCCGCTAGGCCTGGAGAAAAAAAAACAGAAAAAAGGGAAACAGTTCAGTGCTACCGATGTAGAAAAGCGATTTTTCTTGTTGTTCAAGGAGGGGGGCTGTAATTTCCCTGAATCAGGTTTTCAACCAAGATCATTCCAATGGTAAGTGGTGAAAAGAAGGTTTTTATTTTTTTTGGGGGGGGGGGCTAGAGGCCCTCCATGAGTTTTGACTCTTGAAACAGAAATAGAACTTCCAATTTCCAACCAAATGAGCCTCTAAAGCTTATACAACTATCCCTTCCATAAAAACCTTAAATACCCCCGGTACATAACTTTCAAACCTTACGCCAAGACTCTTGGGGTTTCTTTCAACCCCTAAAGCCTTGCTAGGCCGATACGGTCTTTCCATTATTTTAGATAAAATAGCTATATGAAAATTTATATTGGATATATTTCGGGAAATTACGATGTTTACATGGGGGGGGGGGGGGTTAGTGCCGACATCCGGTTGATGCTGGCAATAGAACTTCTGACTACCAATCCAATGAGTGCCCTGAAAAGTATATACGACAACCCTTTTTATAAAAACTTTATATTCCCCCAGGACATAGCATAAAACCCTTATCCTGAGGGCTATGAAGGGTTGGTATCCTCCAAGACATAATTTCCTGACCTTTCAACTCCGCTGAACAAAAGCCTACCTCAAAACTTTTGATTGGACTTGTTTGGGGATATGATTGGTGTGGGGGGGGGGGGGAATGGTTGCCCTCCAATGACTTTTGACTATTAAAATGGGCGTGATACCTTTTAATTTCCTATCGAAAGAGCCCCTTTCGAAGTTTATACGACAACTCCTGCTATACGAAGTACCATGGTCTAAAATAAAACAATAAAAAAAAAAGTGCCAACGTCGTTCTCTACTTAGGCAGCGTTATTGCGCTGCTTTTGATTTCTGATTATTTTTAAATAATGCCGGGAAATCTGGCTCTCTTTCATGGATAATTCCCTTCCACCACGAAAAACTTCTCCGTGGAGAGTTTTACCCAAATAAAATTACACCCTTTACTCTCAAATTTCCCCAGACGTTTCAATCCTTGCTTAAAAGCCCACCCCCCCTTCCCGGATAATTTCTTGCGGATGATTCTGCTTGAAAAATCTTCCTCGGTATATTTATATTTGAAAAGGTTCAATTTCTGATGTTTTTTCAATCATTCCAGAAATCTCCCTCTCCGTGGATATTTTCTCAGAAATCCCCCTAGTAGAAGGATACTCCTGCAGGGAATTCTCCCATGGAGAATTTCTCCCGCGAAAAGCTCCCAATGGAGGATTTCTCTCGCAAAAAGTATCCCCCTTGAAAAGATCTCCAGACAATTCCATTCACTCTATAAATTTTCCCAGGACAACTCCCTTGAAAATCTTCATATCAAAAATTTAGTTGGCAGAGAGAAAGTAAAACCAATATAGATAATTTCGTATAGAAATTCTGGCATATTTACTCAGTGTGAAGTTTCTCCTAGAAGTTTACTCCCGGAAAATTCTCTTCCCACAGGAATTCTTCCCTTTGAAAATCCTTCCCAGCAGAAAATTTCACTCCAGCGGAAAAATTTTTGTAGACTTCCCAATAACAAATACGTATTATTCATAAACAATGGACAAATTACCTAGCTGACAGTCACTTTCTCAAGGGCTAAGGGGGTCATGTTTTTTTCAGAGGCATAGTTATTGCGTATTTCAAATATGCTAAAGAATGTGCCTGGATCTCAAAACTTTGATTGGGTACCTTTGGAGGAAAAAGGGGCGTGGGAGGGGTGCTAGTTATCCCCACATCTCTTTAATCGCTAAAAAAAGGGCACCAGAATTTTAATTTTTGAATGAGCCCTCTCCCCATCTTCTAATATCATTGGTTTGATACTATCACCCCTGGGGAAAAAAAATAATAATAAATACGCATCCGTAATCTTCTTTTGGCAAAAAATATAAAATTCCACATTTTTGTAGACGAGAGCTTGAAACATCAACTTATGATGCGACTAAACTTAGTGTATCTTATTCGGAATATGCATAAAAAGTCAATTCTTTTAATGTATCTATTGATATTAAAATCTCTTTTTTGTAGTTTTGGTTATTGTTGAGCCGAGTCGTCCCTTACTTCAGGTAAATTTTTTCTTTGTCCTCAGTTATATTTAATTAATAACTTTAAAAAAGGCACTGGAATTCTTAATTTTTGTTTTAACATGTCATTCCACGATTTTCCGTGATCCAAGTTTCTTGACTACCCTTTTGGGAGAAGTGAAAATCCAAAACAATCTCACGAGCCTTTTTCTTTCTCTTTTTGCTTGGAAACACTTACAAGTGGCCTTGTAAGTGGCCGAACCACTCACAAGGTTTCAGCACTTACAAGTGGCCCACACCTTGCTCGAATTGTGCTCATGTCTCCACCCTTGCATGATAGCATTATAAGTTGAATTTGCTGGAGTTTCTTTTTTCAGTAAAATATTTCGAAATACCTATAGTCTGCAGTACTTTGCGAGACTCCAATTTAGTTTTTTCAAAAATCACATGCCTCTAGCTAGAATATTCTAGTTATTTGTTTGGATCTCATTCACCCAGCAATCCTGCTTGAGGCGTTAGTGCTGATGGATGGGCAACTCTTTTTATTGTTTTATTTATTTATTTATTTTTAAATCGGTAACATTATACAATCATGTAACCCTCTAATCATGTATACCTGTCATGTAACATTTGGTCAAACTGATATTTATTGTATATTTTGGTGACACAGAGGCGGACTTATTTATTACTATTACACTTTCTCTGGGAAAGATTTTTACAAATTTTGTCAGATTAAGATACATTTGTTTTGCTACTTTTTAAATTGGACGCTTAAGCAGTACTCGATCTGTGGGCTACTTGAATTTTTGGTTCATATTTTGGGTGATTTTATTTTACTTGAGTAACTTTACTTGGAAAATTTTGAAGTTTTTCATTTTGATTCCGTTACAATTCTTAGGAAATATTCTAGTATAAGTTGAAGAATCAGATTTTTCGTCAAGAGCCCCAATTTTTTTGTTAATTACAAAAGTACTTAGATTAGAACCTTACAAAAATCAAAACTATTTTTAAAATTTTGTATCAATAAATAGAATAAAAAACGAATATTCTGTCGATTGTCTACTAATAACCATATATGACATAATAAGTGACACAGCATAATATCTAACACCAAATTTGCAATAATAGCCACATATGATGTAATGAGTAAGGTGACGTAAAAATTAAAAAATCGATTTTTATTTTATTTTAGTCTTTAGTTTAGAATCTGTAAAAATATAAACTGCAAAAATATTTATGGTATATTAGTAATAACTGTAATCTTTTCATTAAAACTAGAAAAATACCGGAAAATTTTAAAACTAGGCTTATTTTTGTTAGGTTTTTGTTAGTTGTCTGGGTTGTAGCGGTAGCTAGCAACCTAATAAGGGATGACCACGCCCCTTAGTAAAAACCAAAGAAATCTATTGCTCCTAAAAATAGACTCAGATCAAAACAAAAAGTATACTATTAGAACCAACTTGTCTGAAAACTATATAGGATACATACCATCCCTTGCAATGAACAACATGGGAAATATGTTGGCTTGAAAATCAAGAATGTTGGCTTGAAAATCAAAGTGGCTGAAACCACAATATTCAACACAAAATTTATTTGTTAACTAAAACTAGAATTATTCCTGCAAACTTTAAAATAATTTTATTTAACTGCAAAAATATTTATGCTGTCTCAGCAATAATTTTAATTTCATAATTCAAACCAGAAGAATACCTGAAAATTTTATGATTAGTTTGGTTTTTCTTTCAGTTAAAGTGACTCGTTACGACATTTTATCGGGTGATAACAAATTGGATATTTGGTTTTGACTGATAAATTACTACAAGAAAATATTCATATTGAATCAAATCGATTTTTATTTTATTTTAGTTTTAGTTCAGAATCGCTAAAGTTATAAACTACAAGAATATTTATGGAATATGAAATAATTTTAATCTTTTAATTTAAACTAGGAAAAAACTTGAAAATTTTTAAACTAGCTTTAGTTTGTGTTAGGCTTTTGTTAGTTGATAAGAAGACTAAACATCCTTTAACCAAGGTTAGTGTTCAGTTTAATATGACAATATCAAATGCTATGCGCAAATTCTTCAATTCAGGTTTCAAAAAATTAAAGACAAATTCTGCTTCAGAAATACATCGCGCTGCAGAATTGGTACAAAATTGTTCCAATTTTGATATGAAAGAAAGCCCTTTGATTACTATTCAATGTGATGGTGGAGACGTTAAAATCAAGAAATCTCTTTTAACAGCTGTTAGTGATGTCTTCAAGGCCATGCTAGAAGCAGACATGCTTGAAAAACGAACCAATTTTGTTCTGGCCCATGATTTGAACTTTGAAACTATGAAAAGTATCATACATTCCTAAAAAGAAGTTTCCAAGACAGGTTTCTGGAAAGTTTCTGGTTTTGAAACAATAAACAGAGATGCATATACATACATTATAGAAAAGTACAACTTTTTAGCTATTAAAGAGGATATTGCTCAATATTTACTCGAAAGCTATTTAGTCAAGCAAGATTTAACTATTCCCGAAAGTGTTTTTTTCACTTATGGAAACCAAATTGAAAAAAACTTGTTATACTAGAGCTGACTCATGTGATTGTGGAAAAGAATAAAGCTCCCCAATTAGTTGCCAATTTTAATGCTCATGATTTTGTAGAATTAGCTAAGTTTTGCTGTGATGTATTGAAAGACAGAGAATTTACTAGATATAAAGGTTTTTTACTAAAGGTATTTTACTCTTGGCTATCCAAAGACCCTGAAAATAGATCAATTGTGGCTATGAAGATTTTAGGAATGACACATATGTCCTCTTTTACTGTACAAGAAGTTTAATCCATTGTAGATAATCTTAATATCATAGAGTGAGAGAAAGTGACGTAAGGACACAGAAAGAGACAGAAAGAGACAGAAAGAGACAGAAAAAGACAGAAAGAGAAATAAAGAGACAGAAGGAGACATAAAGTGACAGAAATAGACAGACTCATACAGACACCTAAAGATAGAGGCATAAAAAAACAAAAAGAGACAGACATAGACATAAAGGGAGTGAAGGATACAGAAAGTGACAGAAAGAGAGAAAAAGACTGAAAGAGAAAGAAAATGAAAGGAAGAGGCAGAAAGTAACAGAAAGAAACAAAAAGAGATAGAGACAGAATAAGAAAGGAAAAGAAGAAAAGAGAAAAAAAGAGACAGAAAGAGATGAAAAGAGACAGAAAGAGACAGAAGGAGGCATACAGTGAAAGAAAAAGAAAGAAGGATAATGAAAGAGACATAAAGTGACAGAAAGAGACAGAAAGAGATATAAAAAGACTGGTAGAGAAAGAAAGGGACTGAAAGAGACATAAAGAGACAGAAAGAGAAAGAAAGTGACAGAAAAATACAGAGAGAGACAAAAAAACAGAAAAAGACAGAGAGAGACAGACAGAGACAGAAAGAGATAGAAAGAAACAGAAAGAGGCAGAAAAAAATAGAGACAGAAAGAGACATAAAGAGACGGAAATAGACGGGAAGAAACAGAAAAAGCCAGAAAGAGACGGGAAGAGACAGAAAGACACGGAAAAAGACAGAAAGAGATAGAAAGAGACAGAAAGAAACAGAAAGACATAGAAAGAGAAAGAAAGAGACAGAGGGGGACAGAAAAAGACAAAAAGAGATAGAAAGAGAAAGAGACAGAAAACTCAAAAAGAGACAAAAAGAGATAGAAAGAGACGGAAAGTGACTTAAAGAGCCAGAAAGAGACAGATAAAGACTGAGAGAGATAGAAAGAGAAACTAAAACTCTAAGCTCAGACTCTAAGTTAAAACTCAAAACTCTAATACTAAAACTCTTAACTACTATCACTCTAACTAAAACTGTAAGCTAATAGCAAACTAAAAGTCTAAACTAAAACTCTAAGCTAAAACTCAAAACTCTAAAACTAAAACTCTTAAGTACTATCACTCTAACTAAAACTGTAAGCTAATACCAAACTAAATCTCTAAACTAAAACTCTAAGCTAAAACTCTAAAACTAAAACTCTTAACTACTATCACTCTAACTAAAACTGTAAGCTAATACCAAACTAAACCTCTAAACTAAAACTCTAAGCTAAAACTCAAAACTCTAAAACTAAAACTCATACCTACTATCACTCTAACTAAAACTGTAAGCTAATACCAAACTAAAACTCTAAACTAAAACTCTAAGCTAAGACTCTAAGCTAAAACTCAAAACTCTAAAACTAAAACTCTTAACTACTATCACTCTAACTAAAACTGTAAGTTAATACCAAACTAAAACTCTAAACTGAAACTCTAAACTATGATTCTAAGCTAAAACTCTAAAACTAAAACTCTTAACTACTATCACTCTGACTAAAACTGTAAGCTTAATACCAAACTAAAACTTTAAACTTAAACTCTAAGCTAAGACTCAAAACTCTAAAACTAAAACTCTTAACTACTATCACTGTAGCTAAAACTGTAAGCTAATACCAAACGAAAGTTCTAAACTAAAACTCTAAGCTAAGACTTTAAGCTAAAACTCAAAACTATAAAACTAAAACTCTTAACTACTATCACTCTAACTAAAATTGTCAGCTAATAGCAAACTAAAAGTCTAAAATAAAACTCTAAAGCTAAGACTCTAAGCTAAAAACTCAAAACTCTAAAACTGAAACTCTTAACTACTATTACTCTAACTAAAACTGTAAGCTAATACCAAACTAAAACTCTAAACTAAAACTCTAAGTGATTCTAAGCTAAAACTCGAAATTCTAAAACTAAAACTCTTAACTACTATCATTCTAACTAAAACTGTAAGCGAATACCAAACTAAAACTCTAAAATAAAACTCTAAGCTAAGACTCTAAGTTAAAACTCAAAACTCTAAAACTAAAACTCTTAACTACTATCACTCTAACTAAAACTGTAAGCTAATACCAAGCTAAAACTCTAAACTAAAACTGTAAGCTAAGACTTTAGGCTAAAATTCAAAACTCTGAAACTAAAACTCTGAACTACTATCACTCTAACTAAAACTGTAAGCTAATACCAAACTAAAACTCTAAACTAAAACTCTAAGCTAAGACTCTAAGCTAAAACTCAAAACTCTAAAACTAAAACTCTTAACTACTATCACTCTAACTAAAACTGTAAGCTAATACCAAACTAAAACTCTAAACTAAGGCTTTAAGCTAAGATTCTAAGCTAAAACTCAAAACTCTAAAACTAAAACTCTTAACTACTATCACTCTAAGTAAAACTGTAAGCTAATACCAAACTCTAAACTAAAGCTCTAAGTTAAGATTCTGAGCTAAAACTCAAAACTCCAAAACTAAAACTCTCAAGTACTATCACTCTAACTAAAACTGTAAGGTAATCCCAAACTAAAACTCTAAACTAAAACTCTAAGCTAAGACTCTAAGCTAAAACTAAAAACTCTAAAACTAAAACTCGTAACTACTATCACCCTAACTAAAACTGTAAGCTAATACCAAACTAAAACTTTAAACTAAAACTCTAAGCTAAGACTCTAAGCTAAAACTCAAAACTCTTAACTATAACTAAACTATAACTCCAAACTAAAAACAAATAAAAAGAATACCATGTTAAAAAATAGTGGGGGGGGGGTGTTCTGAAAAATATGATAAAGCCTCTGAAAAGTATTGCTTGGTGTTGGCTATGCAAAAAGTCATAAAGTATTGTTGGAAGTGAAAAAGATGTGTACATCAACTTATAAAATAAGTTTAGGAGGAATATTAAGAAGAGTACTTGATCTGAAATAATATATTCGGGGGAATCAAAAAGTTGGGTGGAGGGGGCGGAGGCTTTCTGTGTCTCAAGTGAGCAAAAAAAGTGGAAATTTTTTCGGGAGGGCAAGAAGTTAGGTGGAAGGGCTTGGGGGGTAGAGGGAGGGGCCCTTTGGGGGATAAGGGGTTGAGGGGGCCCTTTGAGGCACTGGAGGGTCCTTTGGGGGACGGGGGGAGGGGAACCTTTAAGGTTTGGGTAGGGGACCTTACATCACTGTTCAAATGGAGTTTGTGCATTATAACGACCACAGAGTTTTACCCAAATCATCTTCTAAAATATCTCAAACTGTTTTGCCCAAAAATCCTTAAAATGCCGGTTAATTTGTTTCACCCAAATAATCCCCTAAAAGTAATTCCTGCGGGTTCCTTTTGTTTGGGCATCCCTGCGCTGTCACATTTGATATTCCCAGGAAAAAATTCCCGCGTTAATCTCTTTATCTGTAAGGTGTTCTTAGTTATTCTATTAAGGCTTTGATAAAATATTAATTTATCGCTAAGCCTAAAGACCTGAGAAGCCATAATTAAAAATAGAATATTAATTTATCTCTCAGACCTAAAGATCAAAGAAGCCATATTTAAAAATAGAATATTAATTTATCTCTCAGACGTAAAAATCATAGAAGCCACATTTAAAAATGAAATCCCCTCATGATAGAATTCCCCGCCAATTATGCAAATCAATTTCACAGAAACTGTCCCCTTCGTTTATGTAAATCAAGTTTCCAGAAATTCTCTCCTCTTACTGGATCAATATATTTAGAATAAATTCTGTACTGTCAGTGAATATAATGCGTCACTTCCCATTAGCGGATCAATACACTTAGAAAAATTCCCTGATTGACCTTGAAAAAGAGGCGTGTGATCTTGTATAGTTAGCGGATCAATAATCTTACGTCACTTATCCCCGGAGTCAATACACTTACAAACATCCCCTGATTAACCTAGAAAGAGACATGTGATCCTGTCCCGTTAGAATCGATAATTCTCTCTTGATCAATTTCCCGGAAATCCTAGTTCCCCTCTAGTGGATCAATACAATTAGAATAAATTATGTACTGTCAATGAAGATATTGCGTCACTTCCGTCTGTATACATTAGGCTTAGAAAAACCACTGATCGCCCTTTAAAAAGGTGTCATTGACCCGTTAGCGGATCAATAATCTGACGTCACTGAGCCCCGGAGTAGATACACTTAGAAACATCCCCTGATTGACCTTGAAAGAGGCGTCACTGACCCCTTAGTGGACAATTGAACCATGAATAAATTATGTACATTCAGTGAAGATATTGCTTCACTTCCTGTTAGAGTATCAATACACTTGGAAAACCCCCTGATAGACCTAAAGAGAGACAGCTGTCCCGTTAGCGGATCAATAGTCTGACGTCACTTAGCCCCGGAGTCAATACACTTACAAACATCCCCTGATTGACCTTGAGGAGATACATTCTTTTGATAACCAATTATGTATATTCAGTATCTACTGCGGGGTTCCTACTTGTGGTTCGCTCTTTACTAGGTTGCAGCTAAAGCTTCAACTATGACAAAGAATTCATTGCAAATTCTCCCAAGAAACTAGTTCATATTGAAATCTGTGAAATTTAATAGATGGTAGAATTTATAAAAACCTACTAAATATAAGCAATAGCTTATAGTTGAGCCATTAAACATCTATCTACGATGGTGTGGTAGCCTGCTAGTGTTTGAGTAGTTTACTGGTGAGCAGACGATTTAGGAGACTTACTAAGGAGATTGGGAGGGGGAGGGAATGGGAGCGGTTCTTGTAGACATCCAGTTAAGGGTTCTGGAACATAACTATCACAATAGTACTTGTTTTGTACTTCAAAGCTTTTGCACTTATGAAATTGCACCAAAAGTGTTTTTTTCAGTGCTATATCGCACTTACTAATGGTAGAATTGATAAAAATAAAGCACGTTGATATGAGCAAGAGCTTTCATATGAGCCATTAAATATAACTTTTATAAGTTCTGCTAGCCCAATAAACTCAGCTTTTCCACTTGAGACATGACACGAAAAGTGCCGTTTTTAGTGCCATTTGGAAATTGTGGATGATGGAATTTATAGAAAGAATGTAGATATAAGCAATATCTTTTATACGAGCTATAAAAAGTCTGTCTACGATGTTCTGGTAGCCTGCTAGCGCCACCACTTGAGAAACGGCACAAAGTTCCATTTTAGTGTCATATGGTACTTGTAGATGGTGGAGTTTATAAAGCAGGCAGATATAAGAAATAGCTTTTGAATGAGCTCCCTATGATGCTCTGGTAACCCGCTAAGCCTGGAGAAAAAAAAAACAGAAAAAGGGAAACAGTTCAGTGCTACCGATGTAGAAAAGCGATTTTTCTTGTTGTTCAAGGAGGGGGGCTGTAATTTCTCTGAATCAGGTTTTCAACCATGATCATTCCAATGGTACATTTTTCATTTTGATCTGACGCCATTTTCGAGGGGTTTCAGTTTTTTTTTTAATCAACTTAAATTCCTTTTCGCAATTAACTTTCACTTTTAACACGTCCCGAAATAACATTTACCATTCGTGAATCAATGTCAGATGGCAATTTTTTTTTCACTAGGTAGTTTTTCTCTAAACACGTCTTATAACTTTCGGTTACTTTGGGCTGTGGTTCGCGCTTTACTAGGTTGCATCTACCGCTTCAACCATGATAAACAAAGGAGGCATTGTTGTAGGTTTTTTGGCCAATTTGGAACAAAATTGCTATCTCACTATTTAAATCAGATGCGTCTGGTGAAAAGGGGTTTTTTTTTTGGGGGGGGGGGGGCTAGATTCCCTCCATCAATTTTGACTCTTGAAACAGAACTAGGACTTCCAATTTCCAACCAAATGAGCCTCTTATAAAGCTTATACAACTATCCCTTCCATAAAAACCTTAAATACCTAAACTTTCAAACCTTACGCCAAGACTCTTGGGGTTTCTTTCCCCCCCTAAAGCCTTGCTAGGCCGATACGGTCTTTCCATTATTTTAGATAAAATAGCTATATGAAAATTTATATTGGATATATTTCGGGAAATTACGATGTTTACATGGGGGGTGGGTTAGTGCCGACATCCGGTTGATGCTGGCACTAGAACTTCTGACTACCAATCCAATGAGCACCCTGAAAAGTATATACGACAACCCTTTCTATAAAAACTTTATATACCGCCAGGGCATAGCATAAAACCCTTACCCTGAGGGATAAAAGGGTTGGTATCCTCAAAGACATAATTTCCTGACATTTCAACTCCGCTGAACAAAAGCCTACCTCAAAATTTTGATTGGACTTGTTTAGGGATATGATGGGCGTGGGTGGGGGGGGATGGTTGCCCTCCAATGACTTTTGACTATCAAAATGGGCGTGAGACCTTTTAATTTCCTATCGAAAGAGCCCCTTTCGAAGTTTATATGACAACTCCTGCTATACGAAGTGCCATGGTCTAAGAAAAACAATAAAAAAAAAATAAAAAATGTGCCAACTTCTTTCTTTACTTAGGCAGCTTTATTGCGCTGCCTTTGATTTCTGATTATTTTTAAATAATGCCGGGAAATCTGGTTCTCCTTCATGGATAATTCCCTTCCATCACGAAAAACTTCTCCATGGAGAGTTTTACCCAAATAAAGTTACACCCTTTACTCTCAAATTTCCCCAGACATTTCAATCCTTGCTGAAAAGCCCCCCCCCCCTCCCGGATAATTTCTTGCGGATGATTCCGCTTGAAAAATCTTTATCGGTATAGTTCTATTTGAAAAGGTTCCAATTTCTGATGTTTTTTCAATCATTCCAGAAATCTCCCTCTCCGTGGATGTTTTCTAAGAAATCCCCCCCCAGTAGAAGGATACTCCCGCAGGGAATTCTCCTACGGAGAATTTCTCCCGCGAAAACTCCCAATGGAGGATTTCTCTCGTAAAAAGTATCCCCCATGAAAAGATCTCCAGACAATTCCATTCACTCTACAAATTTCCCCTGGACAACTCCCTCGAAAATCTTCATATCCAAAATTTAGTTGGAAAAGAGAAAGTAAAACCAATAAAGATTATTTCGTATAGAAGTTCTGGCATATTTACTCAGTGTGAAATTTCTCCTAGAAGTTTACTCCCGGAAAATTCTCTTCCCACAGGAAATTCTTCCCCTTGAAAATCCTTTCCAGCAGAAATTCCACTCCAGCCGAAAAATTTTTGTATACTTCCCAATAACAAATACGTATTATACATAAACAAGGGACAAATTACCTAGCTTACAGTCACTTTCTCAAGGGCTAAGGGGTCATGTTTTTCAGAGGGTATAGTTATTGGGTCTTTCAAATATGCTGAACAAAATGCCTGGATCTCAAAACTTTGATTGGGTGCCTTTGGAGGAAAAATGGGCTTGGGAGGGGTGCTAATTATCCCCAAATCTGTATAATTGCTAAAAAAAAGGGCACTAGAATTTTAATTTTTGTTCGAATAAGCACTCTCCCAATCTTCTAGTAACATTGGTTCGATACTATCACCCCTGGGGAAAAAAACGATAATAAATACGTATCCGTAATCTTTCTTTTGGCAAAAAATACAAAATTCCACATTTTTGTAGACGGGAGCTTGAAACATCAACTTATGATGTGACTAAACTTAGTGTATCTTATTCGGAATATGCATAAAAAGTCAATTCTTTTAATGTATCTATTGATATTAAAATCCCTTTTTTATAGTTTTGGTTATTGTTGAGCCGAGTCGTTTCTTACTTCAGGTAAATTTTTTCTTTGACCACAGTTATATTTAATTAATAACTTTAAAAAAGGCACTGGAATTCTTAATTTTTGTTCCAACATGTCATTCCACGATTTTCCGTGATCAAAGTTTCTTGACTACCCTTTTGGGAGAAGTGAAAATCCAAATCAATCTCACGAGCCTTTTTCTTTCTCTTTTTGCTTGGAAGCACTTACAAGTGGCCTTGTAAGTGGCCAAACCACTCAGAAGGCTTAAGCACTTACAATTGGCCCTCACCTTGCTCGAATTGTGGTCATGTCTCCACCCTTGCATGATAGCATTGTAAGTTGAATTTGCTGGAGTTTCTTTTTTCAGTAAAGTATTTCGAAATATCTATAGTCTGCAGTACTTTGCGAGACTCCAATTTTTTTTTCAAAAATCACACGCCTCTAGCTAGAATATTCTAGCTATTTGTTCGGATCACATTCACCCAGCTATCCTGCTTGAGGCACTATTGCTGATTGATGGGCAACTCTTTTTATTTTTTTATTTATTTATGTATTTTTAAATCGGTAACATTGTACAATCATGTAAACCTGTAATCATGTAATCATGTATACCTGTCATGTGACATTTGGTCAAACTGATATTTATTGTATATTTTGGTGACACAGAGGCGGACTTATTTATTGCTATTACACTTTCAGTGGGAAAGATTTTTACAATGTTTGTCAGATTAAGATACATTTGTTTTGCTTTTTTTTAAATTGGATACTTAAGCATTACTTGATCTGTGGGTTACTTGAATTTTTTGGTTGATATTTTGGGTGATTTTATTTTACTTGAATAACTTTACTTGGAAAATTTTGAGGTTTTTCATATTGATTCCGTTACAATTCTTAGGAGGTATTCTAGTATAAGTTAAAGAATCAGATTTTTTGTCAAGAGCCCCAATTTTTTTGTTAATTACAAAAGTACGTAGATTAGAACCTTACAAAAATCAAAACTAATTTAAAAATTTTGTATCAATAAATAGAATAAAAAACGAATAATATGTCGATTGTCTACTTATAACCATATATGACATAATAAGTGACATAGCATAATATCTAAAATCAAATTTGCAATAATAGCCACATATAATGTAATGAGTAAGGTGACGTAAAAATTAAAAATCAATTTTTATTTTATTTTAGTCTTTAGTTCAGAATCTGTAAAAATATATACTGCAAAAATATTTATGGAATATAAGTAATAACTGTAATCTGTTCATTAAAACTAGAAAAATACCTGAAAATTTTAAAACTAGGCTTATTTTTTTTAGGTTTTTGTTAGTTGTCTTTTTTGTTAGTTGTTGCGGTAGCTAGCAACCTAATAAGGGATGACCACGCCCCTTAGTAAAAGCCAAAGAAATCTATAGCTCCTAAAAATAGACTCAGATCAAAACAAAAAGTATACTATTAGAACCACCTTGTCTGAAAAATATATAGGATACATACCATCCCTTGGATTGAACAACATGGGAAATATGTTGGCTTGAAAATCAAGAAATGTGGCTGAAACCACAATATTCAACACAAAATTTATTTGTTAACTAAAACTAGAATTATTTCTGCAAACTTTAAAATAATTTTATTTAACTGCAAACTGAAAAAATATTTATGCAGTCTCAGCAATAATTTTAATTTCATAATTCAAACCAGAAGAATACCTGAAAATTTTATGATTAGTTTGGTTTTTCTTTCAGTTAAAGTGACTCGTTACGACATTTTATCGGGTGTAACCAATGTGAGTGTTCAGTTTAATATGACAATATCAAACGCTATGCACAAATTATTCAATATAGGTTTCAAAAAATTAAAGACAAATTCTGCTTCAGAAATGCGTCGCGCTGCAGAATTGGTACAAATTTGTACCAATTTTGATATGAAAGAAAGCCCTTTGATTACTATTCAATGTGATGGTGGAGACGTTAAAGTCAAGAAATCTCTTTTAACAGCTGTTAGTGATGTCTTCAAGGCCATGCTAGAAGCAGACATGCTTGAAAAACGAACCAATTTCGTTCTGGCCCATGATTTGAACTTTGAAACTATGAAAAGAATCATAGATTACTATAAAGAAGTTGCAAAAACGGGTTTCTGGAAGGTTTCTGGTTTTGAAACAATAAACAGAGATGTATATGCATACATTATAGAAAAGTACAACTTTTTAGCTATTAAAGAGGATATTGCTCAATATTTACTCGAAAGCTATTTAGTCAAGCAAGATTTAACTATTCTCGAAAGTGTTTTTTTCACTTATGGAAACCAAATTGAAAAAAAACTTGTTATAATAGAGCTGACTCATGTGATTGTGGAAAAGAATAAAGCTCCCCAATTTGTTGCCAATTTTAATGCTCATGATTTTGTAGAATTAGCTAAGTTTTGCTGTGATGCATTGAAAGACAGAGAATTTACTAGATATAAAGGTTTTTTAAAGGTATTTTCCTCTTGGCTATCCAAAGACCCTGAAAATAGATCAGTTGTGGCTATGAAGATTTTAGGAATGACACATATGTCCTCTTTTACTGTACAAGAAGTTCAATCCATTGTAGATAATCTTAACCCCTTCCGTCACCGTGACCAGTTAGTTGGACAAAATTAAAAATGCTCTTCTTTTCCTAACTATTAGGAATTTCGTAAATATGATCGCACTAATATATTCTCCTGTTCGCTGGCTACAGCCTCAGGGGTGTAATCGCCTCAGTTTATCGCTAATTCTCACCCTGACAGCACGTGAACATCGACTTTATTGGAAACAATGGATTGGGAAAAACCAGGTAAAATAATTTTTTTCTCTGCTTCAAAAAGACATAAAATGATCGAAAAAAATTATTGTGTCAAAATATGGATCATTAGAAATAGACAGGTATTTTTTTATGGCCGAAATCACTTGAAGTATGTGCTTGAGGCTATGCTGAAGTTCTGTCCAATTATCTGGACTGCGCGACTAGGTTTAGAGAAATAAATGACGCATGGCTTGGTTTTATGGTAGTTTGGATGCCATCTACTATCTTGAAAAACGAATATTTTTATCGGAAAATTGAACAGATGTCATTGCTGCTTGTCATTTATTCCCCTTGTCCAGTTAAGTGGACAACGTGACACGTGCTCTTCCAGCGCACGGAAGAGCACGTTTGTTATGGCAAAAATGCCATAACAAACCCTCGGACGGCAAGTATTTTCCCCAAACGTCACTCCCCATCCAGAATACAGCCGCCTCGAGCTGTTTCTGAGCCCATCCCTACTTTGTCCCCCATTCGCTGCGTTAATTCCAGATACGAAAGAACTTTTATCCCCTTCATTACAGAGAAAATGAATAAAATGCCTCAATAGTTTCTTTTTTGCCCTCTTTTGTTGTTTATTAGCTGATGGTACTGCCCAGGTTCTTGCGCTCTTTTGCTTGCCCCCCCCTTTCTTGACCAGCTTTTATTGTCTTTAACTCTTTTATTGATTTACTGTAGTTTAATTGCTGACACTTTCTTAGTATCCCTTTTAATTTAAATGCATTTATGTTTTGTGCTAAGTTTAGTTTGACCAGTTTTTAATGTATTTATGTCTGGCTCTAAGTTTAGTTTGACAAATTTTTGCTTTTTTTTAATTTTTTAATTGACTTTTTAAAGTTTTAACTATTGACTTTTAAATGATTGTCATTATGGTTTTCTCTATTTCGTTGTTGTTCTTTGCATTTTCAGTGTAACCATTTATTTGTTGTTGACTCCAAACTCCGAATTCGGCCCTGTGTGGGCTTGTGATAGCGATTTTTTTGAAATAAATATCTCTCTCTCTCTCTCTCAGCGCCGCATCCAAACTCTCCTTTTTGTAGGTTCATCAAGACGAAATACCATGCGCATCCAGCCAGATAAACTACTTGATTTCTTCGATGCAATTGGCAGTGACTTGTCATATATGGAAGTATCTGAAGATGACTATGAAGAATACTTATCAGAAACAAATGGAACAAAACTAACACCACTAAAGACACTCGATCCTTATGAAGTGTCTTCTGATTCAAGCGACCCCGATGATATGCCACTCATATCCCAGGCTGGGCCTAAGACCGTTACTCAATAGCGAGTGATATGGAAAAGAAAACGGTTTATCCCGATCATTCCAGCTTGGTCTGATACTGCAACAGCTGCCAACGAACAACTATCAACACCCTTTCAATACTTCTGTAAGTACATTGATAGCGATTTCTTCGATTTGGCTGCCATCGAAACAAATAGATACAGTATTCAGCAGAATGTAAATAATCCCATTGTAACCAATCCTACAGAAATGCGCAAGTTCGTTGGCATTCACTTGGTGATGGGCTGCATGAAATTTCCAAGGTACCGATGGTATTGGAGCCAGGCAACTAGGGTTTCCCTCATTGCGGATGCCATGGGTCTAAACCGTTTTATGAGACTGAGAGCCTGCTTTCACTTGGTTGACAACGAAACTGCCAAAGATCCGAACAACCGTCTCTGGAAAGTTCAGCCAGTTATAGATAGGGTGCTAGCACGATGCCAGCAGCTGCTTTCCCATGAAAATGTTTCTATAGATGAGCAAATGTGCCCATTTACAGGTCAGCTTGAGATTAAACAGTACATTAGAGGAAAGCCCTGTCCATGGGGGATCAAGCTGTATTTACTCTGCAATTCTGATGGCTTGGTCCTAAACTTTGACGTGTATCAGGGAAAGACGACAATCATTCCTGAAGAATACAAGGCATTGGGGGTTGGGGGTGGCATTGTCATGAAGCTTATGACAGGAAGAAATATTCCAAAAGGGACCAAGCTCTACACCGACAATTTCTTTACGTCAATCCCCTTGCTCCAAGCTCTGAGACAGGAAGGATGGTATGGAACTGGTACTGTTCGCGCCAATCGAATGGCTCGGTGCCCCGTCAAGCCAGAAAAAGAGATGAAAAAAGAAGGTCGAGGAGCAATGGAAGAAATTGTACTAGGTGCAGACGAGCTGGTTATAGTCCGATGGCTTGACAACAACATCGTTTCTATGGCCTCAAACTTGGTTGGGATCGGTGAAATAGGACATGCACGACGGTGGTCGAAAGCCGAAAGTAGATACATACAAGTTCCACAACCAGAAGTTATTAGAACATATAATACCAGTATGGGTGGGGTGGATAAAGTCGACCACCTGATGAGTTTGTATCGTACCTTCATCCGATCTCGAAAGTGGCCACTGCGATTGATTTTTCACATGATTGATCTAGCAGTCACAAATTCATGGATGGAATACATCAGAGACTGCCAATCCTTATCTCTGGGTAGAAGAGACAAGCTGGATCTTGTTGCTTTCCGGAAGGAGGTCGCCTGTGCCCTAATAGAAGCACACACGTCAACACTTCGATCAGTTGGTCGACCAAGGGAATCAAACGTGGAAACAGAAGAGCAAACAACGGTAGGGAGGAAGCGGAAGATCAGCTGCAAGCCTGTGTCTGATGTGCGATATGATGGATATCATCACTGGCCTGTAAATACAGGGGACAAGCACGCCCAGAGATGCAAGATGGACGGTTGCAAGCTAAAAACCACAACTAGATGTCAAAAATGCAATGTCGAGCTCTGCTTTCGGGGCGAAAGAAATTGTTTCAAGGATTTTCATGTAAAGTAAAGTGGTCACGTTGTCCAATTAACTGGACATCTATTTTCGTCATCCTAATAAATGAATTTGAGCAAATCACTTCGGTAATGGCTTACTTATGCTCTAAATAGTAGGTTTAAATCAGGGAATAATTTTTTTCACCTAGGAAAATAATTCGTGACGGAAGGGGTTAATATCATAGAGTGGCAGAAAGTGACGTAAGGAGACAGAAAAAGACAGAAAGAGACAGAAGAGACAGAAAAAAACAGAAAGAGACAGAAAGAGACGGAAAGAAACAGAAAGAGATAGAAAGAAACAGAAAAAGACAGAAAGAGAAAGAAAGAGATATAAAGAGACAAAAAGAGACAGAAAGAGATAGAAACACACAGAAAGAGAGAAAAAGGGACAGAAAGAGACATAAAGAGACACAAAAAGAAAGAAACAGACAGTAGGAGTCAAACAGAGGCTAACAGAGAGAAAAACAGACAGAAAGAGACAGAAATAGATATAAATACTTAAAGAGAAAGAAAATTAAAGGAAGATGAAGAAAGTAACAGAAAGAAACAAAAAGAGATAGAGACAGAATAAGAAAGGAAAAGAAGAAAAGAGAGAGAAAGAGATAGAAATAGACAAAAGGAGACAGAAAGCGACAGAGAGAGACAAAAAGAGACAGAAAGAGACAAAAAGAGACAGAAAGAGACAAAAGGAGACAGCAAGAGACTGAAAGAGACAGAAAAAGACTGGTAGATACAGAAAGGGACAGAAAGTGACATAAAGAGAAAGAAATAGAAAGAAAGTGACAGAAAAATACAGAGAGAGACAAAAAAAACAGAAAAAGACAGAGAAAGACAGACAGAGACAGAAAGCGACAGAAAGAAACAGAAAGAGACAGAAAGAGATAGGGACAGAAAGAGACAGAAAAAGATGGAAAGAGACAGAAAGAGACAGAAAGAGATAGAAAGAGACAGTAAGAGACAGAAAAAGACAGAAAAAGACAGAAAGAGACGGGAAGAGACAGAAAGAAACGGAAAAAGACAGAAAGAGATAGAAAGAGACAGAAAGAAACAGAAAGACATATAAAGAGAAAGAAAGAGACAGAGGGGAACAGAAAAAGACAAAAAGAGATAGAAAGAGAAAGAAAAAGACAAAAAGAGACAGAAAGAGATAGAAAGGGAGCGAAGTAGAAAGAAAGAGAAACAAATAGACAGAAAGAGACAGAAACAGACAGATAAAGACTGAGAGAGATAGAAAGAGAAACTAAAACTCTAAGCTCAGACTCTAAGCTAAAACTCAAAACTCTTAACTACTATCACTCTAACTAAAACTGTAGGCTAATAGCAAACTAAAAGTCAAAACTAAAACTCTAAGCTAAAACTCAAAACTCTAAAACTAAAACTCTTAAGTACTATCACTTTAACTAAAACTGTAAGCTAATACCAAACTAAATCTCTAAGCTAAAACTCAAAGCTAAAACTCTAAAACTAAAACTCATACCTACTATCACTCTAGCTAAAACTGCAAGCTAATTCAAAACTAAAACTCTAAACTAAAACTCTAATCTTAAACTCAAAAATCTAAAACTAAAACTCATAACTACTATCACTCTAACTAAAACAGTAAGCTAATTCCAGACTAAAACTTTAAACTAAAACTGTAAGCTAAGACTCTAAGCTAAAACTCAAAACTATAAAACTAAAGCTCTTAACTACTATCACTCTAGCTAAAACTGTAATCTAATACCAAACTAAAACTTTAAACTAAAACTCTAAGCTAAGACTCTAAGCTAAAACTCAAAACTCTAAATAAGCTAAGACTCTAAGCAAAAACTCAAAACTCCAAAACTAAAACTATTAAGTACTATCACTCTAACTAAAACTGTAAGCTAATACCAAACTAAAACTCTAAACTAAAACTCTAAGCTAAGACTCTAAGCTAAAACTCTAAAACTAAAACTCGTAACTACTATCACCCTAACTAAAACTGTAAGCTAATACCAAACTAAAACTTTAAACTAAAACTCTAAGCTAAGACTCTAAGCTAAAACTCAAAACTCTTAACTATAACTAAACTATAACTCCAAACTAAAAACAAATAAAAAGAATACCATGTTAAAAAAATAGTGGGGGGGTGTTCTGAAAATATTATAAAGCCTTTGAAAAGTATTGCTTGGTGTTGGCTATGCAAAAAGTGTTAAAGTATTGTTGGGAGTGAAAAAGATGAGTACTTCAACTTATAAAATAAGTTTAGGAGGAATATTAAGAAGAGAACTTGATCTGAAATAATATATTCGGGGGAATTAAAAAGTTGGGTGGAGGGGGCGGAGGCTTTCTGTGTCTCAAGTGAGCAAAAAAAAGTGAAAAATTTTTTTGGGAGGGCAAGAAGTTAGGGGGAAGGGCTTGGAGGGTGGGAGAAGGGGCCCTTTTGGGGCTAAGGGGTAGAGGGGGTCCTTTGAGAGACCGGAGGGCCCTTTGGGGGACGGGGGGAGGGGGCACCTTTGAGGTTGGGGTAGGGGACCTTGCATCACTGTTCAAATGGAGTTTGTGTATTATAACGACCACAGAGTTTCACCCAAATCATCTTCTAAAATATCTCAATTTGTTTCGCCCAATTAATCCCCTAAAAGTAATTCCTGCGTGTTCCTTTTGTTTGGGCATCCCTGCGCTGTCCCAGGAAATATTCCCAGGAAAAAATTCCCGCGTTAATCTCTTTATCTCTAAGGTGTTCTTAGTTATTCTATTGAGGCTTCGATAAAATATTAATTTACCGCTAAGCCTAAAGACCTGAGAAGCCATAATTAAAAATAGAATATTAATTTATCTCTCAGACCTAAGGATCAGAGAAGCCATATTTAAAAATAGAATATTAATTTATCTCTCAGACCTAAAGATCTGAGAAACAATATCTGAAAATGAAATCCCCTCATGATAGAATTCCCCACCGATTATGTAAATTAATTTCCCAGAAATCTGTCCCCTTCGTTTATGTAAATCAAGTTCCCAGAAATTCTCTCCTCTTAGTGGATCAATACATTTAAAATAAATTCTGTACTGTAAGTGAAGATATTACGTCACTTCCCGATAGTGGATCAATGCACTTAGAAACATTCTCTGATTGACCTTGAAAAAGGGGCGTGTGATCTTGTATAGTTAGCGGATCAATAATCTTACGTCACTTAGCCCCGGAGTTAATACACTTACAAACATCCCCTGATTAACCTAGAAAGAGACATGTGATCCTGTCCCGTTAAAATCGATAATTCTCTCTTGATCAATTTCCAGGAAATCCCAGTTCCCCTCTTGTGGATCAATACATTTAGAATAAATTATGTACTGTCAGTGAAGATATTGCGTCACTTCCGTCTGCATACATAAGGCTTAGAAACACCCCCTGATCGACCTTGAAAAAGGTGTCATTGACCCCTTAGCGGATCAATAATCTGACGTCACTGAGCCCCGGAGTAGATACACTTAGAAACATCCCCTGATTGACCTTGAAAGAGGCGTCATTGACCCCTTAGTGGATAATTGAACCATGAATAAATTATGTACATTCAGTGAAGATATTGCGTCACTTCCTGTTAGCGTATCAATACACTTCGAAAACCCCCTGATCGACCTAAAAAGAGACAGCTGTCCCGTTAGCGGATCAATAGTCTGACGTCACTTAGCCCCGGAGTCAATACACTTACAAACATCCCCTGATTGACCTTGAGGGGATACATTCTTTTGATAACCAATTATGTATATTCAATATCTACTGCGGGGTTCCTACTTGTGGTTCGCTCTTTACTAGTTTGCAGCTAATGCTTCAACCATGACAAAGAATTCATTGTAAATTCTCCCAAGAAACTAGTTCATATTGAAATCTGTGAAATCTAATAGATGGTAGAATTTATAAAAACCTACTAAATATAAGCAATAGCTTATAATTGAGCCATTAAACATCTATCTACGATGGTGTAGTAGCCTTCTAGTGTTTGAGTAGCTTACTGGTGAGCAGACGATTTAGGAGACTTACTAAGGGGATTGAGAGGGGGAGGGTGTGGGAGCGGTTCTTGTAATCATGCAGTTAAGGGTTCTGGAACATAACTATCACAATAGTACTTGTTTTGTACTTCAACGCTTTTGCACTTATGAAATTGCACCAAAAGTTTTGTTTTCAGTGCTATATCGCATTTACTAATGGTAGAATTGATAAAAAAAAAAAGCACGTTGATATGAGCAAGAGCTTTCATATGAGCCATTAAATATAACTGTTATAAGTTCTGCTAGCCCAATAAACTCAGCTTTTCCACTTGAGACATGAAAAGTGAGACGAAAAGTGCCATTTTTAGTGTCATTTGGAAATTGTGGATGATGGATTTTATAGAAAGAACCTAGATATAAGCAATATCTTTTATACAAGCTATAGAAAGTCTGTCTACAATGTTCTGGTAGCCTGCTAGCGCCACCACTTGAAAAATGGCACAAAGTTCCATTTTAGTGTCATATGGCACTTGTAGATGGTGGAGTTTATAAAGCAGGCAGATATAAGAAATAGCTTTTGAATGAGCTCTCTATGATGCTCTGGTAACCCGCAAGGCCTGGAGAAAAAAAAGAAAAAAGGGAAACAGTTCAGTGCTACCGATGTAGAAAAGCAATTTTTCTTGTTGTTCAAGGAGGGGGCTGTAATTTCCCTGATTCAAGTTTTCAACCATGATCATTCCAATGGTACATTTTTCATTTTGATCTGACGCCATTTTCGAGGGGTTTCAGTTTTTTTTTTCAAAATCACCATACATGTCTTTTCGCAATAAACTTTTACTTTTAAGACAAACCGAAATAACAGTTACCATTCCTGAATCAATGTCAGGTGGCAATTTTTTCACTGGCAGTTTTTTCAAAACGCGCTTTTTAACTTTTAGTTATTATGGGCTGTTATTTGGAACAAAATTGCTATCTCACTATTTAAATCAGATGCGTCTGGTGAAAAGAGGGTTTTTTTTTGGGGGGGGGGAGGGGGGGTAGATGCCCTCCATCAGTTTTGACTCTTGAAACAGAACTAGAACTTCTAATTTCCAACCAAATGAGCCTCTTATAAAGCTTATACAACTATCCCTTCCATAAAAACCTTAAAAACCCCCGGTACATAACTTTCAAACCTTACGCCAAGACTCTTGGGGATTCTTTCAACCCCAAAAGCCTTGCTAGGCCGATACGGTCTTTCCATTATTTTAGATAAAATAGCTATATGAAAATTTATATTGGATTTATTTCAGGAAATTACGATGTTTGCATGGGGGGGGGGGGGGGGTTTAGTGCCAACATCCGGTTGATGCTGGCACTAGAACTTCTGACTACCAATCCAATGAGTGCCCTGAAAAGTATATACGACAACTCTTTCTATAAAAACTTTATATGCCCCCAGGACATAACATAAAACCCTTATCCTGAGGGCTATGAAGGGTTGGCATCCTCAAAGACATAATTTCCTGACCTTTCAACTCCGCTGAACAAAAACCTACCCCAAAATTTTGATTGGACTTGTTTGGGGATATGATAGGCGTGGGGGGGGGCTGGTTGACCTCCAATGACTTTTGACTATTAAAATTGGCGTGAGACCTTTTAATTTCCTATCGAAAGAGCCCCTTTCGAAGTTTATATGACAACTCCTGCTATGCGAAGTGCCATGGTCTAAAAAAAACAATAAAAAAAAAAAAATGTGCCAACGTCGTTCTTTACTTAGGCAGCGTTATTGCGCTGCCTTTGTATTTCTGATTATTTTTAAATAATGCCGGGAAATCTGGCTCTCCTTTATGGATAATTCCCTTCCACCACCAAAAACTTCTCCATGGAGAGTTTTACCCAAATAAAATTACACCCATTACTCTCAAATTTCCCCAGACATTTCAATCCTTGCTGAAAAGCCCCCCCCCCCTCCCGGATAATTTCTTGCGGATGATTCCACTTGAAAAATCTTCCTCGGTATATTTCTATTTGAAAAGGTTCCAATTTCTGATGTTTTTCAATCATTCCAGAAATCTCCCTCTCCGTGGATGTTTTCTCAGAAATCCCCCCCCCAGTAGAAGGATACTCCCGCAGGGAATTCTCCCATGGAGAATTTCTCCCGCGAAAAACTCCCAATGGAGGATTTCTCTCGCAAAAAGTATCCCCCATGAAAAGATCTCCATTCAATTCCATTCACTCTATAAATTTCCCCTGGACAACTCCCTCGAAAATTTTCATATCCAAAATTTAGTTGGCAAAGAGAAAGTGAAACCAATAAAGATAATTTCGTATAGAAATTCTGGAAGTTCTGGCATATGTGTGAAATTTCTCCTAGAAGTTTACTCCCGGAAAATTCTCTTCCCACAGGAAATTCTTCCCTTTGAAAATCCTTCCCAGCAGAAAATTCCACTCCAGCCGAAAATTTTTCATATACTTCCCAATAACAAATACGTATTACACATAAACAATGGACAAGTTACCTAGCTTACAGTCACTTTCTCAAGGGCTAAGGGGGTCATGTTTTTTTCAGAGGCATAGTTATTGGGTCTTTCAAATATGCTGAACAAAATGTCTGGATCTCAAAACTTTGATTGGGTGCCTTTGGAGGAAAAAGGGGCGTGGGAGGGGTTTTAGTTATCCCCACATCTTTTTAATCACTAAAAAAAGGGCACCAGAATTTTAAATTTCGTTCGAATGAGCCCTCTCCCCATCTTCTAGTATCATTGGTTCGATACTATCACCACTGGGGAAAAAATAATAATAAATACGCATCCGTAATCTTTTTTTTGGCAAAGAATACAAAATTCCACATTTTTGTCGACGGGAGCTTGAAACATCAACTTATGATGCGACTAAACTTAGTGTATCTTATTCGGAATATGCATAAAAAGTCAATTCTTTTAATGTATCTATTGATATTAAAATCCCTTTTTTATAGTTTTGGTTATTGTTGAGCCGAGTCGTTTCTTACTTCAGGTAAATTTTTTCTTTGACCACAGTTATATTTAATTAATATTTTTAAAAAAGGCACTGGAATTCTTAATTTTTGTTTTAACATGTCATTCCACGATTTTCCGTGATCCAAGTTTCTTGACTACCCTTTTGGGAGAAGTGAAAATCCAAGTCCATCTCAAGAGCCTTTTTCTTTCTCTTTTTGCTTGGAAACACTTACAAGTGGCCTTGTAAGTGGCCAAACCACTCACAAGGTTTCAGCATTTACAAGGGGCCCTCACCTTGCTTGAATTGTGCTCATGTCTCCACCCTTGCATGATAGCATTATAAGTTGAATTTGCTGGAGTTTCTTTTTTCAGTAAAGTATTTCAAAATACCTATAGTCTGCAGTACTTTGCGAGACTCCAATTTTTTTCAAAAATCACACGCCTCTAGCTAGAATATTCTAGCTATTTGTTCGGATCACATTCACCCAGCTATCCTGCTTGAGGCGCTAGTGCTGATGGATGGGCAGCTCTTTTTATTTTTTTATTTATTTATTTTTAAATCGGTAACATTATACAATCTCTGGAACTTTTAGTTTCATAGACAGCGCAATAGCGCTGCCCTTTTTAAGATTTGCGTGTGCCCTTTTTAAAATTCGAAAGCGATCGGAGGAAAACTAACATTCCTCTTGCACCCATCACTTCCCAAAACACACCCAATCAAAATTTTGAGATAACAATTTTGTTCGACGGATTTGAAAGCTCCAGAAATTATGTCTTTGAAGATGACACTCCTCCCAGAGCCGTCAGGGCAAGGGTTGTAAGTTATGCCCTGGGAGCATATAAAGTTTTATAGAAAGTGTTATCGTAAAAACTTCAAAAAGGACTTATTCGATTGGGAATTGAAAGGGCTAGTGCCCTTCTAAATAGTCAAAAGTGACTCGAGGGCTACTAGCATCCCTCTCACGCCCACCCTTTTCAGAAACACATCAAATCAAAACTTTGTTCAACGTAGTTGAAAAATCTGGAAATTAGGTCTTTGAGGACGACAATCCCCTTCACAGCCATCAGGGCAAGGGTTGTAAGTTATTCCCTAGGAGCATATTAGGATTTTTATAGAAAGTGTTGTCGTGGAAACTTCAAAATGGGCTCATTCAATTGAAAATTGAAAGGGCTAGTGCTCTTTTTAATAGTCGAAAGTAATTGGAGGACAACTAAACCCCCTCTCATGCCCACAATTTCCCTAAATATATCCAATCAAAATTTTGAGAACCTAGCTGAAAGTTCTGGAAATTAGCTCTTTGAGGATAAAAACCTACCATAGCCCTCAGGGCAAGAGTTGTAAGTTATGCTCTGGGGGCATATAAGGTTTTTATAGAAAGCGGGGTTATATAAACTTGAGAGGGTCTCATTTGATTGGTAATGAGACGCTCTAGTGCTCTTTCTAAGAGTCAAAGTGATCGGAGGGTAGCTTCCCCCTCCCCATCCGCACACACACAAAGGTCGTATTGTCCCAGAATGACTCTAATATAAATTTTGAGATAGCCATTCTATTCAAAATGGTCTTAATATCATATAACAAGGCTTTTGGCATTGGAACAAGCCCCAGAGATTTGGGGCAAGGGTCGTAAATTATGCCCAGGGTTTATTTAAGGAATTTATGGATGGGATGGTTGTTTAACTTTAGAAGAGGCTCATTTGGTTGAAAATTAGAGGTTCTAGTTCCTTTTTAAGGGTCAAAAGTGATGGACGACATTGATTCTCCCCCCCCCCACTTATATGACCCCTCCTTTCACCAAACGCATTTGATTCAAAGTATGAGATAGTGTTTTTTTTTTCAAAACAGTCCAACGAACATATAGTAATGTCTCTAGGGATGACACAACCCCCCAGCGCCCTGTAAATAGGGTTGTAAGTTATTTTATGAGGGCACATAAGGTTTTTATTGAATGGGCGGTAGTATAAACACAAGATGGGGCTTATTTGATTCGACATTGGAATTTATAGTGCCCTTTTTAAGAGTCAAAGTGATTAGAAAGCAACAGCCCCTCTCTCCCTCAACGCTCATTATATGCCTTAACACCTCTAATCAAAATTTGAAACTAACAATTTTATTCATCGAAGTTGAAGGTTTCGGAAATTATGTCTGTCAGGAAGGCACCCCCCTCCCCTGCGCTACAGCTTTCAGGGAAAGGGTTGTAAGTTATACTCTTGGGGCCTATTTGGTTCTTATAAAAAGGGTAGTCGTATATGCTTTGGAGGGGACTCATTGGATTAGTAATCATAAGTTCTAGTGTATTTTTTAAGAGTCAAGTAGTCTCAGTGCAGCCCCCCCCCCACAAGCTTACACAAAAACACGTCATGTTTTCCTGAGATGTATCCAGTAGATATTTTTAGACAGTATTTTTTTCAAAATAGTCCAAATATCATATAACAAGGCTTTTGAGGTGATACAAGTAGGAGGGGCCTAATGACTCCGACTAGTACATAATTTATGCATATTTTTTGTCTCTCGCTGTTGTTGTTTTTCTTATGTTTTTTTGTCTCTCACTGTTGACGTTATTTCATGGTTAAATTGTTGTTTGATGGTTGTTTGGATATAGTCATAAGTTCAAAAACAATTTTGGATATTGACATAAGTTCAACAACATTTGCTGGATGTCAACATATGTTCAACAGTTACTGGATAATAGAAATATTACATATAATACATGGATAGTAGGATAATACATTATATGGATAATAGAAACATAATAGAAATGACATCACTTGTTTTCTAGGAATTATGCTGGACTCTAAAGAGATAGAAATCCCCTTTTTAAATATGGCTTCTCTGGTCTTTAGGCTTAGCGATAAATTAATATTCTATCGAAACCTTAATAGTGTAACTAGGAACACCTTAGAGATAAAGACAGTTTGAATATATTTAACGTGCGAATTTTTTCCTAGGAATTTTAAATATGACAGCGCAGGGATGCCAAAACAAAAGTAACATTCTGAAATTAGGTATAGGGATTATTTGGGCGAAACAGAGTAATCAACATTTTAGGTATTTTTTGGGCAAAATAGTTGAGACATTTTAGAAGATGATTTGGGGTGAAAATCTGTGGTCGTTATAACACACAAGTTCCATTTGAACAGTGTTGTAAGTTCGCGTACCCCAACCCCCAAGGTCCCCCCTAATTTTTTGACCCTCCCCCCCCCCACCCCAATTTTTTTCAACTTTTTTTACTTATCTTAAAATGACATGAAATATGATTGCAGCTCTACCAATCTTACTCCATGCTTCCTCATAGACACGATGTGGTTTTCCCACTGGTACTCTATGGCCGGTTATCGACACTACCTACTTAATTGTATGTATTAAATCAGTATTTTGTACGCATTGAAACGATTGACATCAGCATCATATTTTTGTTTAAAAAGTGTAGATGAATTATTCGACGAAAGTATGTGCACATGATAAATGCTGACATTTATTTGATTTCGAAGCGTTGAATGCCGACAAGGGAAAACACCTGAACTATGAAACAAGTACAAATGGTAGCACTATTGGAAATGTATGCGTGCTTCGTCATGACAGCGAGAAGTTAGATATCTTTGGAAAACCCAAGAATTTCAATCGTGTAAATCGTGGATATGCTAGAGTTACATTACCAGAGAAATTAGTGCTTAAAGAAAATGCAAACATAGAAATAATTGTCGATGATCGGGGATAATTCCTTGCTACTGTTGCTGGTAACACATTACCTTTTGATACATCCTATCGTCATCTTTCCGGTATTAAAATTTTAAAGAAGACAAGAAGAAGATATGTATACTCCCGCACTAATGTCATTAATCATATCTTGTCAACGTCCCAGTACTATTATTTCTGTAAAAATAATGTGATAATAGACATTGAAATCGCTGTCGAAATAAAAAGAGCATTGTCAGACAATATCATCAATTAATATCAAGATGAATTGATGGAGAATAAAGCACAAGTGAACATTATTACTACCAATGATCTTATGGTCAATGAACTCAATAATACCAAAGACGATATGCATATTGAACCAGTAGATGACATCCCAGTAAAAATTTTGTATGACTCAAAATGGAATAATGATTATTCTATTGGTTATGAATTAAGAGAAGAAATTAATTCAAGTATCAAGAGAGAACCTGATGATTTATTTTATGGACCAGATTCAAAATGTCCCAAGTTGTTCAATGATACTAATAATGCATAATAATGTATGTAGCATATTTTTATATTATTATTCTACATGTCGTTATTTCATTAAAAATATTTTATGCATTACTATGTTAAGTGTTCATTATTTTTAGAATACGTTAGCACGTCAAACGTTCAGAATATCTATTAAAAAGGTCAAAGACGTAACAAAAGGAATTTTTAGAGATAAAGATACTGCTAGCAGGCTCATAGTGTTTATATTGGAAAAATGAAATACTTTAACAGAATTTTTACCAATGTCTGAGAGAGATGATCAGAATTTTTTCTCAAAATCTCCACATTGTCGAAATCAACAATAAACCCGATTTACAAGTTAAAGTATTCATCATTTTTCACTCCCAACATTACTTTACGACTTTTTAAATACCCCAACGCCAAGCAACACTCTTCAAAAGGCTTTATAATGTTATTTCAGAACAACTTCTTTTCTTAATATTCTTACTAAACCCATTTTACAAGTTGAAGTACTCATCTTTTTCACTCTCAACATTACTTTACGACTTTTTGTGTACCGCAACACCAAGAAATTCTTTTCAAATGCTTTATTATATTATTTCAGAACAAGGTCTTTTCTTATGTTATGAAGTAATATTTGTGGTATTTGGGTGTTTTAGTCGTAGAAGCCTTTATTTTCCCTTTATAGGGGAGATTAACTCTGGCCCTAAGGTAATTTAACTTTGGTAGCGTGTATTAGGCTGTGACCGAACTAATGAGGCGTACCGACTGGGTATGTTCGAGAAGCTAAAGGTAGATCGTAGAGAGGATGTCCAAAATACAATACCTTTATTCATTTAACATATAATAATAATCAGATATATTCTTTCTACTGGGACTGGTGGTCCCAAGTAGACCACAAGTCTCCGAAACTACAATAATATATAATAAGATACTTAGACACTTACAATGATAAGACAAAATTCCAAGGTATTTCTAATGAGAAAATAAACGGGCAGAGGTTCACCCTGCAAGTCAGAAAGTCTTCTTCCCAGTCTCAAAAATCGGGGTATATATACGAAAAACCTAACCACGTCCTTCCAGTACATTGACGCATTTAGCCAGGAAATTGGTTATTGAGCAAGTTCTCTCCAAGCCCACACATTTCACAATTTGTATCTTTATCTTAAAAAGTGGTATTTTGAAACTTTGTTTTTGCATCTTAATATATTTTTACTCAATTAATAATTAACTAAATTACAAAGCTTTACCTCAATACTTCCCTGTTAAAGAAGAATTGTCTAAATTCTCAATACTTTACATTGAAAAACATTTGACTTCGCTTAAAGCTATATATCTGCCATCTTATGATCATTATGTGCATGTATCCTCAGCGTATATCCTCAAGATTTTGTTTCTGGTCCAATATAGGTAATGCTATTTCTTTTCGAAAGAATTCAATTCGAAATTTATACTTGTTTCACCTTTTTTCTGTCTCTAGGACTGACAATTAATCTTTTACCCTCTTTATATGCACCTTCTGTTTTAACTTGACCCCAAGCGGCTTAAACATAAAATTAATGGTTTTGCTAAAGTTAGATTTCAAGTTATATTAGACGAGTTTATGAATTATTTGAGTTTAAATTTAATTCCCCTTGTTAGTTTCATTTATCTGTTTGATGTGGTTGATATACCGTTTATTTTTCTTTTTAGAAATGCCTTGGTAAATTACAAATAACATTTTGATTTTTAAATTTTCACAAATTTTTCAAGTACAAAGCATTTTCACATATTTCAATAACATAAGCCCTTGGGCTATGTAGCACATTTTCTAGGCCTAAATTAAGTTCTGATTTTATCTCACTTTCTGACGAACTTGTAGTAAAGTCTGTATTACTTCTATAGTTTCCAAAATATCAGTTGATCGAGTATGAGATGATAGTATCAGGATATATTTGAAGTGTCTTCAAAATTTGTTACTTCCCAAATATGTGTCAAAATATGACTGAAGGAAAAATGGATCCGAAAAGATGCTACGAAAAATTTGATTTCCCAAAAAAATAGCTAATGCCGTATCTAAAATAAATATCCACATTAGTATACATATAAAGCATATATTTTTACATATATAGCAGAATGAAACACTCAATTTTCGTATATATCAATGCATTCGACAGTTAATTTTTTTTAATTACTTTCTCCACTTTTTTTTAATTACTCCAAAAATAATATCCCGCTTAAATCGAAACATTATGTTTCTTGCTGGATTATTCTTTCAAACTTAATACTAAACAGATTATTTTACAATAAAAAATTATTAATACTTTGACTCGAGGTCAAACATTTACAAATAACATTAAATCACTAGTTAAAATTTAAAGTAAATTAAAACATCGTATATATATAAGCATTGTGTAATAACTTACACAAGTATTTAAGTCGCAAAACTATATGTTATTATACTATTGGTTAAAACTTAAAGCATTTTTAAAAACAAAACATGGTATAGAATAGTATTTATAACAGTAGATATTTTCTCAATTACATTTGTTACAACTATATAACTTTTCTCATATACGACTACATACATTTTGTTTTAAAACTTTGGTTCTATTTCGAACCCACTTGTGTCATTAATTGTCATTATCTTATAAGCCTGTTTGTCTATTCAGATTTTTAAGCTTTTCAATTCTTTTTGAATTTCTAGGTACTTTAGACAGTTTTATAACGTTTTTGTCTGTAATCTCTCTTTTTCAGCTTTAATGTCTTTTTGGTTTTAGGCTTTTATTTACAGATTATATCTGATAAGCTAAAAAAAATTTTTTTTTGCTGTTCACCTTATGCCTGTTATGCCATTAATAAATGACTTTGCCTCTACTCTAAAGGTTCGCTTACCAGGACTGCCTTCTGGTAGCTCCTTATAACGTTTCCAGGTCCTCTTGTCATGGGCTACAGCTAAAAAGACTATTATGAACCTTCACAAAAAATAATTAATTATTTGATAATTTGTGGCTAAAATTTTCTCTTGGGCTATTCTTTTTTCACAAAAAGTGGCCCTTCTGCCAAAGATACCTGGCCTTCATGGTAGACAGTCGTTCATTTTTTTACCTACAAGTGACAATGACTATTTTCACTTTAACTTCCCTACTTTTAATGGTCTTGTCTTTGGTTTCAACTTCAAGTTCTTAAGTCTATTACGTTCCTTACATCCAATTTTCTATTTCATGCTAGTCAGTTTTATGAAAACAACTTCCACGTAAGGGAGCAAAATATCTTTTCTTGACTTTTTGGAGCAATTCTGTACTATTTCTATTAATCTCGGCTTACGTTTGCTAATGTGACGGTGGCTCCGTGGTATTAATGCTACTTATTTGTACTTATTTAATACAATTTTCATACTATTTCATTCGACAAGTTCAATAAGTGTATATAACAGAGTTTAATTGATTCCATTCCGTTTCTTTTCCTTTTAATTTTGCTGGGCTATATTTTCAACTTGAACCTTTTCCTCTCTCTTTTTTTTTGTTATTTTAATGCAGCCTAAGGTTTTTTCCAGGTCTTTTCCCGCTTCATAAAATATGTCTTTTTTTTAAAGCCTATATTTATATATTCCATGTTCTTTTTCAATAACCTTAACAAGTTTTTATGCTGACTGCCCTTTATGATCAAATTCTTTATATCTTATATTTCTAAGAGGAGGGAGGGGGTTGTTTTGTGTCTAATTTTTGCAACCTGTATTTTTTTGAAAATATTTAAAAAAAAAATTTCTTCCGAAAGTTTTTTGTGTTAGAAAAGTACTGTAGTTTTTCAGCTAATTTTTTTTGAACACTTTTAATTAAGTTTTGCTCCGCAATTTCTAGTTATCATTTATTCATAAGAAAATGTACGATTTACGATAATTGTGTGGTTTTCATCGCAGACACATATTCCTTGTCTGTGGTACTTTACCAAAAATTAGTGCCTATGTCATGCCAAAAATTGCTTAGAGATAGGGGTTATCTTTTTCGCTTTCCCTATAATTTGTTTTATATTATTTGCGTCTGGAATGGAATTATCCTTAGTTTAATTTGCGCCTTAGTTTTATGCAGTCATTGAGTGTAATTTGCCCCTTTTGTGATATTTTGACTATTACCTTGTTCTACGAGCTTATGGGTTTAGTGCCAGTGTAAAACCTTTCCTCTTTCTATTTATTTTAGCAAGAAGGGTTTTACACTAACACTCAGCCTAACCCTTCTCCAGTTTGACCGATATTTCTAATATCAATTTGATTAGTTGGGTGGATCCCTTCAATGACAAGACGTCTTGCAGTTTTGTTTCTAAATGCAAATGGTCCTGTCATTGGTGTTTTTCACCTGCAATGTCCTCGCCCTGTTATTTCTGTTAATGGTGTGTTGTGAATTTATTTAATATGTGAAATTAATTATACCTGAGAAAAACTTAGCTTTACGCTGTGCTATACTTTTTAAATTGTGACCCATTTTTATCTACGGCTTCTTGTTTATACATATCTTTCCTTATTGGTAAGTGTTTAATTTATTATATCTTTGACTAGTTATAACAAGATTACAGCTAGCTTGTACATGTAGTGGCCACCTAATGTAAACTCTTGCTGCCTTTCCCATTATAATTATTTTTAAATTTCTCCAAAACAATTTTTTTTCAAATTTGACTGAAAGTGTCACCTCAAAGAGTCAAAGGTCAATAGATGCATTGCATGTACTTAACAACGAGAGACCAGAAGTTATTGAGCTCACTCCAAATTTGCTAGCTTCCAATGGCCCCATTTCAGTAAACTACCCTCCTTCGTGTTTTTAATTTTTTTTTAAATTGTCCCCCCCTCCAGAAATATTTTTTTTCAATATACTTATCATAAGAATTGCCTTTTAATGCTGATCCTAAATATGTATAATTTAATTAGGTTCACTACACCCTTTTAAAATTTACGTGGCCTTACTTATTTCACTTTATTTTTTTTATTTCTGAAGCGAAGCCTAATTCGTTTTGACAAGTCTTGACATTTCACCACTCGCAAAGTCTTATCTCGTATCGGAAACAAAATTTATGCGGGAACCTATGATGTCACTTCAGATCCGAGCTAATAACTTAGCGTTAGAACTTGATGGTCATAATTTTTACTGGCGATATATATTTGAAGGAAAAGTTGATTTTATCTATATACCGATTAAAAAGGAAATTATAGATATTTCTTTAGTGGCTTTTATACTCGTTTGATTTTTATTTAATATTTTTTTTATAATTGTTTTATTCAAATATTAATCTGCTAGGGGCTGCGCTTGTTCTGCCTTTCTCCGTTTCCTGGTCCGAGTTCTGGACCCCAAATTTTTGCTTTTCTTCTTCATAATATTGGCAAGTTTTTCCGTGGTCTTTATAGTTTGGTTTACAAGGCTCTGAGTCCGAGTGCTGTTTTGTTGCCTCTTCAAATATCTTTAATCTTTGTTTCTCTTGATGTTTGGCCTTTTCAAAAGTGTTTTAGCGACTTGTGCTGCTGACAAAGGAACTTCTTGCAACCCCTTTGGTTTTTTTACTGTTCTCCATAATTTTTCTTTCAAAGAATGTTTTCTTTACGATGGCCCAGGTTTAGCTATATCGGTTTCTGTAGAAGAATTTTCGGTGTCATATTATGTTAGCTCGCGTCTGGTAGATTGCGTTTGTTCCAAAAGCCATTTTTGCGTTAAGACTGTAGGTGAGTCTAGTGTATGAAAATCAGATAATTCTTTGGTTTCTTCCAATTTTCTTCCTTTTTTGATTTAACCTCTGGTTTATTATGTCTTAAACCAGAAGGTTGTGTTTGAGGCTCTTCTCTGTCGCTTTCATTGCTAGCATCCGATGACCATTGAACTTTTTCCTTTTTCTTTTGTTTGTTGTGGAAAGTTTGTAGCCAAGACTGGGCTAAATATTCCTTCCACTTCTCCCAACTGTTGTGTTCGTTAAAAAGGTCATAAATTCATATGGTCTTCTGATATATACTGGTGAAATCGTCTCTTCTATTTCTTCTTCTGAAAGTATAGGCTCTGTTTTCCACTGTTTTGAAAAATATCCCTTTTTCATTCTATTGTGGTGCACTACTTCTTCCTTTTCCTTATACTGATGCTTTAGAACATCTGTTAAGTTTTTTGGTAAAATCTTTATAATCCTGTAGGGCCCATCCCATTTCGGTTTTAACTTTTTTGTTCTTTCCAGATTCGTTTTGTAAACATAAACCAAATCTCCTAAACAGTAACTCGTTTTATTTTTGCTTGTTCTGTCATATTTTTCTTTTTGTTCTGTTTTTGGATCTTCCAGATTGTCTTTAGCTTGTTCCATAGCTTTTTTCATTCGCATCACCATTTCTTGCTTATATTGGTCTAGGTTGTAATATATTCTATTATTTTGTATGTCATCTAAACAAATTCTGGGATCTCTTATATGTTGCAAAAAATGGCGTTTCTTTTAAGGTACGTGAAAAAGCCGTATTTATTGCCAAGACTACAAATGGTAAATGTTCATCCCAATTTTCATTTTCCTCTCTTGCATGTATTCCCAGCATGTAAGCTAATTCCCTATGCTTACGTTCAATCTTCCCATTTGCTGCGGCCATGTAAGACGAGGTAAACCATCGTCTAACCCCCAGATATTCTGTAATTTTGTCTAATAATTTGGCTCTAAGACATGGCCCATTGTCACTAAGTCAAACTCTAGGGAAAATCCCGTGTTCCAGAAAAGGCTATTGACCAAAACTTTCGCAATGGTTTTTGTCTTTTCGTCTTTAATTGGAAAAGCGGTTAAATATTAATTAAAATGGTCTACTATGGTTAGTACGCACCTGTTTCCTTTCCTGAAAACTGGTAAACTTCCCCCGGATCACCAAATGTCTATTGACATTATTTCCCCTACCCCTGAAGGGGTGGGGTATTGACCTAATTCAGCCCTAGGTGTCTTTGGTGGCGACTTTTGTTTGGCGCACTCTTGGCAGCTTTGTATAAAAACTTTTACTTTTGAGTACATTTTTGGAAAATAAAAATTTCCCTTCAGTCTCCCCATAAAAATTGTTTAAAGTGCTCTGGAAGTTCGTTCCTTTTGATAAAAAGGATTTCATTGCTAAACAAAAATCATCTTTATTTTGATGCTTCGAAATATTTTCATTAGACAGTATTTCTACCCCTTCCAGTTCGTTCTGGATGGTTGCTATCACATTTTCTTCCTTATCTGGATTTCGTGATAAATAGTCTGGTGAAGTATGTATACGGCCCTTTATATATATTGGGGTATACGAATATGCTTGCAGAAGCAGTATCCGACGTGTCAGCCAGGCTGGAGTATTTTGTATCGTATGTATCCAAGCTAATGAGTTTTGGTTTACGAGTAAAATAAATTTTTTCCAAGTAAAAATTGTCGAAACTATTCTGTAAATACTACAACTGCTAAACACTCCCTGTCAACTGTCGAGTATTTTTTTCTGCTTCTGTCAGTGACCTACTGGCGTATTGAACTATTGATTCTACTCCGTCAGAATTTATGTTTAATAATATGGCCCCTATACCGTACCCCTAAGCATCTGTTTGCAAACAGAAGTCTTGTGACAAATCTGGTAGTTTTAGTATTGGTACCAGTAATAATTGCCTTTTTATTTCATTTAGTGCTTGTTTTGCTTCCGCTGGACATTCGAATGTACCTGATTTCTTCAAAAGGATCGTCAAAGGTTGTGCTATTGTGGCATAATTTTTAATATATTGTCTGAAATAGCTTAACAACCCACAAACTGATCTGCAGCTTTTTTGATCTTTAGGAGGCTGTAAATTTTCTATGACTGTAAATTTTTCTGGATTTGGTGAAATAGTACCTTGGTTTATCAGGTGTCCAAGAAATACTAATTTTGGTACTACTATTTTTAACCTTTCCGGTTTTAATTATAAGCCTGCTTTTTCAAACTTTTCCAGTATTTTTCTAAGTCCCACCAAGTGGTCTTCCAAGTTTTCATTAAACAAAATTACATCATCTAAATAAGCCAAGGTATCTTTTTTCCTTCCTGGTTCGTTATCTTTTCACACCAAATTCATTAGGCTACTAAAACAATTTGGACTAAATGATAAGCCAAATGATATATGTTCAAAGGTGAACGTTCTCTCGTCGCCTAAGATTACTGTAGGCTTATGCTTAGTTTCTGCATCTAAAGCGATTTGCCAATATCCATCTGTTAAATCGAAACTAGTGTAACATTTTGAACCCCCGAACGAATCTAGAATCGTGTCATTTCTTGGTAGTTTCATCACGTCTTTAATCGTGACAGCATTCAGTGATCTAAAGTCTATACATAATCTCCAGGTATTATCTTTTTAGCTGACTATTACTAATGGAAAACACCAATCACTAATACTTTCTTGAATTATTCCCTGATCTTCCTTTTCTTTTATTTGGCTTTCTAGCCAGGGCTTTAAATGATAAGATGTTTTATACGGTGACTTTTTGATTGGAGGGCCCTCTGTTGATATCTTGTGCGTGATTAAGTGAGTTAATCTTTAATCCACTTTGTGTCTTGCAAAACTCCATTTAAAATCCCAAAGAATATTTTCCACCCTAGTTTTTACGTTTTCCGGTAAATGTTTTAAATCAAATTATTGCAAAAAATCCGTTTTCGCCATTCCATACTCTTCTTGTGGTTGCGGTTTTAATGAGGATAAATGTTCGTGGCTAGTGAAGTTTACGCTTAATTCTGGACTGTTTATTGATTTTATTTCTGAATTTGAAATCTTTTCTACTGGTCCAAGTTTTACTTGGTTCAGTTTTATTTTATTATTACTTAGATTTGATAGTTTTAACTATGTTATACCATTTTCAATTTTTATAACCTGATTTTCCACTAAAATCATTGGGTATTCTTTTTTGGTGTGTCCTTCTATCATGACATCCATTGTTTTAACCTTTCCTTTTTTTTCATTTAATGTAGCTAGAACTTGAGCTGTCGTTCCCCCTTCTATTGTGATTTTTCCGCTTATTTTTGGCTATAATTCGAATCTTCACTTTCGTTATTTGTTGTTACGCAAATTTGCCTATTATTTTTAATTGCCTGGTTTAATGTGATTGTATTGGATATGGGTTCCCATACAATCCCGTATTTTCTGATGACATCTACTCCTAGAATACAAGGAAATGATAGCTGCTTGCATATTATTACTGTTACTGTTATTTTTTTATCCCCTGCACTAAATTTTAGTGGACATTCTCCCAAAATTGTCAGCTTGTGCCCTGTCACTGATGTTAGGGTATTTTGGCATCTGCTTACTCGATTTTTGACACTAGGAGGAAACCTATTAAAAACTTCCTCTCGAATTAAAGATTTAGATGCACCTGTATCTAGTAAACATGGTAAATTTTTAAAACCCTTAATTTTCAAACAACGCAGAATTGGTAGATTATTATTATTTGCATTTGTATCACAACATTTTAAACTATATAGGGGTCTTTGTAAGGAAACAGCTCTGTCGACCCTTACAGGCTGGTTTCTCCGTTTAAATACCCACTGTTTATCTAAAAGTTTCTGGGAATCTCCCAGTTTTATTCAGCGCTGCTACTTTGACCCTGGGTATCGTTAACCGTTTGCCTTCTGGGCCTGAATTCAGGAATATTATTAGGTGTTTGCCAAGTATTATTTGTTCCCTGTCTTCCTAAATTTCTCTCCCCCTGCGTTCTGAACTGGTGTTTTGTACGTCTGGACTTCTTCGGGTATTTTATGCCAGCAATCTGCCGCATAGTGATTTGGTTTGCCACAATTATAGCAATTGAATCTTTTCCTATATTGCTTGGTAATTTGCCCTTCCTCGTGGGGTCTATATCTATTTCTATATATTCTTGACCTGCCACCATTTGCTCTATAATTTTCCTTTGAAGGAGGAGGTGGGTGTTCATAATACTTGGTATTCCAAGTCATTAAGGATCTAATACCATGGGATTGGTCGTTAAATGGGGAGGGTTCAGTCCATGGTGGGAAGGATTGGCCTTCCTCGTGCCTTTTTGGTTCACGATTTGGCTCCTTAAAGTTCATCCTCTTCTGTCCCCTTTCATATTTTATACGTTCTTGGGCTCCCGTGTTATTTATTGACATCTGGTCAAACTTTGTCATAGCTTCGTCAATTTTTACCTTTGTTTCGACTAGTAGTATAGCCTGCTCTAAATTTTCAGGTTTCCGCGATAGTATTAGTCTTAACAACTTTTTTGGTAACCCTTGGGTAAAAGTATGTAGTTATACTTTCTTTACTGTCTCGTCATTTCCGCCTTTCTCTAATTGTAAAGACACGGATATACAAATTTTGCCTGCATATTCCCTGATACTATTTGAGGAATCGAATGTGACTACCTCTGTTCTTAGCCTCTCGGAGATGCTTGTCTCTATGAATCTTGTTTTAAAAGATTCAATTAGAGTACTGATGTCCTTGGGCTCTTTTTCCTTAATTCTTCAAAATGTTTAAGGGCGATAAACTCATCTACATCTGAATTTCCCGTGTATTCTGGTATAATTTTTGCAATTTCAAGTACTTTTGATAGGGAAGTCATTTTTTCCTCTGGTAATGCCATTTTTTTGAATCTACTATTTTTATATAGCCTTCTCGACCCAGTTTTTCCAAGCGACAACCAGTTGTTATGAAGTAATATTTGTGGTATTTGGGTGTTTTAGTCATAGAAGCCTTTATTCTCCCTTTATAGGGAAGATAAACTCTGGCCCTAATGTAATTTAACTTTGGTAGCGTGTCTTAGGCTGTGACCGAACTAATGAGGCGTACCGACTGGGTATGTTCGAGAAGCTAAAGGTAGATCGTAGAGAGGTTGTCTAAAATACAATACTTTTATTCATTTAACATATAATTATAATCAGATATATTCTTTCTACTGGGACTGGCTGTCCCAAGTAGACCACAAGTCTCCGAAACTATAATAATATATAAAAAGATACTTAGACACTTACAATGATAAGACAAAATCCCAAGGTATTTCTAAGGAGAAAATAAACGGGCAGAGGTTCACCCTGTAAGTCAAAAGATCTTCTTCCCAGTCTCAAAAATCGGGGTATATATACGAAAAACCTAACCACGTCCTTCCGGTACATTGACGCATTTAGCCAGGAAATTGGTTATTGAGCAAGTTCCCTCCAAGCCCTCACATTCCACAATTTTTATCTTTATCTTAAAAAGTGGTATTTTGAAACTTTGTTTTTGCTTCTTAATATATTTTTATTCAATTAATAATTGACTAAATTAGAAAGCTTTACTTCACTTAATATTCCACCTAAACCTGTTCTACAATTTCAAGTACTCATCTTTTTCACTCCCAGCATTACTTCACGATTTTTTGCATACCCCAACATCAAGCAATACTTTTCCATTGGCTTTATTTTACTATTTCAGAACAAATTCTTTTCTTAATATCCCTCCTAAACAAATCTTACAAGTTGAAGAACTCATCCTTTTGAACCACAACTTTACTTTACGACTTTTTGCATACCACAACATCAAGCAGTAATTTTCAAAAGGCTTTATTATATTATTTCAGAACAAGTTCTTTTCTTCATATTCTTCCTAAGCCCATAAAAAATTATACTTTGATCGTTAAAAGTTTGCTCAATTCTGAATTTTACCAAAGAACTTACAGTTCAATTCTAATTCCTCCATAGAAAATAAGAAACTTCCACTACAGTTTTTAATTTCCCAAAGGCATAAAAAAATTTAAAGCTCTGTTCTAAATTTTACCGTAGAAGATAGGAAAGGCTATACTATGATTATGAATATTTTCCATAAAGATAAAAAGTTACACTTTAATTCCAAATTTACTCAATGAAGTGGAGAAAATTTCAAGTTCTCTTCTGAATTTTCTCTATGAAAAGAAATTAGTTACAAATCAGTTCTATTTTTCCAAAGAATATAAAAAGGTTCTGCTTTAGTTCTGATTTTTCTAAAAGAGACGAAAAATTTATAGTTCTGTTCCAAATTTTTCGTAGAAGATAGAAAAAAGTTATGCATTAATTGTGAAAAGTTAGCTGAATTCTGAATTTACCAAAGAACTTACAGATCAATTCTAATTTTTTTCAAGAAATAAAAAGATTCCACTTCAGTTCTGATTTTTCCCAAAAGACATAAAAAAATTTTAAGCTCTGTTCTAAATTTTTCCGTAGAAGACAGGAACATTTATACTATGATTGTGATTATTCTCCATGAAAATAAAAAGTTCCACCTAAATTCTAAATTTTCTCAACGAGAAGAAGAAAAGTTTCAAGCTCACTTCTGAATTTTTTCAATGAAAAAGAAATAAGTTACAGATTTTTCAAGAAATATAAAGGTTCCACTTGAGTACTGATTTTCCCCCAAGACTTACAAAAGTTTAAGGTTATACTATTGATTGTAAAATTAAGATAATAAAAATTAAGGTTATACTATGATTGTGAATATTTTCCAATGAAAATAAAAAGCTCCACTTTAATTCTAAATTTTCTCAATGATGTGAAGAAAAGTTCAAGTCCTCTTTTGAATTTTCACTATGAAAAGAAATAAGTTACAGATCAATTTTATTTTTTCCAGAAAAAAAAAGTTCCACTTCAGTTCAGATTTTCCGCCAAGGACATAAATTTAAAGTTCTCAAATTTTTTGTAGAAGATAGAAAAAGTTATAATTTGATCGTGAAAAGTTAGCTCAATTCTGAATTTTACCAAAGAACTTACTGTTCAATTCTAATTTCTAAAAAGAAAATAAAAAGCTACCACTTCATTTCTTAATTTCCCAAAGACATAAAAAAATTAAAGTTCTATTATAAATTTTGGCGTAGAAGATAGAAAAATTATAGTATGATTGCGAATATTTTCCATGAAGATAAAAAGTTCCACTTTAATTCTAATTTTCTCAATGAAAAGATTTAAGAAAAGTTGAAATTCTCTTATGAATTTTGTCGATGAAAAAGAAATTAGTTACAGATCAATTCTTTTTTTCCAGAGAAAATAAAAATTTTCCACTTCAGTTCAGATTTTTCTCAAAGAGATGGAGAAATTTAAAGTACTGTTCCAAATTTTCCATAGAAGATAGAAAAAGTTCTACTTTGATCGTGAAAAGTTAGCTCAATTCTGAATTTTACCAAAGAACTTACAGATCAATTCTAATTTTTTCAAAAAATAAAAAGTTTCCACTTGAGTTCTGATTTTTCCTGAAGACGTAAACAAATTTAAAGCTGTCTTCTAAATTTTTCCGTAGAAGACATGAACAGTTATGCTATGATTGTGAATATTTTCCGTGAAGATAAAAAGTTCCACTTTAATTTAAATTTTCTCAACGATGTAAAGAAAAGTTCAAGTTCTCTTCTGAATATTCTCTATGAAAAAAAAAGTTACAGATAAGTTCTTTTTTTCCAGAGAAAATAAAAAGGTTCCACTTTAGTTCAGATTTTTCCCCAAAGACATAAATTTAAAGTTCTCCTCCAAATTTTTTTGTAGAAGATAGAAACAGTTATATATTGATCGTGAATATTCCACCTTGAAGATAATCCACTTTAATTCTGAGATTTTTCCCAAATACATAAAAAAATTTAAAGCTCTGTTCTAAATTTTAGCGTAGAAGATAGAAAAAGTTATACTAATATTGTGAATATTTTCCTTGACTATAAAAAGTCGATAAAATGTCAATATAAAATGACGATAAAAAGTTTCCTTTTACTTCCAATTTTCTCAATGAAGTGAAGAAAAGTTCTACTTCTCTTCTGAATTTTCTCTATGAAAAGAAATAAGTTACAGATAAATTCTATTTTTTCAAGAGAAAAAACAAATTTTCTAGTTCAGTTCAGATTTTTCTAAAAGAGATGAAGAAAAATTTAATGTGCCATTCAAAATTTTTCATTGAAGTTAGAAAAAGTTATACTTTGATCAAGGACAGTTAGCTCAATTCTGAATTTAACCAAAGAACTTACTGTTCAATTCTAATTTCTCCAGAGAAAATAAAAAGCTTACACTTCACTAAATCTCCCAAAGACATAAGAAATTTAAACTTCTATTCTAAATTCTTCCGTAGAAGATAGAAAAAGTTATACCGTAGTTGTGAATATTTCCATGGAGATAAGAAGTTCCACTTAAATTCTAAATTTTCTCAACAAAGAGAGGATAAGTTCAAGTTCTATTCTGAATTTTCTCAATGAAAAAGAATTTAATTACAGATCAATTCCATTTTTTTCCGAAGAATATAAAAAGGTTCCAGTTCAGTTCTGATTTTTACCAAAGAGATGAAAATTTAAAGTTCTATCCCAAATTTTTCGTAGAAGATAGAAAAAAATTATACATTGATTGTGAATATTTGCAATGAAGATCAGAAGCTCCACTTTAATTCTAAATTTTCTCAATGAAGTACAAAAATGTTCAAGTTCTATTCAGAATTTTCTCAATGAAAATAAATTAGTTACAGATCAATTCTAATTTTTTTTTTTCAAGAAATAAAAAGATTCCACTTCACTTCTAATTTTTCCTAAAAGATATAAAATTTAAAGCTCTGTTCTAAGTTTTTCTGTAGAAGATAAGAAAAGTTATACGAAGATTGTGAATATTTTCCATGAACATAAGAAGTTCCATTTTGATTCTAATTTTCTCAATGAAGTGAAGAAAAGTTCAAGCTCTCTTCTGAATTTTCTCTATGAAAAAGAAATAATTTATGGATCAATTCCATTTTTCAGAGAAAATAAAAAGATTCTACTTCAGTTCAGATTTTTCTCAAAGAGATGAAAAAAATTTAAAGTTATATACCAAATTTTTTGTAGAAGATAGAAAAAGTTACACTTTGATCGTGAATATTTCACCATGAAGATAAGGAGCTCCACTCTAATTCTGAGATTTTTTCCAAAGACATAACAAAATTTAAATCTCAGTTCTAAATTTTACAATTTATTTATTTATTTATTTATTTCCCTCAAAAACGAGGAGTATAAAAGATAATTAAATAAATCTTCAAAAATCCAAATAACACACCATCAAACATAGCAACAATTTACAAGTTGCCCAAAAGAAAACTTAATCAAATGCAACAAATAGTAATAATGAAATCATGCACTTTTTAAACTATAGAAAAAAAAGGAAAAAGATTATGAACATAAAGTATATTTTCAGCTTTACGGTAAAAATTATTTATTTTTACCTTGGCTATTTCCAACGGCTCTTTAATTTTAAATTTTGAAACTAATTCAGTATTACTAAAGGAAATTGGAAAACCAAGTAAAAACTTACAATAATTAAAATAACAAACGCGAATTGCTGAAAAATCACAAATTTTAAAATCTCGAAGAAGAAGGGAAGGATAAAGAACATGCGGGAGGGCTACTGCATTAAAAAGAGAACCTAGAATTTCACGACGATAAACACCACGTAGCCGTATTATGGAACCAAACGCCTTTCTAATTTTTTCTTGAATATGTAAAATTAGCATCGACTTAGATTCACGAGCTGAAGCAGAATAAGGTAACCCAAGATAAACAACAGCATCAGAAACCGGAAATGATATATTTCTATCGCAAATTAATTCAGCTCGGTCATTAACATTAACGGGAAAATATTGACATTTTTTAATACTAATAGAAAGGCCACGAACATTAAGCAGACTAGAAAGGGAATTAAAATTCTTAATTAGACTAGCTTTAGAACGGCTCAATAGGATAATATCATCAGCATATGCAAGAAAAGACACATCCCGTCCCCAAGAAATAAGGGTTGTAGATAAAGAACGAAGACACTCCGCCAGACATGCGTTAAAAATATAAGGAGATAAAACCCCACCCTGTCTCACGCCCCGACCCACGGAAATTGGATTAGAAAGAGAATCAGAAGTATGTGCAAAAATTTTTATCCTAAGCCCCGAATACCAAGATCTAAGAACACTAACCACAGAAAGGGGAATCCCACCAGAAATAAGAGCTGAAAGAGCGGAAGCATGCGAAATATTGTCAAAAGCTCCTTTTATATCAATTAATAGTGTATAAAGTGGGGAGCCAGTAGATCTTGACTCCTTAATTATAGTATCAAACGTTGCATGCGCATGGTCGCAACCCATTCCTTTTTTGAACCCTACTTGATTAAGACCAACATCCAAATAATCAAAAAGATCCTTTATACATAATTCAAAAAGTTTACCAATCATAGAACCCTTCGTTATCGGCCTATACGAATCACAAGAACGGAGATCTCTTTTACCAGATTTTAGAATAGGAGTTACCACCCCAATCCTAAAAGACGGAGGAACATTACCAAACTTGAGAATAAGATTAAAAAAAGTCAAAAGAAGAAGAAGAAAAGAAGTTGGAGCAAATTTCACATGATTTGAAAAAATCCCATCATGGTCTTTAGAGGATTGTGGCTTTAATTTACGGCATGCACCCAACAAAGAATCAAACGAAATAGAAAAATCATGCGAATTAAAAGAACTGTTTAAAATTATATCAACATGCGAAAGTTGTTCAGGATCATCACAAGATTTCGAAAGGTTTGCAAAATGAGTTTCCCACTCAACAAGAGAAGGGCCATTCTTTTTAGAAGGTTCATTAACTCTCTTTGTTGAACGTAGAGCTTTCCAAAGTTTCTTTTTATTCATATCAACTTCAGACGAAGCATCCATAAGCAAAATATTATTATGACGACGGAGCTCCGACTGGAAAATTGCCTTCTTTTTTTCATGCATAGAAAAGCCGGATGAAGATCACGCGGTTTTCCACTATTTTTCCAATGTCTAAAAGCTAATTTAGATTCATGATTAGCATGTACAAGAAACGGATTTGACGACCAAAAAGGTTTTTCAACATTGGGTTTACACTTTTTAACACCAAAAGTTTCTTTAGCACCATATTTTAAGCAATGTAATAACTGAAGATATATGCAATTAAGCTCAAGCTCTATGTTATCTTTATGACACTTCAGAATATCAGGTACAACTACTTTTCGAGCTAAAGAATCAACTTTATCTTGGTAAGCCGGAATCAGTTTTTCATCCCAGATAATTCTCTCAAAATAATTAGGGCGAATTGGAATAAAATTAGAAGCAGAAACAGAATCATGAATTACAGAGAACGATGTCAAAAACTGAATAGGTAAATGATCACTTATCGGGAAATCCGGGATAACTTTTACTATAATAGATGGGGAAAAATTAAAAATTACATGGTCAATATTACTCGTACTCCCACTCCAATGAGAATAAGTAAAATCAAGTGTCTTACGGCAGATATTAAAATTTGGTAAAGACGAAAATAAAATTGTGCTACGTTCATTTACACTCTCAAGATCACAGTTAAAATCACCAAAAATAAAAATACGTAAACTCGAATCTAATAGGGCAATAAAGCTACTAAGTCTATGGCAAGCTGACGTAAAGGCTTCAAAAGACGAATCAACATGATAGTCAGTAGGCAAATAGCAATTGACCAAAACACAATCAAAAAGTTTGCAGGCAAGAAAAGACTCATCAGCACAAGATAAAATAGCACTAAATTCTTTAGGAACAAATGTAGCAATGCCACCCGCAGGGCGGCCTCCGGTAGGCCTCGCAGGAACGGTAAATATATCATGTAGACTTGAAAGGGAACTTAACATATTCAAAGAATGGTCCAACAAATGATGCTCTTGCAAACATAGTATTGAACTATTTCCAGAAACAAATTCATTCAGCACTACAAATTTGCCAATGACTCCATTCGAATTAAAGGACGTAATCGTAGAACCAATATTCATTTAAAAAGCTTTTTCATAGCAGGGCAACTGAAACTTTAAGACGGGTGGTTAGTTGAGTTGCAATTTGCACAACAAATGGGGTTAGTACATGGAGTATTCTTCGTTGATCTATGATTTCCACTGCAACGAGCACACTTCAGAGTAGAAGAATCACAGTTTTTTTCGGTGTGAGAGGGACTTTGACATGCGAAACATCGTTTTGGAAGCACCTTGTCTTTCTCAACTTTGTAGAGCTCGTAACCGAACTTAATCCCATGGACGATATAATATTTTAAAAATGCTTCGGACTCAAACGACACCTTTACTGTTCTCGACATTCCAAGGCGCCTGAACTCCAGAATCCCAGGCAAAGTGGCTGCTAGAGCTTCAATGTCGAACTCGATATCCACACCACGGATTATTCCGAAAAACTTAGGCTTTTTAGTATTGATAAGACAATCAGGGAAGGAATCCTTTAGATCACAAGAAAACTTTTTCCCAGATTCAGCCGCCACAGTGATAAAAATCAAATCATTGGTCTTTTTTATTTGCTTGATACAGCCCGAGCCGAATTTGTCCAATTCATTTTTCCTGGAAACAGGGTCACGTAACGAGGCGGGCGTATTCGCTATATTAATAGTCTCTACTGAATCAGCGCGGTGGGGGAGAGGAGGCCAATCAGTTTAATTTAAAGGGGAGGGGGAGGGGGAGCCCAAGTTGGCTGAACACTTCGACAGCGAGGACTGTAAGTCTTGTTCAATTCTTTCAAGAGAAGTAATGGATTTCTCCAGCTTTCTGCCATAATCACTAACAAGTCGATCCAAACGTACATTGGAATCAGATTTTAATAAAGGGCAGTCTCTGAATGAGCAAGGCACTAATACAGGCCATTTGAAACCTTTCTGGTCAAGATCCGTGACCATCTTCATAATATCTTTTGCTGTAGCAAGTTCCGCAGCGTTGCCACGTCTCATTACTCTCTTTATCGGAATTCCAGAAAATTTCCAAAGCAGATTTTTCGCATTCACCAAAGCATCAAGGCTGTAAAAGTTCGCCACAGTTTCAATAAGCTCCGTTTCTGGAATACCATTCGCAAATGCATCGCAAATAAAAAACAGGGCAGAGTTCACAATTACATGAGAAATCCCATCTGCAATTACGAAGGTTTTTGAAAAATCACAGAATGAATCAGAAGAATCATCGCAGGCAAAATTATTCCGCTTTACCTGTTCATTTGGGCAATGATTATCAGTCGAATCGTTAATCACAGGTGCTTCCTGGCTAACAGCCAAGAGAGGGTCTTGAGACGCAGGGGTTACGGCATTCAGTGGCGTCAGCATATTTATTGAAGAATTTGGGTGCTCACTCTCTATTGGGTCACTAGAAAATTCGGTAGCGGCTTTGCAAATAGAACAGATCCAGTTAGGAGTATTCTTTCTATCGGAAACGGTGATCCCTGAACAAGAGGGATGAAAAAAATTGGAACACTTAGTGCATTGCAACAGCGTGCCTTTCCCCAAAGAACGTTCACAGTTAGGGCACACTTTTGGAGACATCATTGGCTTGAAGAAAAAAAAAAAAAAAAAAAAAATATAACCCCAAAAGACAAGGGAACCGTAACCCCCCGTTACATTATCCCCGCAATTTAAGGGAGACAATCCCGGCAGGTACAACGGCACTTGCCACGGGTTTAATGCCCCTCTTCTGCTTGTCAATTATGGTTACGCAAAATTGAAATCAGATTGTGAATACTATGATTGTGAATGTTTTCCATGAAGATAAAAAGTTCCACTTTAATTCAAATTTATTCAACGAAGAGAGGAAAGGTTCAAGTTCTCTAGGTTACGCGCACACGCGTAACCTAGCCTAAATTAACCTTAAAAATGGATAAAATTCAATTTTATTAGAAAAATATGCTCTAAATTCCCACCCTTCCTTCTCCCTATGTAAGATTTCCACTCACAAATTCCTTCGAAGAACCCTCCCACAGAGAATTCTCTTCTAGTAAAACCCTTCCACAGAGATTATTCCGGCACGTAACCTAGTCTAAATTAAATGGAAAAATTAGAATTGAACTGTAGCTCTTCTTTGGTAAACTTCAGAATTCAGCTATTTTTGTCTCTTTGAAAAAAAATCTGAACTGAAGCGGAAAACTTTTATTTTCTCTGGTAAAAATAGAATTAATCTGTAACTTATTTCTTTTCATAGAGAAAATTCAGAAGGGAACTTGAACTTTTCTTCACATCGTTGAGAAAATTTGATTTAAAGTGGAACTTTTTATCTTCATGGAAAAATTTCACAATCTTAGTATAACTTTTTCTATCTTCTATGGTAAAATTTAGAACAGAGCTTTAATTTTTTTTATGTCTTTGGAAAAAATCTCAGAATAAACTGGAACTCCTTATCTTCATGACGAAATATTCACGATCAAAGTGTAACTTTTCCTATCTTCTACAAAAATCTGGAATAAAACTATAAATTCTGAATTAAAGTTGAAATTTTTATCTTCATGGAAATATTCACAACTTTGGTACAACTTTTTCTATCTTCTAAAGAAAAATTTAGAATAGAACTTAAAAATTTTTATGTCTTTGGGAAATTAAAAACTGAAGTGGAAGCTTTTTGTTTTCTCTGGAGAAATTAGAATTGAACTGCATGTTCTTTGGTTAAATTCAGAATCGAGCTAACTGTTCACGATCAAAGTATAACTTTTTCTGTCTTCATTGAAAAATTTTGAATAGTACTATAAATTTTTTTTCATCTCTTTGAGAAAAATCTGAACTGAAGTGAAAAATTTTTATTTCCTCTGGAAAAAATAGATTTGATCTGTAACTTATTTCTTTTCATAGAGAAAATTCAGAAGAGAAGTAGAAATTTTCTTTCACTTCATTGAGAAAATTGGTATCAAAGGGAGACTTTTTATAGTCAAGGAAAATATTCACAATCATAGTATAAGTTTTTCTATCTTCTATGCTAAAATTTAGAACAGAGCTTTAAATTGTTTTATGTCTTTGGGAAAAATCTCAGAATTAAAGTGGAGCTCCTTATCTTCACGGTGGAATATTCATGATCAATGTATAGCTTTTTCTATCTTCTACAAAAAAATTGGGAGGAGAACTTTAAATTTATGTCTTTGGGGAAAAATCTGAACTGAAGTGGAACATTTTTATTTTCTCTGAAAAAAAGAACCGATCTGTAACTTATTTCTTTTTCAAACAGAAAATTCAGAAGAGAACTTGAACTTTTCTTCATATCGCTGAGAAAGTTTAGAATTAAAATGGAATTTTTTATCTTCATGGAAAATATTCACAATCATAGTATAACTTCTCCTGTTTTCTAAGGAAAAATTTAGTAGAGAGCTTTAAATTTTTTTATGTCTTCGGGAAAAATCAGAACTCAAGTGGAAATTTTTTATTTCCCGAAAAAAAAATAGAATTGATCTGTAAGTTGTTTGGTAAAATTCAGAATTGAGCTAATTTTTCATGATCAAAATATAACTTTTTCTATCTTCTATGAAAAATTTTGACCAGTACTTTAAATTTTTTCATCTCTTTGAGAAAATCTGAACTGAAGTGGCAAACTTTTATTTTCTCTGTAAAAATAGAATTGATCTGTAACTAATTTCTTTTTCATTGACAAAATTCAGAAGAGAACTTGAACTTTTCTTAAATTCATTGAGAAAATAAGAATTAAAATGGAAATTTTATCTTCATGGAAAATATTCGCAATCATACTATAACTTTTTCTATCTTCTACGCTAAAATTTAGAATAGAACTTTAATATTTTTTTTGTGTCTTTGGAAAATTAAGAACTGAAGTGGTAGCTTTTAATTTTCTCTGGAGAAATTAGAATTGAACTGTAGGTTCTTTGGTAAAATTCAGAATTGAGCTAACTCTTCACGATCAAAGTATAATTTTTTCTATCTTCTACAAAAAATTGGAGAACTTTAAATTTATGTCTTTGGGGAAAAATCTAAAATGAAGTGGAACATTTTTATTTTTCTGGAAAAAATAGAATTGATCTGTAACTTATTTCTTTTCATAGTGAAAATTCAGAAGCGAACTTGAACTTTTCTTCACATCATTGAGAAAATTTAGAACTAAAGTGGAACTTTTTATCTTCATTGGAAAATATTCACAATCACAGTATAACTTTACTGGCTTCTACGAAAACTTTTAGAACATAGCTTTAAATTTTTGTAAGTCTTCAGGAAAATAACGACTCAAGTAGAACCTTTTTATTTCTGTAAAAAAATCGAATTGATCTGTAACTTATTTCTTTTTCATTGACAAAATTCAGAAGTGAACTTTAAACTTTTCTTCACCTCGTTGAGAAAATTAAGAATTAAAGTGGAACTTTTTATTTTCATGGAAAATAATCACAATCATAGTATAAATTTTCCTGTCCTCTATGAAAAAATTTAGGACAGAACTTTAAATTTTTTATGTCTTTTGGGAAAACTCAGAACTGAAGTGAAATCTTTTTATTTCTTGATTAAAAATTAGAATTGAACTGTAAGTTCTTTGGTAAAATTCAGAATTGAGCTAACTTTTCACAATTAATGCATAACTTTTTTCTATCTTCAACGAAAAATTTGGAATAGAACTTTAAATTTTTCATCTCTTTGAGAAAAATCAGATCTGAAGCGGAACCTTTTTATATTTTTTGGAAAAATAGAATTGATCTTTAACTTATTTCTTTTCATAGAGCAAATTCAGAAGAGAACTTGAACTTTTCCTCACTTCATTGAGAAAATTTGGAATTAAAGTGGAACTTTTTATCTTCATGGAAAATATTCACAATAATAGTATAGCCTTTCCTATCTTCTACGCAAAAATTTAGAACGGGGCTTAAAATTTATTTATGTCTTTGGGAAATCAAGAAATGAAGTGGAAGCTTTTTATTTTCTCTGGAGGAATTAGAATTGAACTGTAAGTTCTTTGTAAAATTCAGAATTGAGCTAACTTATCACGATCAAAGTATAGCTTTTTATGGGTTTAGGAGGGATATTAAGCAAACAACTTGTTCTGAAATAATATAATAAAGCCTTTTGAAAAGTATTGCTTGATGTTGTGGTATGCAAAAAGTCGTAAAGTAAAGTTGTGGTTCCAAAGGATGAGTACTTCAACTTGTAAGAATGGTTTAGGAGGGGTATTAAGAAAAGAAATTGTTCTGAAATAATAAAATAAAGCCTTTTGAAAAGTATTGCTTGGTGTTAGGGTGTGCAAAAAGTTGTAAAGTAATGTTGGGAGTGAAAAAGATGAGTACTTCAACTTGTAGAACAGGTCTAGGTGGAATATTAAGCAAAGAACTTGTTCTGAAATAATATAATAAAGCCTTTTTAAAAGTATTGCTTGATGTTGTGGTATGCGAAAAGTCGTAAAGTAAAGTTTTGGTTCAAAAGGATGAGTACTTCAACTTATAAGAATGGTTTAGGAGGGGTATTAAGAAAAGAAGTTGTTCTGAAATAATAAATAAAGCCTTTTGAAAAGTATTACTTGGTGTTGCGGTATACAAAAAGTCGTAAAGTAATGTTGAGAGTGAAAAAGATGAGTACTTCAACTTGTAAAATGGGTTTAGGAAGAATATTAAGAAAAGAAGTTGTTCTGAAATAACATTATAAAGCCTTTTGAAGAGTTTTGCTTGGTTTTGGGGTACGTAAAAAGTCGTAAAGTAATGTTGAGAGTTAAAAATATGAGTACTTGAACTCGTAAAATGGGTTTATTGTTGATTTCAACAATGAAATTACTTTATTTGAAAAATAATATTATGAATATAGTCAAATATATTTTTAACGCGGATGTTCTTATTTCCGAAAACTAAAACCAAAGCTTTATTAAAAAAAATTTTAAAATTAGATGTATTTCAATCGTGGATGTTCTCATTTCTGAAAACTAAAACCCAACTTTATTAAAAATCAAATATTATTAATAGAAACAGATGTATTCTAACATGGATGTTCCTGTTTCTGAAAACTAAAATTCTCTCTGCTTTGTATCAAGATGGGTCTTTGCTTGTCTGTGGAGATTTCGAGAAAAATTCTGCTCATCTCTCTTAGACATTGGTAAAAGTTCTGTTAAAGTATTTCATTTTCCAATATATCCGCTATGAACCTGCTAGTAGTATTTTTATCTCTAAAATTTCCTTTTCTTACATCTTTGACATTTTTAATATGTATTCTGAACGTTTGACGTGCTAACGTATTCTAAAAATAATGAACACTTAACATAGTAATGCATAAAATATTTTTATTGAAATAACGACATGTAGAATAATAATATAAAAATATATTAAATGCATTTTATACATTATTAGTATCATTGAGCAGCTTTGGACATTTTGAATCTGTTCCATGAAATAAATCATCAGGTTCTCTCTTGATACTAGAGTTATTCTCTTCTTTTAATGCATAACCGGTAGAATAATCATTAATCCATTTTGAGTCATAAATTTTTTTACTGGGATGTCATCTACTGGTTCAATAGGCACATAGTCTTTGGTATTATTGAGTTCAATGACCATAATATCATTGGTAATAAATAATACTCGCCCGTACTTTATTCTCCATCAATTCATCTTTATATTCATTGATGATATTGTCTGCCAATGCTCTTTTTATTTTGACAGCAATTTCATTGTATATTATCACTTTTTTTACAGAAGTAACAGTTCTGGTACGTTGACAAGATATGATTAAAGACATTAGTGCAGGAGTATGCTTGTCTTCTTTAAAATGCTAATACAGGAAAGATGACGATAGGATGTATCAACAGGTAATGTGTTACCAGCAACAGTAGCAAGAAGTTGTCCCAGATCATTGACAATTATTTTTATGTTTGCATTCTCTTTAAGCACTAATTTCTCTGGTAATGCAACTCTCGCATATCCACGATTTACAAAATTATAATTCTTGGGTTTTCCAAAGAAATACAACTTCTCGCTGTCATGACAACGCACGCATACATTTCCAATAGTGCTACCACTTGTACTTATTTCATAGTTCATTTATTTCTCCTTGTCAACATTCAACGCGACATACTTTCGTCGAATAATTCATCTTTACTTTTTGAACAAAAATATGATGCTGATGTCAATCGTTTCAATGCGTAAGAAATACTGATTTAATACATGCAATAAAGTAGGTAGTGTCGATAACCGACCATAGAGTACCAGTGGAAAAACCACATCGTGTCTATGAGCAAGCATGGAGTACGATTGGTAGAGCCACAATCATATTTCATATCATTGTAAGATCCGTAAAAAAAGTTGAATAAAATTTGAGGGGAGGGGGCAAAAAAGTTGGGGGGGGGCCTTGGGGGTTGGGGTAGGGGACCTTACAACACTATTCAAATGAAGCTTGTGTATTATAACGACCACAGAGTTTCACCCCAAATCACCCTCTAAAATGTCTCAACTGTTTTTCCCAAAAAATCCCTAAAATGTTGATTAATTTGTTTCGCCCAAATAATCCCTAAACGTAATTTCAGAATGTTCCCTTTGTTTTGTCATTCCTGGCTGCCAAATTTAAAATTCCAAGGAAAAAAATTCCAGGTTAAATATATTCAAACTGTCTGCATCTTTAAGGTGTTCCTAGTTACAATATTAAGGTTTCAATAGAATATTAATTTATCGCTAAGCCTAAAGACCAGAGGGGCCATATTTGAAAAGGGGATTTCTATCTCTTTACAGTCCCACATAATTCCTAGGAAACAAGTGAAGTCATTTCTATTATGTCTACATCAAGAAATTGTTGAACTTATGTTGACATCCAGCAAATGTTGTTGAACTTATGTCAACATCCAAAATTGTTGTTGAACTTATGACTACATCCAAACAACCATTAAACAACAATATAACCATGAAAAAATGTCAACAGTGAGAGACAAAAAACATGAAAAACATCAACAGTGGGAGACAAAAAACACGCATAAATTATGTACTAGTCGGAGTCATTAGGCCCCTCCTACTGATACAAACCACCAGAGCCTGAGGGCGACAGTTGTAAGTTATGAACCTGGGTCATTTAAGGTTTTTATGAAAGGGGTAGCTGTATAAGCTTTAAAGGTGGCCTATTTGGTTGAAATTGGAAATTCTAGTTCCCTCTTAAGATTCATACGGATGGAGGTCAAGTTGTACCCCACCCAACAACCCCTCTTTTCATCAAATGCATCTGATGGAAATTTTACAATGAAAATTTTGTTTAAAATAGTCTAAATAACATATAACAATGCTTTCAGGGCTAGCACAACCACCCAGAGCCTTGGGACAAGGGCTTTAAGTTATGTCTTGGTGGCATACAATGTTTTCTTATGGAATGGGGGGGGGTGTATTAAATTCAGATGGGCCTCATTTGATTTTAAATCGGAAGTTATTGTGCCCTTTTTAAGAGTCAAATTGATTTGAGAGACCCCCCCCGTGCCCTTCATTTCCCTTGACAAATATCGAAACAAAGTTTTGAGACATCGACTTTTTCAGCATTGTTGAAAGGTTTAGTAATTGTTCGTATCAATAGTTGTAGTATCAGTAGCAGCATTAGTAGCATTATGCAAATAGTACCTTTTTTCAACTTCACCTTCAACACAAGAGGAAATTTTTAACTTAATTGCCTCAATCGGCCCTGAAGCATTGCTGATACGTCCTCTTGCCAACCTATATGGGCATACTGTATTTCGATTTATTTCAATACGGTTACAATATTGCCCAAAATTTTTGTCTTAGTAACTTTCGGTTTGTTAGTTGTAGCAGTAGCACCAGTAAATGTAGTAGTACCAGTAGGAGTACAGTTAATAGTAGTATTCTTTGCTTTAGTAGCAGTAGTAGTAGCAGCAGTAACAGTAGCAATAGTTGTAGGAGTAGAAGCATTAATATTATGATACAAATATTGTCTTTTGGTTAGTTCAACATCCCCTGCAACAAGCGTTGTAAGTTTTAACTTCACACGCAAAAGTGTTCCTAAGATATTGCTGATATGCTCTTTTGACACCCTGCATACGGATGGCAGGTTGTCATCCGTACAACAGAAATGTTCTCTGAAAATTTTACCTTCATACCTTCATACATTGTGGATTTTAAAATTGCCAGAAGACACTTTGTGTATTCATTTAATGCTGCTTCTATGGTTACTGTAACTAACGACACTAATGGCATTAAGCTAAAACTTTTAGGGAACGTTTAGGAGGAATTTCAACTAAATGAAAAACCTATATGCATGCAGGTGTTAAAAGAACATATAAGCACTATAGGGCATATAAGAACATAGGCAGGGATGCTCTATCATAGCTAGTAATATCATTGATATTTTAAAGGAGCTAATTAAAATTAAAAGTTCTAGTGCCCTCTTAAGAGTAAAAAATTATTGGAGGGCAATCAGCCCTGCTCTTTAGCTAATAATTTTCCAGACACTTCCAATCAAACCTTTAAGACAGCCATTTTGTTCAGCATAGCTGAATGGTCTAGTAACTATATCTCTAGGGTTATTGGGTTGGTCAACCCCCACAGTCATATAATTTGCCCATTATGCTTAAAAACTAAATGCTGCTTAAAAATTAAATCAAAACACACTGTTTGTGTGCTGGTTGCCAATCAGACATCTCAGCAATACACCAAGAACAACTGAGAGTATTAAGTTCAAATTTTCGGGACATCTTCTAGTGCTACTTCTGCTCTTAAAATTTTACTAAATTAAAACACTTTAATTGTATCCAGGCTGTGAATAAGAGTAGATATAATTTTTGGGAATAGTTTTAACTTTTATTTATCAGATCAAGTGAAAGATGTATATTCCTAAATTAAACACTACTATTTGTGTGATGATTTTCCAATGAGTATATGTTGTTAAAAATTGGTTTCTCCAGCATATATATAGCAGGCTAAACTATAAATTCTTGAAGGAAAACCAGAAAGATTCAAACTGCTATTTTCTTTTTCCCCGAAAATTACTATGTCAATATAAAACGAACAGAAATTAATTTAATAAACTTTTTCCACAAAATAGGTTTCTCAAAAAAAAGGAAAGAACTCCACTAAACCAAAAATGAACAAGAATAGAATCAAACAATTTACCAAGCATAAAACTACCGCAAATCAGTAACAATTAATAAATGAAACCCAAAACGAACAAAAATTAAAATAAATAACAGAGTCAAATTCAAAACGAGCAGAAATTGACATGAGTAGGGTACAAAACCCCTATGCTTTCTAAAAGCCAGAATATAATTTGAACTTTACTGAACAAATTCTCTTAAATGTTTTAACTTTTATAACCTTAAGAAAACACAAATTAGTTAACATGTTAAAGAATAAATATCAGCATTTGTATATTAAACTGAAAATGCGCATTTTTTCAGAAAATTCATTTGAATTTTTTCAGTAAAGAAGGAGTATATGTTAATTTTTTCCTCTTTATGCTGTTGTTCAACGGGTTATACTGCTAGTTCTATTGGGAGTTTGTTTGTGCCTGTTAGAATCCATTTAGCTTTTCTTTCAATCTTATTCCTCAGCTCCAAAGTTGAATTGACCCTTGTAGATGCAATTCAATTTGGCCAGATGCCGATTAGTGCTTGCTTATAAGGTAAAACCTTTTGATTAGAATTTTCTGATCGACAAAATTTTACCGTAGCAATGTTTGTTATGGATGAGAGAAATTGTTTTAGATTTATTTTGTTTATAATATTTCAATTTTTATTTTAGATTACATTGTTGCATTATTACTTTTTTACTTATTTGGATCAAGAGTCCTTGAAACCAAAAAGAAAAAATAATACAGACAATTTTGCAATGGTTAGGAAAACACCGGCTTCACAAAAATTTTTCCTTGTGTGGAATATATACTTACCGGTTTTCGGTCTAGGACGCCCGTTCTTAAACTAAGACCATTCCCCAAATCGTCTTTGAAGGATATAGATTCAAAATGGTTGTAATGAGTCTTCGTTTATGAAGATCGGAGTGGGGAGTGGGCTGGAGCTGTCCAATTTTACTGCTCAAAGTTAAACATATGAAAATATGCGGACACAAAGAATATGGGAAACTGAAATTTGTCTTAAAAGGCTAGGTTACAGAATATTTTTCTAGCCAAGTCCCCGTGTTGTAATTTTAGCCCTTATTTCTATTTAGTTGCTTCAATATCCCTTTAAATTCGAATCGATTTTAAAATCGATTTTTTTTTTAATCGATATTGTAGAAAACTCATTTAATGTCCCGGTACAAAAATATTCTTCCATTTCTGGCATATAGTTTAGAAACTTAAAAGCTGTATCGGGTTCAATTTTAAGGTTAAATTTTGTTCAAGGATATATTTTGGTAAGATCGTTGATTCTTATATACCTTTTCTCACTCACAGTTAAACTCTACGTTCTCAAATAATCTTCTATCATCATCATCTAATCATTGTTATCTAATCGAAATATAATAGTTGCTATTGTGACAATTGTGCTGTCTACGTCTAGCAAAAAACTGGAACTGTTACTACTCCTACTACTACTAACAACTCAACGCAGCAACAAACCGCCTGAGGCCAAAACAGCTACGCAGGCTCATCCTCCATCCCAATCTATTCAAAGCCTCTCTTTTTACATCCTCCCACGAAATTTCCATTTCCTTTGAATCTTTCTATATGACGTCATCCCACCCCAGACGAGAACGACCTGCTTTCCGTTTAGCCCTAGAAGGTTGGCCGAAAAGAGCAATCTTCGGCAATCTGTCATCCTTCATCCACACAACGTGCCCTAGCCACCTCAAATATTATTTCATTATAGCCCTAGAGAGAAGTATTGAACCACATTTTTCGTACTGCCTATTGCTTGAAATACGGTAAGTCAGCCGGGTACCCGGAACAATCCTTAAGCAATTTCTCTGGAAAATATCTGGCAAATCTTAATCCGCTTTTGGGAGTGCCCATGCTTCAGAGCCATGTTTGACCACTGTCATTACTGTAGCTTCTAATATTCTAATCTTGGTTTGCAGACTTATCTTCCTATTCTACCAAAAAAATTTAACAGTGAAAAAACACCCTGAGCCTTGGCTACTCTACTTTTAACATCTTCACTGCTTCCACCATCCTTATTATTAATACTACCAAGGTAAGTGAAGCTGCCCTCCTGTTCAATCTTTTTATTACCCAAAGTCACCTTTTCATCTTCACTTATTCCTAGTCATAGTGACTTAGTCTTCTTAATATTAATTTTCAAAACTATTCTAGCACCGTGAACTCGAAAAACCTCTATAAGTTCATTCATTTTGCTCACACTTTCATTTAGGATACTTAAATCATCAGCGTAATCTAAGTCCAGTAGAGTTTTTCCTCAAAATTTGATTCCGAGGTCTCCCATTGCCTTTCCTGTGCTCCTTAAGACAAAACCCATCAAAATAATTCATATAGAATTATTTTGATAATCCTATGGAACAAAACCCTGCTTAACTCCTGATTTAATACAAAACCAGCTGCTAACCTCACTTCCTACCCTAACCGCAGCAGTATCTCGTACATAGCACTAATCGCTTTAATGTATTTGTCTGGTTCATCATACAATGATAAAACTTTTACTAAAGCTCTCCTAGAAACAGAATCGAACGCTTGCTCATAATCTATAAAACTGAGGACAAAGGTGTTTGACAAGTCAGGCACTTCTCAATTATTAACCTAAGAGTGAAAATTAGTCGATACATCCTCTACCTTTTCTAAAACTGCACTGTTTTTCCCTTAAAACTTTATCTACGGCATCTCTCAATCTAAAAAGTATCATATTACAGAGTAATTTACTACCTACAGAGACCAGACTAATGCCTCGACAATTACCACACTCACCTCTATCACCTTTATTATAAAGTGGCTTAATTAAGGTTTTTCTAAAATCTTTAGGTACTTCCCCTTTTTAAAAAATCATATTCATAATCTTCAGTAAGCTATTTCTAGCCTCAGAGCCACCATATTTAAGAAACTCATTTACAACCCTATCAGCACCTGGATCCTTATTGTTTTTTTATTCTTTTAGTGCTGTCGCTAATTCTTCCTCCCAAAACAAATCTTTCTTCACATCCAAGGTATCACAAACTTTTTCATTTTCCTCTATATCTTTTCCTGTGACTCTATCTCGGCTTAGCAAATTCTAAAAAATTTCTGCCCATCTCTCTATAATTCTTTCCTTATTGCTAATTGTGGCCCGGTTCTTATCTTTAACTGGGCCAATTCCAGTTTGACTCCTCCCTCTCAATATATTAACATACCAGTACAATATTTTACTATTATGCCGTCTAGCTACATCTTCCAGATCCTCGGCAATTTTATCCATGGCCTTCAATTCACACCTATTTAGTTTATGTTTTAATGCTTTCTTCGCTTTCTGTACATTCTTTTTTTTCGCACGATCTATCACTCAGATAATTCTTTTACAAGCCCTTTCTACTTTCTATTAAACATAAAGTTTTTTCACTAATATTCTTAGCTGTAGTCCTTGCACTCTTCCCTAAGACACCTTCAGAAACTTCATAAATTGTTTTTCTAAAACTATTCCAACCATCTTCCAAATTATCAGAATTTCAACTCTCAACTTTAGTATTCAACTGTTCCTGGAAAGTTTTTCTTAAATTCTCATCCTGGAGTCAACCAACATCATAACTTCCCGGGAGTTAGTTCCCATCCGAAATTTCCGCTTTAAAGTAACCATTTACAATACTAGATGCTGATTTTTACTTTTAACATCAATATCAAAACTCCTTTATACCCCAGTATCTTGTATTGATCTTGTCAGTCTTCAGTTTCATATAATATAATCAATAAAGTTTGCTGTCTTACCATCACATAAATACCATGTTAACTTATGAGCCATTTTATGACCAAACACCGTTTTGGTTATAACTAGATTTTTATACCTACAAAATTGCAAAAGTTTTTATCCAACACTATTTTCTTTTCCTGCATCAAATTCACCTAGGCTTGAATACCATCTATCCCTATTTATAATGACCTTGGCGTTAAAATCTCCTAGTAAAAACATCATACTTTTACCTGGGACCTTATCTATTTGCACCTGTAACTGTAAGTAAAATTCATCTGATTCACTAGTATCTCCGTCAGTCGATTCTACAGGGTCATATACTACTGTAACTGATACCCTGAACTTTTCTGTCATAAAATGAGTAATTAGTATTATATCTTGATGATCTTAATAGTCCAAAAGTCCCAAGTGAAAAACTATTACCCAAGCTCCCCTCTGTCTATATGGACATGCTAATTTTTCTTTAACCATAATGATTAAAAGATTGACCCCTAATTGAGTCTGATCGACTCACAGTCACACTCCTGATCACGATTCATACATTTAGAAACAAAGCTGGCCTCCGTTAAAAAGCTGGAGAGCATAAAAAAACTCATTAGACTCTTCAAATTTGGAATACATCCTGATTGATAATCGTTGAAATTTTAAGCGCAACAGTCAGGACCCCATAGACCAAGCTTCCCATTCTAAACCTATCTACACACTAGGTTTCAACACTTTAAAGATAAATCAAACAACGATATGAGATGCTGAACTAACACAGAAACAGAATTATACTCAAAGAATCAATGCTCAAACCCAACGATGTCAAACTAGTTCTCACACTTACTTAGTTTCGTAACAAGTATTTCACAGCCATCTGGTGATCTATTCATTTGTATTAAGAGACTGCGTAATACAATAAGTCCATCATACACGACAAAAAAGAAACTCAAGATAAACTACGCAGTCCAGTCAAAACAAAACAAGTAACTGAGCACACAAAATTTAATCCATCAAATTAACGCAAGAAATTCAACGTAGAAAACTTACACAAAAACTTCACTCAACCCAAGAAATCCAAAAAGTAAGCACAAGCGGGAAACATGAGACAAAAATTTGTATTTTTTACGGCCCCTTGGCCTTTGATTCGGATTAAGCTGTGAGTACTTACCTACAATTTAGAGGTTGCTTGGAGAATGGTACTGCATTTTGTAGAAACGAGATGGTAGTTTTTGTCCATTCTCATGAAAAGGAAAAGAAAATTGTTATGTTGCATATATTTTTTTCTCAATCAAAAGGTGTTATTCAAAAATTTTTAATGACAGTGTCCGTCAGAATTACAACTGAGGCTATAATTCAAAAATTACAGGGTCCTGATGTACCGATTAGTGTAACTTTGAAAGTCATTACTCCAGTGTTTCGATACATACGGATTTTGGACCGAGATATAGTTTTTTTTTAATCGTAATTTCATCTAGTGCTTCCGACTCGCCGATCTAATAAAGAAACGTCAATACGCTGAAACTATAGAACAAAGACAAATCCGGGGTCTTAAGGACGTTAGCATAAAACGCAGCTTAAACAAACAACCTACAACTAGAAATTGGATCAAGTCAATTGAGTTTTGGGTAACGTAGCACACCGGCAACTTAGCAAAGCTAATTTATTATTGTATTTGCTGATTTAGAAAAAATGTTTACAGCAATAAATTATTAAATAGTAGAAGTTAAAAGCAGAAAAAGACTGGAGTCCCTGCGACCTTGCAGTTGACCGAAGAAACGATGGTCCCACAGTCTCTCCAAATTCCTGGTAATGGCAAAGGCCAATCCGGTGAAACTCAAACGCTTGTCATAGACCGAAGCGTATGAAGGAGGCAAACTTCACTCTCTACGCCAAGGAGCGTTCGACAGGAGACTTGAGTCAAATAATTAAGTCAAGTCCCTGTCTTAGCTAGGGTGACAAAGTCAACCTATTTTTTTGTAAATATCATAAAGGGAATAAGAACATAACTGTTTTGTGGCAGATTAACACAGAAGATTATTAGTACTGTCATAAGTACGTTGGACAGGAACAAAAATGAAGAACCTAGCAGCCAACAATACAATCCTACAGAGCAGACCAGAAAACACGCGAGAAACCATAGTTGCTAAAATGATGTCAAACTAGAATCCCAAATCCTTCCAGAAATGGACAACTGCATTCCCAAGAGCATTAACTGTATGGTATTTGAGAACACATGCTAAACTGTCATTTGTCATTTACTATATACTATATGTCATATATACTACTTCTAGCTGTTGGCTGTATACAAAATCATAACATGCTTTGTTAGAGACTTTAGCTCTGGAGTAGGAAAAGATCCTTCAGCCACTTGCTCTTTTTCAACTTGGTCTGGAACAAAAAAAAGAAAATTGGGAATTTCAGCCTGATTTTGCCCTTATGAATGAACTTATAATTAGTTGGTCTCTGTTTTTTCATGGAGATTTACATAACTAATCGTTTACGTCACCATATGGAGAGACCAAAAATCAGATTAATGATTGTCTCATAGGCAGTAAATGGTAGTTGAGCCTGCAAGATATGCCAGCCTACAGACGAAATGATATCAGACGTACAACGGTAAAATCCCCAACCCTGTTTTTGGCTCTGAGAAACTTCAAAAGAGGACAGTTAAAAGAGCTTTTGCAATGAAGCAATATTAAATATTTAAAGCTTTATCCGTCCCAGAGGAAGTTTACTTTTAGACAACATGTGAAATCCTTAATGAATACTGCTACGAAGCAGCTAAATTGACCATGGGCATTAGCAGAAGCCCAAAAAGACAAACGAACCAAATAGAGCATCTAATGCAAGAAAGAAAAATAAGGGAGTATATATCTTCCAACAACGATCCTCTGATCCTCATGTTTTCCAAAGTGAATTGCATGAAGCTCTGAGATTTTCTTGATATTCAAACAAGGGGATATTAAGGAAGCAGCAAAGAAGATGAGAAAATCGAAAGTCATACAGAGTTGAACGCATATAATCTGAGATAATTAAGTCATCAATATCTTCATGTATTTCCTTTGTAATTTGCACTTGACAGTCATTGACAGTGCCAATATGATATTATTATTTTGCTAGTCCCATCTTTCAAAATCTTTATTACGTTTCTATGATATTTTGAATCTATGTTTCAGTTTTTCTGTATGTCAACCTGTTTATTGTTTTCTGTTTTATTAAGGATCTACATGTGTTACTTCTGTGTGTGTGTTTCTGTGTTCTATTTGTGTCAATTCTGTGTTCTGTGTCACTTCCACACTTGCATCCTTGTTCATGTTTCTTTTTTTTTTAGAATTATTAAAATTAACGATACTTTATTGCGAACTATTCGTTGTAAACGTTATCTTTGACCTCATGTCTTAAGACTTGAGATTCCGTCGTGTATCACCAATTTCTTCCTTTCGTGTATAATCCTCTTTTATTGAAAACACAGCACCCTCTACCTTAATGCTCAATAGCCTTTTACAGCTCCAAAATACACGGAATGAATCAATACTCCTATGTGTAAAACGATACCTTGGATTTTTCGATCATACTTCGTGTGTAAGAAGCATATATACTTCCATATTGGCGGGGAAAGAATCTCTTTCCTCCATTTTATTTCATTGAGAAAATCACTTCGATAAAAATATATATTGTTGACTTTAATCAACGTATCTTGAGTAGAAGGGGAGGTGCTACTCCGGACGGGAGTCCATATATGGGCATAGAACCACGTGGTTTCATGGTTTTTGTCAGTGAGAATGAAAAAAACAGGAATTTTGTCACATTTATGTCTGTTTTCATGAATGGTTATGTGTTTTGGTCGATTTATGTCTGTTTTTATGGATGGTTATGTGTGTTGATTATTTGATGGTTTTATGGATTTTGTCAGTGAGAATGGAAAAACAGGAAATTTGTCACTCCCTTCTTGTTGTTGTTCAATGCAAATGATATGAGCTTCCGGGAGATCGCGTGTTTCCAATAGTTGTTGTTCAAGCCAGATGTTATGAGTTTCCGGGAAACAGTATTTGTTATTATTGTTCAATGCAAATGTTGTTAGTTTCCATGGTAACAATATTTGTTGTTGTTTAGGGCACGCGATAGAGTCATAAGGGGGAACACGTGGTTAATGGGGTCAATGTTATTGTTGTTGTTTTGGACACGCTCTCAGCGAATGCCAAGGTCAATGTTGTTGTTGTTGTTGTTTTGAGCACGCGATAGAGTCATAAGGGGGAACACGTGGTTAATGGGGTCAATGTTATTGTTGTTGTTTTGGGTACGCTCTCAGCGAATGCCAAGGTCAATGTTGTTGTTGTTGTTGTTTTGGGCACGCTCGAGCCAAATGTTATGAGTTTCCATGGTAACAGTTAGATCCCCCTTCTCAGCCAATCAGAGGACTTTGTTTACATATTAGCGGCGGAGGGAGTATAAGGAAAGGATTTTTGCTATAGTTTTATCAATCTGTGAATAGAATTCATTAAGTTTTTAGTGAGCAGTGTAATAACATGAGTGAACAAGTTGAGTTAGAAATATCCTTTTATTGCAACTGTTCTATTTGTAAGGGGCATTTTCATGATTTTGAGCATTCACACGAACCTACTGAATGTTTAGACTGCATAGAGGCAGAGACAAATGAGAAGAATCTGGAAGAAACGAGAAGAAAAATTATACGTGACATGGAGAGAAATTTATATCGATTGCAAGTAAGCTCAGATAAAAGAAGGATTGATATGTTAGAAAAGGAGGACCAAAAGAAGAGACTAGTAAAAGAGGGCTTTCTCTATAGTGTAAAAGACAGCAGTGAAAACCCAAAGAAAAAAGTATATAGTGCAAGATATAACTCGGATTATTATGATGATTATGCTCTAAGAGAAGAGAAAAAGTGGCCCTTTAAGAGACAACATAAGAGGTCATTCTACGAAAAGGATTTTAAACAACGGAAACCATGGTGGAAGAGTTCCCATATATGATTTACCGTTAAATCTAATTATTAATATGTGTAATGTGTTTTATATTGTAATCATACAATAAATTTGATTGTGCTAGTTTTATTTTCTCATACTAGATATGTATAGAATAAGGATACCAGCAGAGACTACGGTACATGAATAGTTCAGTTTGATTAAATCACCCCATAGAGTATTATCAGTCCACAACCAAGTTTTCTATCAAAGATAAAAATAAATCATTTTTCTAATCTTTATTCTTATGATAAATCAATATTTATGATAGTTTTTAGGTATACAATCTCAGGTTCTATTACTTGAACCTCGTCTTTTTCTTCATTTACTACTATATCTAGGAGAGGAGGCATGTCCTCAAATAAATCCTCTCGTATTCTTATGTTATTTGTCGAAGAGGGCAAACCATCAAGCAACCGCTCATCATCTTCTATACAGAGTCGGCCCGAAGGTCCCCTCCGCACCAAATCCTCCGACGTATACGATAATCCGTCCTCTGTATAATGGATCTCTATTACATCATCTGTACTTTCAATCTCGGGTTTACACAAAAGAAGCTCCTCACTTTCCGTGAGCTCCCACTCGCTCCATACATCCTAAAAGATTGATAACGCTATGATCAAAAACTCGAGTGTCCTGCGGAAAACCTATATTAGTTCAGATTTTACGGGACTAGTTTATTTTCGAACCAATATATCTACCAAAGGTTCAACACTTGAGTTAAACTAAGAGGTTTCAACTTCAGGAAAAAATTACATTTTGACAGCATTTGACAATTTACTAAATTTAAAGTTTTGTTTAGTTTCAAAAATGTTTTCTGTCTCTCATCATCTTTTATTCATTCACAAACAATACTAAAGAAAACCACTTCCCACGGTTTATTGATTTTAAATTATTAAGAAGGATATTATTTCTTTGAAATATACATTTTACATTTTTAATTTTCATGCTTTTGATAATTATCTTCTCCTTTTGGCGTAAATTGCAGCTGAAGGCTTATCACAAAATCACAGTTTCAAGTTTTTTCATATACTAAAAGTGAAGGAAGCTAGAAAATGTGAAAACTTCTTTTTACCCGAATATTCTTCAGAGCCCAACATAACTACGATCTGAAAACAATAATATAACTTATAGTTGAACAAAAGTTTTTTAAATATCTCTTTTCTGACATCATTCGGAACTTGCAAATTATTATAAGTAGTAACGAGTTACTTAATTTTTAACGAACTTATAATTAATTGAACCAACAATCCAAATTTTTTGATACCACAACAATATATGGCAAACGAAAAAGAATATAAAAAACTACAACATTTTAAAAAGTACAGAGTTTGGCTCATGAAATTGAATAGAACAACGGACTATGACAAATAGCTTCAGAATCAAAATCTAACCGAGTCAAATAAAGGTCCATCCGCTATTTTTGGTTATTCACCCCCCCCACCAAACAAGCAGTGCAGTTAAAACCTACTTAGAATCTATACTTAGACCGTGAAACTAGAAGAAACTAAATTTTCTGTAAGGTTATGTCTAACGATAGACTTATTAGAGTGACAGAAACTTTTTTTTCCACAACCCACAAGAGGATATTTTTCAAGTAAAAAGTAAAGAGCTGCTACACTAAATCAAAGATGAACAGAAATAATGTCGAATAATTTGTCAAACGCAAACCTATACCCAATGATATATTTAATTGAGTGACAAAAAATTTTTCCACAAGAGGTTATTTTTCAACTAAAAGTAAAGAGCAGCTACACTAAATCAAAGATGTGCAGAAATAATGTCGAATAATTGTTCAAAAGTAAACTTATGCATAATTATATATTTAATAGAGTAGTAAGTCTAGCTTTGAAAAGCGTGCTAGAACATCTAGAAAGAAGGTATCATATCTAAAATTAGTATTTTTATTACTATAGCAAATAAAATTATACCTAATAAAAAAAAAAAAAAAAAAAAAAAAAAAACACGATAGGCAACCGTCCCGCGGGCTTGAACCCTTACACAAATTTGAAGAATTTCCACATCCTGTTGTACAACATATTTTGCTGCTTCCACGCAATTAATCTCTTCAATTTTGTAAAGTCTGACTCCTGGTAAAATATGATGTGTGCCCATTGCGGGCAAATATATCCCTTAACAAAAAAATACGCATGTGTTTACACAAAGAGACAGTTTTACTTTTATGGATATGATTCAATACTCACTACAAATCAAATGGGCTCTTAGTCTCCTTTCAAATGAATAGGAGTTCAGCTTCTGAGCGATAAAAATATTATTTGATATAATTGGTAAGTGATCGTATTGCCTAGGCAATTACTTGAGGTTATACAGCGGGATAGCTAAACCCACTATTCCTCAAGAGCCCCCCCAGGCTCCCAAAGAGCCCCCAGACCCCAAAGACTCTCCGGGCTCCCAAAGGCCCTTCCCCTGTCCCCAAAGGTCCACCGGGACTCCCAAAGGACCAATCGACGCTCAAGGGCCCCCCCCAGACGCCAAAAGGCACTACCCGAGCCCTCAAAGGCCCTCCCCCGATCTCCAAAGGTCCACCAAACCCCCAAAGACCCTTCCCCGATCTCCAAAGGCCCCCGGGCTCCCAAAGGCTCTCGAACCCTCAAAGACCCCCCCCGTGCCCCCCCAAAGGCCCCCGAGCCTTCCATTTCTCCCACTCAAAAAGGATGCGCCTCAAGGTTTATTCTTTTCCTTCATATCGGTTGACGAATAGACTATCTGGCATTACAGAAGAAGGAGGTGTAGATAAGAGCTCATGTCTTATACAGGTGCAATCGTTTATTATAACTGGTAACATATTGACGTAATAATGGATCCTTTCATATTAGGAGATAACGAGCGAACAAGGCCGAATAGTTTTACGAACCGCAAGCCTTGTAAAGCCCGTGGCCTATTCCAGCCGATTACAGATTGCACTTTTCGACACTATTTTGTGTGCTCAGTTCTAGTAAATAAGTGACATATGAAAGAGTAATTATTTAAATTATATTGTCTCTTAATTTAACTGTTAATTTAATTCCTGTTATTTGACAATAATAAATTCGTAACGTATCGCACCATATCGAATATCACTAATAACGCTTAAGCAGAAATTCTTGTATTTTTCTTATTCATCTTCGCATTGAAGCGATACTCGATTACAGGTTCTTAGCAGATATTGAATAGGAAGAAGGTAAAGCCGAGCTATTTTATAATCATATTAAATCTACTATTAATAAGTTTAATAATGATATATATAGAGGCATTAATGGGAGGGGGGAGATTTTGAAAATACTTATTGACTGCATTCTGCTTGAAAAGAAACTTTTTGTTATTTTCATCGAAAAAATTCAAATTGTCCATTGCCCCCATAAGTTTTAGGAAATATATCTGACCCTCCCCTCTAACTTTTCATGAATTGATACCATTTCTCATACGTAAATCCAAACAAGACGAAATCTAATCAGGAAGCTTCAAGCTATGGAATCCATAAGACAATTATTAAACCAAGTAAGACAGGGCTTTTAAGATTTTAAACAGTAAGTCTTTAAAAAGTTGAATGTTCGTTGAGAACAACACTATTAATAAAAAAAGATGCAGAAAATGTAGTGTAAGATAAGCACTGATAATTTCAAACACCCAGTGTAGGAAAGGAGTTTAAAGAAATATAGGAACCTCATGGGAGTCAGTAAATAGTGAAACCTTTATCATATTAGGACGAGGGACGAGCGTGTGCAGTTGTGTTGCCCTTTGCAGCTTGGTGTTGCCCTCTGGAGCTGTAAGTAGTTGTATTTATAAAGGTCTACAAAAGAAGTAGGCCTATGTCCAATCTCCCCTTTGAAAAATATAGAACTGTATTGACACTCCCGGTCATTGATGAACAGTTCTGCATAATCACCTTATATACTGAAACCAGTCGAAGTTTTGTAGCATAGGTACATAGCCCCCCCCCTCCCCCCAAACTCAAAAATTTCTGAGGGATTGAAGGACATATTTTCATTACATTTTGAATATTTTCCTTCGGAAAACACACCGAAAAGCCATATTAAGAGCTATATTGTGAGTTTTTCACTGAAAATTCCTTTTTTTTGCCAGGCCTTGACTTCCATAATCAAAGGATATGAATTAGAACCAAGGAAACGTAATTTCATTGTATTTTGCATATTTCCATTGGAAAAAACACTGAAAAGCCATATTAAGAGCTATATTTCTTCGTATTTTGCATATTTCCGTTGGAAAAAACACTGAAAAGCCATATTAAGGGCTAATTTGTGAGTTTTTCACCGACAATTCCTTTCTAGCCAGGCCTTTATAATCAATGGAAATTAGTTCATTGTATTTTGCATATTTTTGAATGGAAAACACACCGAAAGGTCATATTATATGAACTTACATCAAACATTAGAGAGCTTACATTTGAAGAACTATCCATTATTTGCATATATTGTTCAATATTTCAACCTATACTGATTTCTAAAACCTCAAAACCCAGAAATATACCCACTTAACGGTTATCTATTCGCGAAAATCGTACTAGGTCACGCTATTAGAACAATAATTACCTCTCTATCCATCGCTCACAGAGAACAGATTCAAAACCTTTAATTCCTACATCATTTGGTCTAATTGCGACAAACGTGGCATGTCCAATGCAGATTAAAACCAGAAAAGACCAGAAACGCATAAAAATAAGAAAAAGGGAATTGCAATCAATCTTGTGTCGAAGCGCTAGCGTTGTCTAAGTGAAGAATGATGTGGGACACAACATGTTGTTTAGGTCTTTCTACATAGCCGGACACTTCATATAGAAGGTGTTATCGTAGAAACTTCAAAACAGGCTCATTTGATTTGAAATTAAAGTGGATAATGCCCAATTCACAGGAGGGGAATGAAAACTATGGTTTTAACAACTATATGCAAGACTAGAAAGAAAAGTCTTTAGGAGTTACCCCCCCCCCTTCCGCCTCAACCGTCGCTCTTGAAATCACCACACCCCTGCCCCCAAAACTCAAATTTTCCAGAGGATTTTAAAATCCCCCCCCAAACACAAAATTTCTCGGAACGTATCCTCATCATATTTAAATATTTTCGCTGGAAAACCTGCTTACCGAAGCGCTAGTGCTACCTAAGTAAAGAACTATGTGACTACAATATGTTGTTTTTGGTTTTTTCATCATAGCCAGGGAACTTCGTATAGAAGGACTCATCGCAAAAACTTTGAAAAAGACTCATTTGATTTGAAATTAAAGTGGATATTGACCAATTCACAGGAGGGGGGGGGGGCGTGAAAACTATGGTTTTTAACTATGATATACAAGACTAGAAAGAAAAGTCTTTAGGAGTGGGGCTGCCCATCACCTCAACCCTCACTCATGACATCCCCCTCCCCCTAAAGTTGAAATCTAATCTAAACTAGCATAACCACAAAATTACACAATATTACATAGAAATACCAAAACCATAGGTTAGGCTATGTCAGGTTAGGTTAGAAGTTAGGTTTCTCCACGTTTAAGTCAGGTTAGATTAGGTTAGCTTATCATGAGCGCTCATGATAAGCTAACCTAATCTAACCTGACTTAAACGTGGAGAAACCTAACTTCTAACCTAACCTGACATAGCCTAACCTATGGTTTTGGTATTTCTATGTAATATTGTGTAATTTTGTGGTTATGCTAGTTTAGATTAGATTTCAACTTTAGGGGGGGGGGTGTCATGAGTGAGGGTTGAGGTGATGGGCAGCCCCAATCCTAAAGACTTTTCTTTCTAGTCTTGTGTATCATAGTTAAAAACCATAGTTTTCACGCCCCCCCCCTCCTGTGAATTGGTCACTATCCACTTTAATTTCAAATCAAATGAGTCCTTTTCAAAGTTTTTGGTAGATATATTGAACCTTTGGTAGATATATTGGTTCGAAAATAAACTATTCTCGTAAAATCTAAACTAATATAGGTTTTCCGCAGGAAACTCGAGTTTTTGATCATAGCGTTATCAATCTTTTAGGATGTATGGAGCGAGTGGGAGCTCACGGAAAGTGAGGAGCTTCTTTTGTGTAAACCCGAGATTGAAAGTACAGATGATGTAATAGAGATCCATTATACAGAGGACGGATTATCGTATACGTCGGAGGATTTGGTGCGGAGGGGACCTTCGGACCGACTCTGTATAGAAGATGATGAGCGGTTGCTTGATGGTTTGCCCTCTTCGACGAATAACATACGAATACGAGAGGATTTATTTGAGGACATGCCTCCTCTCCTAGATATAGTAGTAAATGAAGAAGAAGATGAGGTTCAAATAATAGAACCCGAGATTGTATACATAAAAACTATAATAAATATTGATTTATCATAAGAATAAAGATTAGAAAAATGATTTATTTTTATCTTTGATAGAAAACTTGGTTGTGGACTGATAATACTCTATGGGGTGATTTAATCAAATTGAACTATTCATGTACCTTAGTCTCTGCTGGTATCCTTATTCTATACATATCTATTATGAGAAAATAAAAATAGCACAATCAAATTTATTGTATGATTGCAATATAAAACACATTATACATATTAATAATTAGATTTAACGGTAAATCATATATGGGAACTCTTCCACCATGGTTTCCGTTGTTTAAAATCCTTTTCGTAGAATGACCTCTTATGTTGTCTCTTAAAGGGCCACTTTTTCTCTTCTCTTAGAGCATAATCATCATAATAATCCGAGTTATATTTTGCACTATATATATTTTCTTTGGGTTTTCACTGCTGTCTTTTACACTATAGAGAAAGCCCTCTTTTACTAGTCTCTTCTTTTGGTCTTCCTTTTCTAACATATCAATCCTTCTTTTATCTGAGCTTACTTGCAATCGGTATAAATTTCTCTCCATGTCACGTATAATTTTTCTTCTCGTTTCCTCCAGATTCTTCTCATCTGTCTCTGCCTCTATGCAGTCTAAACATTCAGTAGGTTCGTGTGAATGCTCAAAATCATGAAAATGCCCCTTACAAATAGAACAGTTGCAATAAAAGGATATTTCTAACTCAACTTGTTCACTCATGTTATTACACTGCTCACTAAAAACTTAGTGAATTCTATTCAAAGATTGATAAAACTATAGAAAAAATCCTTTCCTTATACTCCATCCGCCGCTAATGTGTAAACAAAGTCCTCTGATTGGCTGAGAAGGGGGATCTAACTGTTACCATGGAAACTCATAACATTTGGCTCGAGCGTGCCCAAAACAACAACAACAACAACATTGACCTTGGCATTCGCTGAGAGCGTACCCAAAACAACAACAATAACATTGACCCCATTAACCACGTGTTCCCCCTTATGACTCTATCGCGTGCTCAAAACAACAACAACAACAACATCGACCTTGACATTCGCTGAGAGCGTGTCCAAAACAACAACAATAACATTGACCCCATTAACCACATGCTCTCCCTAATGACTCTATCGCGTGCCCAAAACAACAACAAATACTGTTACCATGGAAACTAACAACATTTGCATTGAACAACAATAACAAATACTGTTTCCCGGAAACTCATAACATCTGGCTTGAACAACAAATATTGGAAACACGCGATCTCCCGGAAGCTCATATCATTTGCATTGAACAACAACAAGAAGGAAGTGACAAAGTTCCTGTTTTTCCATTCTCACTGACAAAATCCATAAAAACATCAAATAATCAACACACATAACCATCCATGAAAACAGACATAAATCGACCAAAACACATAACCATCTATGAAAACAGACATAAATGTGACAAAATTCCTGTTTTTTCATTCTCACTGACAAAGTCCATAAAACCATCCATAAATGTGACAAAATTCCTGTTTTTTCAAATTCTCACTGACAAAAACCATAAACCACGTGGTTCTATGCCCATATATGGACTGCCGTCCGGAGTAGCACCTCCCCTTCTACTATCTTGGTGCAATAGTTAGATGTGAAGTATACCAGTGATGTATTCTTCTACTTTCAAGCTTCACTAAACTTAAAGATAAGGAAAATTATTTTTAATTTACTCTCTATTTTGGGTCAAAAGCAGTTACCTAAATTTTTAATTTGGCAGCTTAAGCGTGTCCGTATCTCCTCTTTTAATCACCAAAAATTAATTCTTCCGAAGAATTCTAATTCAATTTTTTTCTATCAGGCTGGATTTTATATTAAGAAATTTCTTCCATCTGGACCAGCACTTTAGCTGACTCGGTGCCTCTGTTCTCAGGGAATCAAACCTGACTGGAGACCAATGGACAGTTTAGCCTCTATTATATTCGACGTGAAAAAGATTTATCATTGAGGCTTTTTCCCTTAAAAAGATAAACAGATGAGACTAGTAAATAAAAAGGCTGAAAATATACCCAACTCAAGAAATTTCTTCTCGTATTTGCTAGGAATAAGGCTTTGGAGTAGAGAAGCTGCAGCTGTGTTCCTTTTATGTTTTACTATGATAGCAGGGTCGTATACTGTGTGACACCCTTCATTTTTCCAACTAAGGTTGAAGTATTTTTGCTAGAAAACAACGATCAATACAAAGTATATAACTCCAACATTCAATGTCAAGGCTTTGCACGAGCTTGCTTTATGGTTAGGGTCAAACATAGAATCTATCTCCTATTGTATACCTCTTTTCAAAATATTTTATATAATTTCTTTCAGACTAGGGCAAAATTGTGACTTACTTCGTCAATTTACCCAAAGATTGCCAATTAAAATAGCCTTTTTCACATTTTTTGTACAAATTCTTCAAAACTAGCAGAAAATCGTATCTTTTCCGAACCCTCGATTCGCATTCTCAGACGAGATAAATCCAGTTGTTTTGCAATTGTCCCCATAAGTTGGACATATTTTGGTAGGGGGGTGATAATTTCTGGGGATAAAACTGTATTAAACATGTAATAGGTAAACTGCTTGAGAAATCATGATATTTTGGGAGAAAAGTTTGAAATTACAACTTATTAAAATAAATACAGCAATATGTCAAATGTGGTAATTATCTTATATAAATTTAGCTTGTCCTAGTGAGTGTTGAAATTTTGAGTCACTGGATTGTGTACAAGGTCTTATCCAGGATTTTTTTTTGGAGGGGATGTATTTATTTCGGGGAGGGAAGGGGTACAACAAACAACTTTAAAAAAAACACATCAAACAATTGCTTATATGCATTTTTATTATATATTTTTACAATTAAAGCACAATTTTGAGTTGAGGGGGATTTCAAACTGCGTCTAATATAGGTATCTGTACAGAGATTGGGTTTGGGGGTAGGGGTATTTGAACAAAACACGTAAATACGTTTTAAAACATAAGAATTCAGTTTTTGAGGCATGGCTTGAATGGGTCTGTTAATAAGGAATCGCTATGTTAAGAAGTGAAATAGATGTAATCCACTCTTTAAATTTCCTCAGGCTTTAGTTTCAAGGTCTTTGAATGGCTTATAACTTTGTTTTGATTGTTTGATTTGATTAGTTTTGATCTATTATGATTAATCCTAGTATAAGAATTCAAGGGATGATAGCTTGCAAACAATAAAATTGGTCTTTAAATAAAAAAAATGAAGTTACTTTGACTAGACACTTTTTCCGATGGATTTGGCAACTGCAAGACTCAGTTCTTTCTATTATTTATGAAGTTCTTCCTTTTTTAAAATTTCATAGTAGTTTTTCTTTTCCTTTTATTTATTCCATATGACATCTATTGTCATTGAAATGTCATTCCCGACTTTTATTTATCACTTTTATTCTTCTTAAAAACAGCCTCTTCTTAAAAAACTTACCTTAAAACCGCTTGGGCTCCAATCAAAAGCAAGAAAGTATCAACAGGTTGTTGGAAGTGATTGGCAACATGATTTACAATAGGACGAAAACACTTTTCCATTGAACATTTTCTTGAGAGAATAGGCAATTGACTAATATTGGAGGTTTTTAGCATTTAGAAAAGAAATAGAGAGGATGTTCTTGGATATTATAAAGAAATAAATGTCGAAGGGTGTATGCTCAGTATGAGGAAAAAGAAGAGAAATGATGAAGCGAATATTTCGCCCGTATACAACAGGGTATATTCAGCATTAAAAGAAAGCTTAAGGTTAATTGTTTTTGTCCATTGCAAATATTACTACTACTACATCTAAAACCTCAATGGAATATCAAGCCTACTGAGGCCAACACAGTAGCGCACGCTGCTGCTCCACCCAGATATACTCAAAGCTTTAATCTTTACCCCCTCACAGCAAGTTCTACTTTCCTCTAAATCCTTCCTAATTATCTCTTCCCGCCCTATTCGGTGACGAATGGCAGCGCAATAGTGCTGCCTAAATAAAGAGCGATGTGGGCACAATGTATTTTTTTAACCAATGCACTTTGTATAAAAGAAGTTGTTGCAGAACCTTTGAAAGGAGCTCATTCGATTGTAAATCAAAAGTTCTGGTGTTATTTTAAAAATAAAAGTTATTGGAGGAAACCAACCCCCAACGCCCATCGTTTCTCCAAACATATCCTATCAAAATTTTGAGATAGCCTTTCCTTTCAGCATAGTTGAAAGGTCCAGTAATTATGTCTTTGGGAATGTCAAACCCCCCCCCCCCCACTGCACTCAGGGCATGGGTTATAAGGTATCGTAGTTGACCTTGGTTAACCTTTAAGGTTTTTATTTAAGGAGTAGTCATAAAAACGTCAGAGAGGGCTCATTCGACTGGAAATTGAAAGTTCCAGCGCCCTTTTTTAAGAGTCAAAAGTGATATGAGGGTACCTAGCCCTTCCATGCCCTCTTTTCCACAAATGCATCCGATCCAAATTTTGAGATACGTATTTTGTTGAAAATAGTCCAAAGGTCAAGTAACTATGCCTTCTGGCTTGACAAAACCCTCTAGAGCCCCCAGAACAAGGGCTGTAAGTTATGCAAGTTGTCCATTGTTAACTTGTTCGATTTCTATGGAAATCGAACAAGTTAACAATATATATATATATATATATATATATATATATATATATATATATATATATATATATATATATATATATATATATATATATATATATATATATATATATATATATATATATATATATATATATATATATATATATATATATATATATATATATATATATATATATATATATATATATATATATATATATATATATTTATAGCTCTACCATTCAGAAAAACTTAAAAACTGCATATGAAGGAAAACTTAAACAAATTTTGCCCAAAATGTCATATACGAGATTTGTAGATGGGGCGCTGTTCCTTCTCTGCCACTTTCTTTAGAAAATTATTCTCGGGGATATCATTTCAACTTTTTGAGGTATTATTTAGGAAACAATCTTTTCGGGATACACTTTTTGAGGACATATTTTTAACTAAATAAAGAGTAATTTTTAGCTGTACTATTCCATGCGGCTTAAAAATCTGCACTTGGAGGGAATGTCACTACCAGAAATGTCACATACGAGGTTTGCACGCGAGAGCCACAACATAGTGGTGCCATTTTTTGTCTGATGTCTCCCATTACAAAAAAAATGAGTGGATATTTTTTAGAAAAAGCTTTTTTGAATATCGTTTTGGGGATATCTTTTCCATTAGATAAAGGGAATTCCTAGTACGTGCATTAAGAATTCACCATTTACACGTCCCATTTAAACATTTTTGCCTCACAATAACTTGGACAATCTGTCTTGGCTTTTTTCATACGATTAGCCATGTCTTGATGCCTACTGCAAAATACTTGATTTTCAATTACGTTTGATTTTCAACGTAACATAAAGAACTGCATATTGAGGAAACCTTAAATAAGTTTTACCAAAAGAGTCAAATGGTAGGTTGACTACCTAATTTATAAAGTTTGATCTTGGAGAAATCTTTTAACTTTTTGAGATATCCTTTAGGTTACGTCTTTTTGGGACACCATTTTAAGGGTATATTTTACACTAAATCTAAGGAACTTGTTATAGCTGTATCATTTAAAAATGCTTCAAAACCTGCATGTTGAGGGAACCCTAGGTTAATTTTGCTGAAAACCTCAAATGCGAGGTGTATACTGGAGGGCTGGAATATTACGGTGTCATTTATGTCGGCTACCTTCCTTATAAAACGAGGTATCTCTAGGTGCAATCATTTATTTATAAACTAGTTATTCTTAGCTTATAACAGTCATCCCGGGGAATTACGAGGCTTTGAAAACAGTCGACAGTTTGATTTGGTGTTGAAAAGCGGCTCTATTTGCATTTCAACCTCTATCTTTTACCACAGAATGCAACACTATTGTTAAACGGTCTAGAGTGTAAATTGAAACTATTTCTTGGCAGTTGCCTTGTTTCTTGACAAACTTAGTTATACGATGAGAGAGGCTCCAACTTCAAAACAAACATAGGCAGCTTGTTTAAAAGACGTGCTTAACGACGAATGTCACGTAAGCCATTAAAAATTCTTTCAAAGACCTCGACCCTCTGATTCTCTCACAACTTCTAGAAAATTTATTTGTAAAATTACTTAGGGTATTATACCGGAAATTCAAAGCTTATTTCAGTTAACTTCAGGATATCTTTATCATTAGACTTCCTCTTACACCTCCCATGAAGCCTCAATTTCCCTTAAGTCTTTCCTTGCGACATCTGCCCGCCCCATTCAAGGACGAGCTGATTTTCGCTTGGCCCTAAAACAAGGACAAATGATTTTCGTTTGACCTGTCGGCAGACAAGGACAATCTTCGACAATCGTTCATCCTTCGTTCGCAGAAAGTGTCCAAGCTATCTCGATCACTATCTCGTTATAGCCGTAGAAAGTGCGATTGAACCATAATTTTCGCACAGCTTTCTGCTCGAGACACGGTCATTCAGTCGGGTACCCTTAACAACCTGTATGCAATATCCCTGGAAAAATTTAGCGAATCCCCCTCTGTTTTTCTGAGTGCCCATGCTTCAGAAATATACTTGACCACTGTCATCAATCTAGCTTCCAATATTCTAATCTAGGATCGAACGTTTACTTTCATATTCTTCCAAAAAAATTTCAATTGAGGAAAAAACGCCCCGGGCCTTCGCTACTCTACTTTTAGCACCCATCGTCTTTACCAATAATAATAATACCAAGGTAAGTGAAGCTGTCAACTTAATTGATCTCCTAGTTACCCACATCACCTCTTCACTTTCGCTTATTCTCAGTCTTAGCGAATTAGTCTTTCCTAACATCAATTAAATAAAACAAAACTTTTTTCAACTAAAAGTAAGGAGCAACATTAAAACTTAAAACGAAAAGAAATTAATACGTGTATGAAAGGGGTTGGCTCCTCCTCCACACCTCCCTCTTTACGCTAAAGTGTTTTATAAATTTTGAAAAATGCTTCTTATTGTTTCCATTAAGCAGCCCTTGTGTTTCAGAAGTCGTTCTTAAAGGATTAGGTAAGAAATCGAACTTTAGCGTAAGGAGTGAGTTGCTGAGGAGGAGGCAACCCCCTTTATATACGTAATAATTTCCGTTCATTTAAATTTTAATGTTGCTCCCTGCTTTCAGTTTAAAAAACATGTTTTTTTTTTATTTAATTTCTGACAGGAAATTCACTGAGCCTCCAAGGAGAAATACCCTCCAGGATTCTTCACGGGAAAATACTTTCCCCACGGATATATCCTCTAGACAATTCAATCTCGGTCAAAATTTACCCAGGACAATTACCATTAACAACTCCACGCGTAAAATTGAGACGGAAAAGAGAAAGCAGGTGATTTAACATAAATTTTGTATATGAATTCTCTCAAAGTCCCCCAGTACATAATTTCCTTTGACAAGTTCAAACCCTGGAAACCTCCAAACCAATGGAAATTTTTCCCGTGAAAAAACTCCCAGCAGAAAATTCGTTCCCCCACCCTAAAATGTATGCATTCTTCCCAATAACAAATACAATACGTAAACAAGGAGCAATTTTAATAGCTTAAAGACCTTTCCCCTTTGGCTGAGGGGGGTCATGTTATATTCAAAGGCATAGTTATTGGGCCTTTCAACTATGATGAACAAAATGGCTATCTCAAAATTTTAATCGGACGCTCTGGGGAAAAAAGGGGTGGAGGAGGGGGCCTAGTTGCCCTCCAATCTTTTTGGTCACTTAAAAAGGGCAGTAAAACTTAAAATTTCCATTCGAATGAACCCTCTCAAGATATTCTAGGACCACTAGGTTTATACGATAGCCCCTGAAAAAATAAACAACAAATAAAAAAACATCCGTGATCTTTCTTCTGGCAAAAAATGTAGAATTCCATATTTTTACAGATAGAAGCATGAAATCTCTACAATGAGGTTTTTTGCTACGCTAAATCTGATGGTGTGACTTTCATCAAGATTCTATGGCTTTTAGGGGATGTTTCCCCCTTTTTTGGAAAATAAGTTTAATTTTCTCAGGCTCGTAATCTTTGATGAAGAAACTTAATTTAATGAAACTTGTATATTTGAAATCATCATAAGAATCTAGTAGTTTGCTATATCTATTGGTATAAAAATACAGTTTTTTAAGTTTCGGTTACTATTAAGCCGGTCGCTCCTTACTTACAGATCGTTTCCGCTAACTGTTTGATTTTCATTTATAATATACGCTGAAACTGTATTTATTTGCTTAAATATGGCTTATGAAAGCTTCGAAAAGATATTGAAAACTTTTTCGCATCATTTGATTGTGAAAGCAATCTTTCAAAAATTTAGAGTGGACCTATTATGTTCTAATTGAACAGCATAGAGATATGTGCCCCAAATGATGCAAAACGTTTCCATAAATTTGGTGTTTAAATCTGGGATGTACTTAGTATTTTAACCCCTCCCCCCTTTAATATTTTCAATGTATATGGGCATGAATTTTTACAAAGAGCGCTAAAATGACACGTTATCTATTAAAATTTTACTTCAGGAGACAGAAGGAAAGAGTGACCGATAGTGAATGTTCTATTTTTAATTGTCAAAAAATAATTGCACAATCTTTGATGATTGAACTTTCTAATGAATTTTGAAGAAAAAATGAGACCCTGATTGTGTGTTTTAATAGTTTAAAATGCGCAAGCCATGGAATTAATTAAAATAAATTAAAGTTCAAACTGAGCAACCATCATTAAAACACAAAACAAAAAACAGAGATCAAAGATATGAGACTAAATGCCAATGAATTTCAGCCAGAAAAAACATGTCTCAAATATACCTACTGTATTAATAACACAACATCAGCGCAAAGAAATGATTTTTCTTTTTTAGTTCAACGAACTGACAATTTACACAAACAAAAAACAAATTAAGAATCCTAAAATTTCTTGTATAGAAAAACTCTCTTTACAGATGGAGTTCTATATGGAATTCCAACTTCATCAAGTTCATTCTTTTACCTGCAAAATTTATAATCTATTTTTCGTTCAATTTTAGTTGTTAGATTTTTTAAAGAAAAAAATAATAGCGTTATCAGTTTGGTTTTACATTGAGATCAAATTTTTAACCAGAATTTTCTTTCACGAAAGTTTTTTTTTTAATGCATTCTTTTAATTAAAGAGTTTTGGAAACTAGAAAAGAGGAATCCAAATATATATTTTACCATTAGTTTGCATAGTAGAAAAATTTGCTTTACATAATTAACTTGTTACTAAAAGAAACTTAAAAACTTAAAAAAAACTTTTCGCATACTGACCAATGATCTGCGTTGCGTTCAATAGTCGGTTGGGGGCAAATTATCTGACGCTGCCCTTCCCCCCCCCCCAGATTTCTCCAGGTACCCATTCAGAGCTGGGTCGACTTCAACTAAGCTTACAGGGTCACACCATTGACCCCCCGTTCCACATCAAATAACCAGCGACATCAGGATTGAACCCCTGACCTGAGGGTTTTAAGTCCAGAATGCTAAGTTACTACAAGGGTCATATAAATAATTTCAGATATGTATATTGGAAGTTTGTCAAAAAGCGGAAAGTTACTCAGATTTGACTAGCAAAGGTCCTATTTTGCAGACTAAGTAAACTGCACTTTAATTTGGTCGTTGTCTACTGATAAAAGTTTGGATACCAAAGCCCACTGAATATTGTGAAAAAGAACTTAATAGAAGATTAGAAAATTTTCTATTTTAAACTAACTTAGTATGCTTTAAGGCACCAATACCCGTGGTTTTAAAAATTTAAACACCGACAACAAGCATTGTAGTATATTCCATATCCTTCCCCACCATTTTTGGAGCTCTAGCTCTCAGTTTTCTTTCTTGAATGTAGAAATGGAGAAAAAAGGAATAAGAATAAGATTTTTAACACGTATACCACAGAGCTTAAAATAATAGAAGAAAAATTCCCAAGTGAAACAAAAATCTTCACTAAAAAGTTTTTCTAGCTTTCATCGAGAAACTCACGATAAAGAAGTAGAGATGTACTTATGGATTTGCATCGATTATGTTCCTTGCCGTGCTATTTGCATAGATTATGCTTCTTGCCATGTTATTTGCATAGACCTATAAACCCTTTTCAAGGAACACGAGTACATGCATTACCACAGGCTATTAATAGGATTGGTATATGCCTTAACAGACGGGTTTCTGTACCAATACCTATTTTTTGTACAATTGCCTTAAGTCAAGACTAGTTTGTTTAGAATGCGTCGCTGCTAATAAAAGAATAGGATGCTACACTCAGAATTGATGGATTGTCATATGGCGTCAAATCATTTAACAAAAAAAAACTATATTTACGAAAAAGGTATAGCATTTTCGAATTGGACTGTATGACCGATCTTAATTGAATAATAGGTAAAAACAGAGCTAGATAACATTTTCTAATTGGATTGTATGAAGGTGGTAAAAAAGGGTTAAACTGATTACCAATTAAGGTAACACCGAAGGGCTTGTTAACTCAGGCAATTTGTTATAAATTTGGAACAACATCAATCTATGAAAATGGTTAACGATGATAGAATGACCTTGTGACTTGACCTAGTTTTACTTCTTCGATTTGTTCTGTATAATAGACAAGTGGCGTTTGAACAGTGTTGTCAATATAAAATATGGTCTAACTTTATAGTGTACTAAAAAGTTGATACTAAGAGAGATGTATATGGCAAGAAAAGAATTTTAATAAAGAAACTCAGAACAATCCATAGAAATCCTTACAAATCAGTAGTGAGGTATATATGAGTATGAAAATCAAAACCTTCGAAAACAAACCCAAGGAGACCTGACAAAATGAAAATATAACAGAATCCAAAGACCTTCCATCTGAATAACTACCAAGACTCGGAGGCAAGGTCATTCAAATGATGAACGTTTCCAAATTTGAGGTTTTCGTCAGTTCTGCGACAAAACTGTTTGTGCCATCATTATAAGGGAAACAACATGATATGTTTCTCAGACTGGTGACATCGGCTATACATTCAGCTCTGAAGAACTTGAAATTTTTTGGGGAATTGTGCTACCATCATGATATCACCGCCTTCACAGTGAAAGAATTTACTGGTCACGGTAAGACAACCTAGCAATTCCTCTAGTTTGAAAAGTCATTAACCGCAACAAATTTCAAAAGATAACGAAGAACCTACACTTTGCAAATAACAATTAGCTCCAGGAAAGGACAAGATGGCTGGAGTGAGGCATCTTGTAGATGCCAAGTATACACTTCAGCATCAACAATGAGGGATATTCTGTCTGAAATGTTTATCCAAGCAAAACTGATTTGGTTTAAATAAAAGGCATGGGTGCAACCTTAGTCTCACTGATATCCCTATAAATTTGATCTTGTCCGCTCTTTTAGGTCTTTTAAAACAATATTGACAGCCCTTTAAGAGTTCCAAAATACGGTCAAGTTACAACACTGATTGAATATTTATCATATAATAATAAGCAGAAGTCCAATTAAATGGTAAATGCAAAAAATCAGAAACACTACAGGTAACGTTAAATTGTCAATTTGGTTGTGAAGAATTCAGCCAAGGCTACCCCTGTACAGGCAAAAATAACCCTCGTCCATGAATAGCCAGCAACAAAATAGGGAGCAAACTGTTTCAGAGCGTATGCTAATATTATTTGTGAAATCAAATTAGCTGCAGTCCCTTCAATAGTTTTCATTGTACCTGGCCATCGGTTTCTCCCATGATAGGTCCCTATCACTGCAGCAGCTTTGTCTCCAATACCAACCGTCAACACGCCCGCACCCACAGGGAGAACTGCTGACTGCCACGGTTTCCCGAAGGGAAGATAATATAACCAAATGGGAACAGTAAAACCATGCAATAAGTATATATTTGTCAAAACTAGCCTTCCACTGTTTTTTTCGTCAAGGAAAAGGCTTTACTTCTGAGATCCCTTAAATTTCCGCACAAAATAGGTGCAGCTTTGTCACGTAAATGAGGGTCTAAGAAGTATTTCATTACCAAAACCTTTAATAATTTGCACGTAGTAGGCTTTAGACTCTTACAGTGACTTTTACTCTTGTTTGTAATGATTTTTGTTCGTTTCAAGCAGGATTGGGATATTTAGTTTGATTTTCGCTCGTTTAAAGATTTATTTATTCATTTATATTAGTACCTATTGGGTGTCTCTTTGCTATGATTGTTTATTTAATTTCAGTTCCTTTTGGGTTTCATTTGTACTTCAAAAGCAAAATATTTTTGTTGGTTAAAAAAACCTTCCATAGCTTTCATAAGAATTGAAAAAATAAATGCCATTTTATCCATTGGATATTGTTTTCGGACCACGTTTTCTTAATATTACTTAGTTGGGGAGGGAGAGGGAGTATACAAAGAAGGGGGGATTGTAAATCCCCGGTTAAGAATGCTCAACAATAGAGACTAGATTGTAAACCCCCGGTTAAGGACGCTCAACAATAGAGACTACAAAAGTATCCTCGATATGTTTCTCAGCCCTTTCCCTTCAAGAATGGCACTAAACAGATATGGGAGTTTGTCTTTTTTTACGAAGGAGTTATGAAGATGAATTTATTATAACATGCCATAGCTTTGAAAAAGACTGTCGTTTATCAAGATGGGGGAGGGGTCTAAAAGCCTCAATTTGGAGGTTCAAGACGATAAGAGATGAATTGGGTTTACTATAATTTGCAGTCATGACAAGCTTAACCCTCTTGGGCGATAAATTAATGTTTGTCTCGCAAAAACTGACAGAGAACGCCACTTTGGTCTGGTAAGTTCTATTTTATCCCTTAAAAGGGTCAATGGCTGATGATGATTGATCAACAACTTCGGTAGTTAATGCAGCACATATACCATCATCTACTAACAATTTTCGAATAAAAACTGAACTTATTGTAACATTCACTTCCTGCAGTAAAGCTCAATCCACACAATGTAGTGTCATTTTTGTAGATGAGGAATTGGGGCTAGAAACCTCCTGTTTAAGTTTTTAGACCATCAAAAACCGATTATCCATCGTAGAATTTTGATTTCTTGGCATTTTGACAGGGCAAAAATCGATATTTTGCTGCGCAAAGTGGCGGAAAACGCTACTTTGCTTTGGAACGATGCCTTTTTGTTACTGAAGAAGGCCACTTGATATAGCGGTTTATTTTAAAATGAACCTTCTCCTAACATTCTGCGATAACAATTTTGATACGATCAGCTGATTCCATATAAATCAGTGCTTCCAATGCAAAAAAGGGATTTTCCTTGTTGTTCAAGGTAGGGGTTGTAATTTCGAACCAAGGCCAACTTGAAGGGTTTAAGGGTTTTTCTCAAAAATCTTATAAATCTATTTTTCCAAAACAAGTACTGCTATTAAGGTTAATTGGAAGAACAGTTACCATTCCTAAATCAGCTACAAATGACATTTTTTCCTCGCTAGACAGTACTTTAAACTTTTGGTTATTATGGCCTGGGTTCACTCTTTACTAGGTGACAGCTATCGCTCCATCCAAGATAATAACAAGGAAATTTCACTTTCATGTCACTCTTGGCTCTGAGCTTCATGCCACTTTCAAATATTTGTTTTTAAGGTAACCTGGAACTAAAAGTGTCCCTTTTTTCTTGGTTTATCCAAATATAGCAGAAAATTAACAATTTTCATCAACCTAATTAAGTTTTATGAACAAAATTCAGAAAGGATTCCGTTAGATAAGTATTATCCTGAGATTAGGAACGAACCCATATCTTTGGGAAGCTAAAGTATTTTTTGTGATAAGAACTCTTAGCTGTTCTTAGATGCTGGAAAAGAGATCTAAATCTAAGTATCAGCTACTACAAAGAATACAAAATAGGATATAATTATCCGTGTCTTTGGGATTGACAGTTTGACAAATATGATCTTAGGGTTTGTTTAATAATAAGATTAAGCACAATATTGAAGAGGGGGTTAACTTGTTGGTTAACTCTTGGGGGATACAGTTTTACTGAGCTCTTAAGCAACAACACACATATATACAAGTTTATTGACAAAGGTGTAGGTAGGTCATATTTCTAGGGGCTAAATTCAAGAACATGGCAAAAAAACTATAGGAAAAGTATAAATGGTAATAATTCTTTTTTTAACCTTTTGATTTGTGAAGGTACCTGTTGGTCATATCCTGATCTGAGCCATTTTCTAGAATTATTTACAATTATAGATATTGAAGGCTTTGAGCCGGAATCACAGAGAGATTTTCTATTATCCTGGTTGGAGGTACACAGCGGGTCCAGAGCCCACTCTCCGATGCACTTTATGTGTTTTAACGTATCCTTTCAACATCATCTTTGTAGTTATAAAGCGCAAATTCTCAATAAACAGCGTTCGAGAGGTGCAGTGAGCATGTGGCCCCTCTAACAGCTGCCTCCCTTCTCAGCACCTAGTTGTAGGAGAGAAGCAGGCATGTTACAGTTTCAGAATCGCACAAGGATTTTCAATATGTGTTAATGGTTGTGAAAATTTCGGGAAATATTGAGAGTGAAGTTGAACTAAATAAAAACACACTATGTGCACGCAAGTTATCAAAAGGGTATATCTGCAATATCTTAGGAACGGCTTAGAGTATTAAGCTGAACTGTATAGTAAGAGTGACTCGTCTCAATAGTAACCGAAACTCTAAAATATGGATTTTGTACACATTTTATGATGATTTTAAATATGTAATAACCATATATGACGTAATAAGTGATTACGTTAAAATTTAAAAAATAAATTTTTATTTAATTTTTTAGTTTTAGTCCAGAATCGATAAAGTTATAAATTGCAAAAATATTTATGGTATCTGAGCAATAATTTTAATCTTGTAATCTAAAATGGAAAAATACCTGAAAATTTTTCAATTAGTTTTATTTCTTGTGAGGTTTTCGATACTTTATACGTTACTTAAACACAAAGTGGGACTTTCAAAAACTCCGAAATGATCATGAAGAATGTAGTGATTGTAAGCATTGTTTTTTTCATTGGTGGTCTTTTTGTACTTCATCTGTTATACTTAGGATGACTAAAACATATGGCATGCTTTCTCACAACTTTCTGTGGATTTTTTGGTTTGTCTCTCATATATGACGTCTTCTGTATGCCATACTATGTTCGAGAAGCCAGCTTTGAAAAGGACTTTCAGATGGAATGGCGCACATTGAAGGTTTCTAACCCAAAGCCACCCATAGACTGGACAAAACTGATTTGTCAATTTTTAGTCGGTTAATTATGGGCAAGTCTTTTTGTTTTGGCTATCCCTCTTGAAGAATATGAAGAACGATTAGTAACAACCCTTGACTGGTTTGCGCCCCTTGTTTGTGCCTTAGGGATAAATCTCCAGCTTAATCCTTGCAACAGCTGGGATCGAACCTCAGTCCCGTTTTTTTCTAGACATGGCAGTACCCACTTTGCTGTTACAAGTTATTCAATTTGGATTTTTTAAAATATATATGATGAGAGATAAGTAGCTCGTCCCTGAGAGAAAATGACAAAATAGCCCAGATAGCTAAATGTCACTGCCAACATTATGTCGCCGTTTACATTTATCATATCTTATATGTAACATATTTTGTTATAAGTCTCTGATAATAAGGAACGACCTCTTGCCTATGATAGATTTTATAGGCCACTTAACTATAGTATAGGCTAGTACAATCATATTTAACTCTACGCTAAAATTCTAAACTAAAACTCTAAACTAAAATCCTATACTAAAACTCTAAACTCGCATAAGGCTTGACACAAAACTTGACACAAAACTTAACGCAAAACTACTCTAAACTAAAATCCTATACTAAAACTCTAAACTTGCATAAGGCTTGACACACAACTTGAAACAAAACTTGACACAAAACTTGACACAAATCTTAACACAAAACTTGACACAACTTAGCTTGTATCTGAGAGAAAATGACATCACAGCCCAGATAGCTAACTGTCACTGCAATCATTATGTCGTCCTTCACATTTATCATTTCTTATATGTAACATATTTTGTTATAAGTCTCTGATAGTACAATGGTAACTACACCCACTTGTGACGCGGTTAACAGGGGTTCATTTCCCAGTCGTGGGTATTTCTTATACATTGTCTTTAAATATAACTGTACAGGCATATACTGCTGTTAAGTGGCATATACAAGCTACTATAGGCAACAGATTTTTCCTTATAATACTAACTTTTATTTTAATACTTCGGTTACTACGGGATAAAATTCGTTCTTTAATGTAACTACCACTGCACCCCGGACTAGCCACCACTGCAAACCGGATCAGAGAATGAGGCATTTCACTAAGTCCAGTATGTGCCATGGTTTGTTCTCTATTAGGTTTAAGCTATTTCTGCAGTCATGATACCAATGAAACTTACATAATTCCTATTTATAACTAAGCGGTCCTTTATGTAAACAGATGTAATGGGAAATATTAGACATCACTGTAAATATATGGAGGCATAATTGTCCTTTACTTAGTTTCAGCTTTATTCGATGATCAAGCCCTTATGTACTAACTATGTCCAACGACTATGATGTCATTGATCAATATTGTACATAAAATATTAAGTTTTTCGTAAAAAGATTGATTCTATTTAAAAAAAATTAAGTACAAATGGCTCTAGATCTAGAGATTTACATTAAAATGAGTCATTGAACGGCTCTCTACGATGTTCCAGGGCCAAGCTATCTGTGAAAGAGAAAGAAGAAAGAAATAACTATACCGTTTAGGCAGAATGCTGTAGTAGCTGCCACTTTTCTTGATTTTCAAGCCAATATATTTCCCTGACTGTTCATGCCAAATGACAGAAAGTTTCCTATACAGGGGTTTTAGACATGGCGGTTCTAATGGTGTACTTTTGTTTTGATCTGATTTTTTTGGGAGTTATGGGTTTTTATATTTCTTAACGTTGGACGTGATCGTCTCTTACTAGGTTGCTAGCTACCGCTGCAACCCGGAAATTATTCTATACTAGGTTTCAGCCATCTGTATAGCTATGATACCGTTGAACATAAAATAATCGTCACTTATGGTTAACCAGACCAATTCCTTATATGATTTTTGTGCATTAACGAAATGATTATCATGTCTTATATTTAACTTTTTTTTATAAGTCTTCGATAGTCTAATGGTCTGTACACCTGCTTGTCACTTGGGAGAACGGGGTTCGATTACCCGTCAGGACGAACTCTTAAGATATTGAATTAAAAGCGATATCTTTTAATTAAAAAAAACTCGTTTTATTTATATCTTAGCTAAAATAATGAAGATAATATTAATGATTACAGGGTTCAGTTTTTGAGTTGAGTTCGTTCTTTACTATATATTCAAATGATCGTCTTTTAATGTAACACCAAGGTATGGACCGGCAACTGTGGAACAGTTTACAGATGTAATGGGAAATCTTATACATCACTGTGAATATATGGAGGCATAATTGTCCTTTACTTAGTTTCAGCTTAAATTCGATGACCAAGCCTTTATGTAATTTATGTAATACTAACTACATCCAACGACTATGACGTCATTGATCAATATTGTATATAAAAAATTAAGTTTTTCGTAAAAAATAATTAATAAAAAAAATCAAGTGCAAAAGGCGCTAGATCTAGAGATTTTCTTTAAAATGAGTCATTGAACAACTCTCTACGATGTTCCAGTGCCAAGCTATCTGTGGAAAAGAAGAAAGAAAAAAAAATATCCCGTCTAGGCAGAATGTTGTAGTAGCCGCCACATTTCTTGATTTTCAAGTCAATATATTTCCCTTGCTGTTCAAGCCAAGGGACAGAAGGTTTCCTATATAGGGGTTTCGGAAAAGGCGGTTCTAATGGTGTACTTTTAGTTTTGATCTGACTCCTTTTTTAGGAACTATGGGTTTTTATATTTCTTGACATTGGACGTGATCGTCTCTTACTAGGTTGCTAGCTACCGCTGCAACCCGGATTAAAATGAGCTATTGAACAACTCTCTACGATGTTCCAGTGCCAAGCTATCTCTAGAAACAAAAGAAAAAAAATATCCTGTTTAGGCAGAATGTTGTAGTAGCTGCCACTTTTCTTGATTTTCAAGCCAATATATTTCCCTTGCTGTTCAAGCCAAGGGACAGAAAGTATACTATACAGGGGTTTCGGATAAGGCGGTTCTAATGGTGTACTTTTTGTTTTGATCTAAATCCTTTTTTGGAGCTATGGGTTTTTATATTTCTTAACATTGGACTTGATCGTCTCTTACTAGGTTGCTAGCTACCGCTGCAACCCGGATTGAAACTGTAAGAGACGAGCTTCAGAAAATGAAGTATCAATTTAAGCCAAAATGTTCCATTTTTATTTCTTTCCTAGGTTACAGCCACCTTTACAGCTATGAAACCGATGAAACTAACATAATCGTCATTTATTATTAACCAGACCGATCCCTAATATAATTTTTTAGTGTAATAGCGAAATTATTATCATGCCTTATATTTAAATGATATTTCATTAGTCTTTGATGGTTCAATGCGAAGCATATCCACTTGTAGCGCGGAATAACGGGTTTCGATTCCCCGTCAGAGAGAACTTTTAATCTATTGAGTAAGAAGCACTATATTTTTAATTAGAAATAAAGAAGACTCTTTTTAGTTACATCTTAGCTAAAATAATGAAGATTATATGAATGAGAAACAGGGTTCAGTTTGTTTGGGCTTGAATTTGTTCTTTCCTATAAAGCTCGTTACCCCGAACCGTTTGATACATGATACCATTTATAATTGATCCTTTACGTAAAACCCAGATACCGCTGCAACACGAATAATAAACAGACTACAAACAGGAAAAAGCCTACGGCTTTTTCTTCTTTGAAATAGTAAGAGACGAACCTCAAATAATCAAGTAGCTAACTATTTCCAATATATGCAATTGTTTGTTATTCCAATGATCGTCTTTTAATGTAATGTCAGATCTAGTTTCAGAGCATTTTTCAAGAGTTGTCTTGTACTTTTGAGGACAGTTTGTTCTAAAACACAGAGTATTTTTTGCCAAATATTCAGTCGAACTAAAAGAACTGTTTAAAACACAGTTAGAAATACTTTTTTCTTGAGTCGGTGTTCCAGGAATTTGTTCTAAATAATTTGTCTTACAAAGACATATACTAATAACCCTAACAAGCTCGTTTTCGCCATAATTAAAAAACATTGCTTTTCCTTCGCTGTTGATAGGTATGCTTGTATATATATTTTTATTGCTGCTACATAAACTGCAATTGCTCCTTCCAAAATTAATATACTTTTCTAAGAGTTTTCTAAGAAGTACGCCTCCGTATATTCACTGTGTTGTCGAACATTTTCCATTGCATCTATAAACTGTTCCGCAGTTGTCAATCCATACCTTGGAAGCTTTTCATTAAACTGACAACATTTCTTTTGGATATTACTATGAAGTTTTGCCAAAGCATTTCTATCCTACTTTTCAACAGCATCCACTCTCTCAAAGAGAGTTTTAATCTGTAATTTTGAATGTTTTTTGTGATCCTGGTTAAACATGCGTAAAATGTTTCTCAATTTACGAAGATCAGCCTGAATTTTTGCCATCTTCTTGTATTTCTGAATGTAATTTTTCCCTTTGTCCTTATACGTTCTTCGGTACAACCTCGCAGAGAATTTAATTTTTTTATTATAGCTTTTGTCACCCCAGTATCTACCCATTATTCTGGTAGCAACTTTTTTTTTATATATATTTTCGGTAATCTTTATCATTGTGATAACGCTCCTTGATCTTTTGTCTAGCCTGTTAAATTGTTGCTTCTCTGTAATCTTCATCATTATCATACCGTTCCTTACTCTTTTGTTTGGCAGTCTCAATTTTCGCATGTCTATAAACTACATCATTATAATAACGCTGTTTGTCATTATCAATTTTCGCATCTCGTTACGCCTTGTCAGTTGAATACCTTTGCTTTTCTCTTTTCAAGATGTTGTCTCTGTTTTTTTGTATAGTACCGTTTTTTTAAATTACGTATAATAACTCGCTTAGAAGGCATCTTATTACAAAACAAGAAATAATATTTTCATCTAATTAACACTTCTTATGACTCGTATCGAGTATCCATAACCTAACAAAAAGTAAAACCAATTTTTAAATTTTCAGGTATTTTGTTAGTTTAAATGAAAAGCTAAAATTATTGCTCAGATATCATAATTAATTTGCAGTTTATGTAATAACTTTAGCTATTCTAAACTGAAAAATAAAATATATATTAAAAAATGGAATTTTTTGGTCTGAAACTACACAGTCAATCCCAAATCGAGTAGTTAGAACCTAACCAAAAATAAAACTAATTTTAACATTTCAAGGTATTTTTCTAGCTTGTATTGAAATATTCAAACTATTGCTCGGATACCATGTATATATTTGCAGTTCACACAAGCTGCAAAGAACTCACAGGCTGATCTTTGTAAATTCAGAAAAATTTTACGAATGTTTTACCTGTATTACGAAAAAATTCAAAATTAAAGATTAAAATTATCTCTGAAAGAATAGACTTTGTTGAAAAGTCAGCAAGAGATGCTTTCGCAAAACTTCATAGTAGTATCCAAAAGAAATGTTGCATGTTTAGTGAAAAGGTTCCAAGGTATGGACCAGCAACTGTGGAACAGTTTAAAGATGTAATGGGAAATCTTATACATCACTGTGAATATATGGAGGCATAATTGTCCTTTACTTAGTTTCAGCTTAAATTCGATGATCGAGCCTTTATGTAATACTAACTACATCCAACGACTATGACGTCATTGATCAATAGTGTATATAAAAAATTAAGTTTTTCGTAAAAAATAATTAATAAAAAAAAATTAAGTGTAAAAGGCACTAGATCTAGAGATTTACTTTAAAATGAGTCATTGAACAACTCTGTACGATGTTCCAGTGCCAAGCTATGTATGGAAAAGAAGAAAGAGAAAAAAAAATCCCGTTTGCGGAGAATAGCGTGGTTAAAGTCAATTTTCTTGATTTTGAAGCCAATATATTTTCTTTGTTATTCAAGAGAAAAAGCAGTAAGTTTCCTTTATAGGAGTTTCGGACAAGGCAGTTCTAATGGTGTACTTTTTGTTTTGATCAGACTCTTTTTTTAGGAGTTAGAGGTTTTTATATTTTTAAAATTGGACGCGATCGTCTTTTACTAGGTTGCTAGCTACCGCTGCAACCCGGATTTAATGAAAAGTTTCCAATGTATGCGCCAGTAACTCTGGAGTGGTTTAGAGATGTAATGGAAAATATTAGATATCACTGAGAATATATGGAGACACAATTGTCCTTTATTTAGTTTCAGCTTTATTCGATGATCGAGCTTTTATGTACTAGATCCAACGAAAATGACGTCATTTATCGATATTGTACATAAAAAAAAGAAGTCTTTTATAACAAATTGATTTTATTAAAAATAAAATTAATTACAAATGGCAATAGATCTAGACATTTTCTTGAAAATGATCCATTTAAAACTCTTCTAGTCAGAAGCTATCTGTGGAAAAGAGAAAAAAAATACTGCTTAGGCAGAAT